>NC_053433.1:6775899-7375899 GCF_007990345.1 Gossypium hirsutum
CCATCGACAATGTTGCTACCCAATCCGAATACTGACCTCTGTAAGAATCAGCGTCGAATGTCTTTGACTTCTTCTCTATTTCAACACAATGTAGTCTCATTCTCCTGAGCTTCTGTGAACGGGTTACAATCCTCCTTTATGGGCAGACGATGCACCACAATGTTAGTACTTAGCCTAGCATATTGGTACGACCACGCGAAACATCTTTGAACTCTTGGAGCAAATTAATGAGGTCTGCCTTGTCTTGCGGTGATTTCAGTTCCAATTTTCACCTCCTTTCCATCCTCTAGGCTCACTATTTCTAATGATTCCCTATGAGGTAGGATATGCTTATCCTCTTGTTCCACCATTCTTAACAAGTCCGGAGATGCATCATAATCTTCGTCATTTTCAAAGTCGTGGGATCCCTCTAAACACACTTCTTGCTCAAAAATAGGCCCGCGTTTGAGGCAGCGTCACTCATGTCGTTGATATCTGAAAACCTATGAGGGCACATCAAAGAATATACCAAGGATATATAAATTTATGAATATGTTTGTGCAGAAGAATTACAATGAAAGAATTATTTGTAAGACAATCAATCAAATGGAAAATAAAAAGGAAAAAAAGTGACTGATCGAGATGAACGTAGACACGTATTCATTAAAATAATGATATTTAGGCCCAATGCCTATTTCACAAAAGATTTCATATCGTTTCTAGGCCAACAAACAACAGGAATATTTGAGCATTACTCTGAATAAGCCCTAAAGACTACAGGGATTTCTTCAGCAGTCCAATTGTTTAGCTCGCTTCCAGGCTCATAAGGGCAGATCTCCAACAGACCTCTTTCGTTGATCTATGGCGTTGGTATAAACATTTTCCAACATCTCCATACTGCTACGGACACTTCACATTCAGAATGAATAAATCCTCCAGACAAAAGATGTAGATATGTGGGGAAGGTTAAGGCTCACACTTAGCTTCATGTCCATTCAACGCGCCCTTCTTCTCTCTTGTCTCTTCTCTACTTCTTTCTTCTTCTGCTTCATGTCTGGCTTGTACCCTAAACCAAATCTATCAAACTTTCCTTCGGCATTGGTGCCTCAATCTTCCCTGAAGATATTTCCCAATCCTTTTCCGGGCAAGGCTCCTCTTCCTACCATCAATCGCAATCCCATCTCAGTGGTCCTGGATATTTTCGGTACTGGAATTCTATTTCCCTCCGCAATAAACATCACGTTCACAAATTCTAACGACTGAAAAGAACATTCTAGTGCCTCATCGTGATGTCCACATAAGGTGCATCGCTAGTCATCATTGCGATAATATCCTCCTCTGCATCTATTGTTACCAACCGATCCTCCGATACCAACTTCACCTTCTGATGTAATGATGAAGGTACTGCCCCTGCTGAGTGTATCCACGGTCTCCCCAATAGACAGTTGTAGGAGGGTTTAATATCCATTACCAAGAAATCCACCTCATAAGCGACTGGGCCAATCCTTAATGGTACCTCAATTTCCCCATAACCTCCTTTTTTGTTCCATCAAATGCCCTTACTATGCTCTGGCATGCTTTCATGTGCGAACTGTCTATTGGTAATCGATTAAGAGTGGACAAAGGCAATACATTTAGTGCAGATCCATTATCAACCAAGGCCCCCGGGAGTGTGTACCCTTTGCATCGGACAGTAACATGCAGGGCTTTAGTAGAACCTCTTCCTCCGGATGGTATTTCATCATCATTGAAGAAGATAAAATTGTCAGCACCAATATTGTTGATCAACCGATCCAGCTTGTTTATCGAAATATCGTCAGCCACATATGTTTCGTTTAGCACCTTTAAAAGTGCATTCCGATGTACTTCTGAGTTTAGGAGTAAAGCTAATACAGAAATGCGGGCTGGCTGTTTGTGCAGTTGCTCCACAACACTGTATTCACTGTGTTTCAAAAACTTCAAAAACTCATTTGCCTCCTCTTCTTTTATTGGTTCATTTACCAATGGCTCAACTTCTGCTGCTTTCCCTTTCCTCTGTTCTTTCTTCCAATTCTCTTCCTTGGACGACTCTGCTTGAGCATCATATCTTTTTCCATTGCGCCTGTAAGAACCTATTTCCTGATTTCTTTCTGCTTCTTTTCCCAAATGGTCACATTACACCCGTAATTCCACGGCACCATTTTGTTATCCCTATAAGAGAAATTTGATGGTTTCTGGATTACAATTTTCGGTGTTACCTGAGCCCTAACCTCATTACCCTTAGGGCGTGAGATAATGACCACAGGATGATTCATTTTTGGAGCCTTTGTTCCCAACTCTGTCGCGCATATGCTCCTCATTTCTTTCGCATCTTCATAAAACCTCACCTCCTTGTTATCCATCATGCTTTGAACCAAAGCCTTGAATCCTTCACATTCTTGGATTTCATGCCCTGTTTTATGGTGAAATTCACAATAATTTCCCATCTCATGCCCTTCCTCAGAATCTGAAATAACCAACCCTCTTTTTGCCATTTCTTTCCAGACCCGTTTCAATGGAGTTTTTACTTCAGCAATGTCAGTCTTGACTTCTTCTCCTGTACCTTCGCTAACCATATTCACCCCCTTATCTGCGTGATTAGGTAACGGATTCTTTGCGTTAGGTGAGTCGTCAAGTTTGACAACACCTAAATTGATAAGTCCTTCTACTACCTTCTTGAAGGCAGTACAATTTTCTATCGAGTGTCCAGAAATTCTTGCATGATAATCACATTGCGCGTTCGTATCATACCATTTTGGATACGGGGGTTGTAGAGGACTCAAGTAACGAGGAGCAACAACATGTGCATCGAATAAAGTCTGATACAACTCCTTGTATGACATCGGGATTGGCGTGAATTGGGGCTTTTCAGTAGTTTGCCTAGCTCCCGACTCTTGTCTTGATGATCCCTGTTGATTAGCAACCACTTTCTTTGGTTGATTCACGGTAATTGACCTACCATAAGCATTCACATTATTCACTTCATTTCTCTTTTCCTCGGGGGTGCCTCCTATTATTTTCTCCTCCATCTATTTTTTCACTTTTAATGGCATGCTCAATCATTTCACCATTCATGATTATATCCGAGAAATTTTTTGAAGCACTTCCCAACATGTGAGTGATGAACGGGGCTTTCAAAGTATTAATAAAAAGCGTCGTCATCTCTTTTTCCAAAAGCGGTGGTTGCACCTGAACCGCCACCTCTCGCCACCTCTGCGCATATTATCTGAAGCTTTCGTTCGATTTGTTCTCTAAATTTTGCAGAGTTATCCTGTCAGGCATCATTTCTGAGACATGATTGTATTGTCTCAGGAAAGCCTGTGCTAAATCCCTCCAAGTAGCAATTTTAGCTCGGCTCAGCTGATTGTACCACTTTGACGCCGCTCCCGTAAGACTTTCCTGAAAGCAATGTATTAATAATTGATCATTATTAATATGCCCCGTCATTCTTCTACAAAACATAGTAATATGGGATCCTGGGCAACTAGTCCCGTTGTATTTCTCGAATTCCGGCATCTTAAATTTGTAAGGGAGCACCAAGTCCGGAACCAAGCTCAGATCCTTTGCATCTATTCCATAGCTTTCGATGCTTTCTATTGCCCTAAACTTCTCTTCTATCCATTTCCATTCTCCTCAAATTGTTTTGGAAATTCCTCCTTCGCCTTGTCCTTTTCAACCATCTCGTCAAGATCTGGGACAGCAATATTATTCGGGCTATCACCGGGATTGAAGCCCGCTCCGGGTTGAAAATTCATTGGGATTGAAGTATCGCCTTGGAACTGCTAGGGCCTAACCGACACAGAGGGTCTCCGCGGATGCAGCTCAGTCTGTACTTGCGCATGCAGAGGCGTGAAACCTGGAGGATAAAGTGGTTCACCATTGTTTTCTTCTTCACTAACAATCACAGGACCTTTACCCTTATCTACTCCCTTCAATAATTGCGTCATCTTAGCCACCAGATCATTTTGGGACTCCTCCATCTTTTGCACCATGTCACGCTGAATCTTTTCTATTTGCTCTTTCATTTGCGCCTGCAACTGGTCTTGCATTTCTCTTTGAAGTCGCTCTAGCTTCTCCAACCTTTGGTCCATAATTTTTGCCTTAGCTCGGGTGCCGTAACTTTGTTGGTTTTCCAGGTTAACTGAAATGATTTTATTCGATTAGGTTTTTAATGGTCATTAATGCATATGATGTGATGCAATGCATGAAAAGAATGCAAAGAAAAAGAGGCACTGATTCCAATTCAACTTTATTAGAAAACTTTACTAGATAAAGAGTTTCTTTACATAAAATAGACTACATATATGGCTTTGCCCTTACACTCAAAGCCTTAACCTTTCTAGGAAGCCAAGCTAATTCTCGGCCCCTGTCCGACTCTGACTAATACTTCAAACTTAATAGATCAGCCTGAACCGCTAGAGTCTGCAGATGATCAGCTACTTCGCGCACTTGAGCCACCGCCTCTCCCATAATATAATCTCTTTCTCTAATCTGCTCTTGAGACCGACGGAATTGTCTTTGCCACTGCTCATTATTTTCTTCCAGAAGCTCTATCCGGATTTCACTATTTCGCAATGCATTCTCTAGCCCTCCTATTTGTCCTTTTAATTCTTCAATTTTGTCTAAGCTCACCCTTAATTCCACCGTAGCATTACGATTACAGTACTGGTGAAGCGATCTTTCTAGTTCAGTTATCCGGACCTTCAACTCCGTCTTCTCGTCTTGGCAAACTAGTAGACTCTTTCCCAAGGCGACTTCTCGAGCCCGAGTATCTTGAAATTTCTTTTCCCATTGATTAGCTTTCGTCTTTTCCTCCTGAATTTCTTGTCGCCATTGTTTTGGCGTTTTACCCAAGCCAGCAGCTCTTACCGACCTACGCAACTTCTTGTAATCTGTCTTCAAGCTGTCCAAATCTTCTTCTGCTTTGTTCTTTCCTTTTCTCAATTTATCGGCCTCTAATCTTTGAATGTCCACATCCAGTCCTAACTGCATTTTTTCTTCCTCTAGTTGTTCTATCTTCTTCCCCAATTCTAAACTCCTTTTTCAAATTCTTGTTTGATGATTTCCATCTCAGAAGGAAAAACTTGTAAGTGTTCCTCTAAAGATCGAGCAGTTTCTGAATTTGACGCCGGGATGTTGTCGTTGATCCTTTGATCACGCCACTGACTATACTCGGGGGTAATTGTCGGACCCACAGCTAAGATCTTCATTCGACGAGTCTGGTTCCAGGCACTAGATATTTCTCGAACCTTCTTCTTGTAATTGTCCTCCCTATAGGAAAAATCATAATAGGCCAACCCCTGCGTTGCTGGTATGAATTGTCGTGATCTATACTGTCTTGATACGAGTAGAGGAGCATATCCGATAGCTCCCCATATCCCGAGCAGCGGAACCCAGTCGAAATCTCCACATCGGTACAATATCTCATCAGGAATTAACCAAGGAGCCCTTCATTCAATATCTTCATCCTGGAGATTCTGGAGTATCTCTATCTATTTTTCCTCTGAAATATCATCCCGTCTTGGCGTGGCCACCAAATCTCCTAAAGGGGAGTAGCTATCAGAGAATACCCGATAAGAGACCTTTTCGACTTTCCAGAAGTGGCTATGGAACCATGCCAATAAGAGCTGCGCGCATCCAATAAACCTTCCCTCCCCTGCTTTTCGACACGCATTCAAGGATCTAAAAGTTTCAGCGAGTATTGCCGGAACCGGTGTAACCCCTTTACTAAGCCGATCAAACAAATCAGATACAGCCTCGTCTATGTGTCCTAAAGCTTTGGGGAAAACCACTAGTCCATAGATACCTAAAGCGAAGACATCGACCCTTTTCTTTAAGTCAGGATGTACAAGCACCAAATCTCGCAAACTTTTCCAAGGAACACATTTACTGTCGCCCTTCTGTTGGATCCGGGCAGCGACCCACTGCTCGCTCATCCCAGTGATGTTCATTAATTTCTTTAAGAACGGAGGGACACAAGCAGCTCTGGAATAAGCCTTGTCGACTTGAATCTTTGGGCACCGAAGCAAGGTCGTATACTCCTCCACAGTAGGCGTCAAATCTACTTTCCCAAAAGTGAAACAACTGTAGGCAGGATTCCAAAACTGAGCAAGGGCTCGGAATAAATACTTGTCCACTTTGACACTAAGCAGATAAGGTAGGTTACCGTAGTTACAATAGAACAGCTGCTTGGCCTCGACATCCCATTGATCCCAAACTTCTTTCATTTCTCGAAGGTCATTCTGGATTACACTGATACGGGTAAAATCCCACAATTCTGACACGTACCCTTCGGTAAGACTATCGCCTTTCTCTCGTTGTGTCGTTTCAGCCCATATTCGCACAGCCGCATTATCCTCTACTTTATCAACAAACCCCTTTTCCATGATAAGCTTTCTACCAAGAAACTGAACGTAAATCGACACCTCTTTTAGAATGAAGATGCCATGCAATCACAAACAAAGTAAATTAGCATTAAACACAGAATAAGATTTAAAATAAGCGACAATAAATACAACATTCATTTAGGTAAGCACTAAAATTTGGAGTAGCTCTACCTAGGTCAGTTCCTATGGCTCATTACATGTGGTTTGGTTCTAAAGTAGGGTACCTGAACCAGCAGATTCCTCGATCCTCACCCATTATAGGCTCATACGGACCGAGTTCGGTTCAGGGGGATACATTTGCCTATGGCCATGCGGAGATGAAAATCTCACGAAGACATAGGTACGGATATATCCCGAAAGCGATTCACTATCCCATGCGGAGGTGAAAACCTCACGAAGGCGTAGCTTCTCACTCCCACTTAAAAAGGTGTGACCAACGGTCATGCAATGCAATGCGGAAAGATACCAAAATTTAAACAAACAGAGCAATTATAAACCCCAATAATGATGATTATGATAAAGACAGATAAAATGCGATGAAAGGATCGTAATTTTAAACCGAATTTTTAATTTTTTGACAAAAGACAAAAAGTAATCACCACGTGGCTTGACCCTCTTATCGGACTCCCCAGTGGAGTCGCCAAGCTGTTGACACCATTTTTTTGATGAAAACGGGGTCGACTTGGGTTTTGAAAAATGAAAACGAAAACGGGAGTCGCCACCAATCTTTTTTTAATGAGGTGTGATTGGATCACCTCGAAAAGTGGTTGTTTTTAATAAACGGCTTGATTTTATTAAAACAAGTTTGGTCCACGAAATTCAGAAAAAAAAACGGGTTCGGGAGTCGGTTACGCACGAGGAAGGATTAGCACCCTCGATACGCCCAACATTGGTACCTAGTTGATTACTTAATGTCTTAGTGTCGAAAATTGAGAACTTTGAAGTATTTTAAAAATACGATCCTTGTATTAAAACGTTGAAATTTTTTAGGAAAAGGGGCATATATCACGTTAATCGAGAAAAGACATCATATCCAGTAAGTTAGGACACAATGTCTCGAACTCCCGATACGTGAATGAATGCCAAAATTTTACTTATTCAAAAGTTATTTTATTATCTCGGGTTTAGGAAAGGGATCCTGCCTAGTAAGTTAGGACACGATCTTTTCTTAATTCCCGGGATCGTTTAAAAACTTAAGTTTGAAAAGATTCGTGTCTTTAGATTTATTGTGAAAATCGAAACCCAATAAGTTAGGGTACGGCTTTCCCAAATCTAAACACAAGATTTTGCTTATTCAAAAATCATAATTTATGCATTGAATGAAATAATTTAACACGAAATGGTAGAAATAAGATACGATGTTAATATGCGTAACTAAACAAATATGAATATGATAATGTGAGCAAAAATAATACGAGCAACAACAAAAAGGACACACAATAAAAAATCAATTATACATGAAATAATAAGTAAATAAAAAAGAACGAAAGCATTTCATGAAAATAATGAGGAACACATAAACAAATAAATATCAAATAGAAACGACAATAACAATACGAATAATAAGAAACAAAGTATTCATGTATGTATATCAATGTATTTAAGTTTATTAAATATAAGGGTATACATAAGTATGTATATATATGTATATATATAAATTATATAAAAAAAACATATAAGTATGTATATATATTCATAGGAAAAATGTATATATATATATGCATCTAAATTAGAAAATATGTAAGTATATATGTATAAATATGTATATATAAGGTTATGGAATACATAAAATATAAAGACAAGTATATATGTATATTTATAAAAATATAAGAACGTATGTAATTATATATATTATGTGCATGTAAATTTAAATATGTATATGTATACAGAAATATATAAGAGTTATGAAATATATGTAAGTATATATACATGCATATAAAAATAAAAGTGTGCCCATACATGTATATATTATAAAATATGTATATATATATAACAAAATTTAAAATTAACAAGACACAAGTGAGTAAACAATGACAATAATATTAATGATGTAATAATAGTAAAGATAATAATAATAAAAGCAATAATGATACTAAAAAATAATTAATTAAATAATAAAACTGCTAAAAACAGACTAAATCAAAATAAAAAATAAAAATAAAATACTGGGCGATTTTGAAAATAAAAAAACTAAAAGGACTAAATTGCAACACGCGCCGAAACAGGAGGGACCAAAATGGAAAATAAACCAAAACCCCGAAAACGCAGCACTGCAATGGACTGAATTGAAACAGAAATAAAAGCTTGTGGTTAAATTAAAAACAGAAAAGAACGAAACAAGGGTCAAATTGCAACGCGTTGCAAAGTCTGAGGGACTGTGCGTGCAATTATACCATTTAAAGAAAACACGCGGATCCTCCCCCCGGGTCGGGTCACCGCGCGGGTCAAGAGGGCCTCAAAACGGCGCCGTTTTATGACTTGTATAAATATAAAAAAAATGCCCAAAAATATCATTTTCATCACTTTTCTAAAAACAGAGAGCTTTCTCTCTCTCAAGCCCCCAAGGCCGGCCAAGATCCGGCCGCTTCCGATCATCGGGCCACCTTCCGTCGACCACCGTGCACGGTGGTCGGAGGCACAAAATCGGATCTTTTTGGTCCCCTTTGAAGCCGATTGCCTCTAGACCGCAGATCCATGGTGGAATGTCGAGAAAGATGAGCCCAAGATCCGAAAATGAGGAGAGACCGCTCGTTTCCTCCTCCACCGGAGACGACGAAGACGGGCTCCGACGCCGGCCTTCGAAACAAATAGGTACTTTTCTTTTCCCTTTTTTCTTTTGTTTAAAAGAGTAGTGTAACAAACAAAAATAAATAAAGAAAAAAAGGAAAATAGAAAACGCCAGAACAGAAAAGAAAAAATGGAATCTACCTTTTCAATTTTTCTTCTTTTTATTAAGTTGTTTTTTTTTACCCTCAATCGAAGGAAGACCCCTGTTACATTTTCTTTGTATCTTTATATAGCCGATTACAATACATTTTTATCTATTTCTATTATTTTGCACTGTTTTTGCCTCTGCTTTGCGTGCTGTCCTTGCAGGTAATTGATGGGAGTAGCTGGTGGCGTCGGTGGCAGAAACTAGAGCGGCGGTAGACGTTAGGAGCCCCCAGGGACGTGCGGCGCCTTAGCTAGGGTTTCAGAAAAGCTGAAACCCTAGTTTGACTTTTGTTGGGCCTTGCTGTAATGGGCTTGTTTGGATTTGGGCTTGTAATGGGGCTGTTTGGGTAGATTTAGTTTGGGTTTAATTAATTTGATCCTTGGGTCTCTGCTTGTTGGGCCCGGGCATAAATTAGGCTGTACACTCGAAAAACCTAAAAATCGTGTTTTTCCTTAGTTCAGAGTGCAAATTCGCAAAATTGACACAACCTGCCACATGGTCATGTGGATAGGCCGTGTGGAAGGGGTCAACCCGTGTGGCTCCTGTAGCGTGCTCCGATTTTCACTCTCAAATGCTCTCCTAAGCATAAAAACATGAATTTAAAGGATTAGGAGCATAAAATTCACCATTAATATCGAATAATCACCCAAAAACGCATTAAGAATGAGATTAAAACATGGTACTTTTAGCACTTATCAAGAGCTTTCAATTGGTGTAGGTTTTGAGAATAGAGAAGAACATATAATAACAATTTTAATAATCTGATGACTTAAATGAAAACTTTTAAATAGTTCAATAATCATTTTATAAGTTTTTAAAATTGAGTTACTAATAATTTAGATACATTCATATATTTATATATGCTTTTTATATTGTATTGTGCCAAATAAAGAGAATACAAAGTTTTAATTATTGATAGATTATGCTGCTTCTTGCATGACATTATCTATTTTGTTTTAACTGGCAATTGTCGGGACCTTATCTTATCCAAACAAAGACAAAAAAAGAGATGAAAGAAAAACGGAGTAGATTTGAAACCCATATGGTGTATTGTATCGTCCACTCCATCTTCATGAATTCCTAATTGCTTTTAGAAGAAATTAAAAGGAAATTAGTTTGGCAGATTTGTTTGAATATTTGGAACAAAATGGGGCATGCCTTTTCACACATTTTATATGTGGGTATTCATCAATAGCCATGTATGCCTTTGCTATGGCAAAAAATCATGATTAATTAGGTCCTACTTGGGTTTTTTTTTAATTAAGAAAAGAAACATCAATATAAACTAGATTATTAGAGAGAGATTCGAATTCTACTTTTTTTTAATGATTAAGTAAATGTTCGGATGCCATTTTTTTTTAGGATACATACAAACCTTTCCACGTATATCTATTTACCTTCATATTGTGCTTCTTCATCCACCAAAACTAAAAGATGAAAGCAAATAAATTTATCAAGTTTTAAATGAGGATTAAACCCACAATTTATGTTGCTTAAATTTTTATTGGGTAAAAGTATTATGAAAATCTTGTACTAAGAATTAGGTTTTGTTTTACTTCACTACTTAAAAATAGACTAATTCATTTATGTATGTTAGGTTAAAGAGTAACCTGGTTCTTTTTATTACAAATTTCATCTGTTTATTGTATGATAAAATAACTAGACAATAACATGTGACATGTCATGTGAATCTCACACTAACATACATTGACTATTTTTTATTAGTAAATATGGATAAATTTTAACAAAATGATACAAAATAACTAGTTTGCTCTTTGATCTAACGTATAAGAACTAAGCTGTCTATTTTTTTGAGTAGAATGAATTAAATACAATCTAACTCTTAGTACAAGTGCCTTCATGATACTTTAATCATCTTTATTAATATCATGTTTCGAGTTCAAACTTAAACAATCTCTTCTTTTTATCCTTTGATTAAAAAGGTTATATATATATAAAAAAAATTACGTAATTTAAAAAAAGATATATATTTTTATTGGACTTAATTTTCATGATCATAATTTTTTTATTTAACTCTATTTGATTTGATGGTTTACATTTCTTTGCAGGAGAAGATGATTGTACTTCATGTATTGATTTGCTTTTCTACTCCCTGAATCCACCTCTATTGCCTACCAATATAAAGAGGGATGCAAAATTTTATTTTGCTCAATTGCATCATATAATCATTCCTGAGAAAATTGATATTAAGTTTGAATTCTGAGAGCAAAACTAGATGGGTTCATGTGAAAACATGAACATTTATCCCATCGAAATATCTTTGATGTTTCAGGAAAAGATGGAAAAATTGTGGCTATCTTTTAATTATATGCCAAAGAAGAAGATAGGAATTTTTGATAGCCATAAAAACTTAAAAACGTTGTCTCTCTAAGAATATGGATGAGTATGCCACGTAAACACAAATTTTAGCTAACCATTGAAGTCTACATCGTTACACTTTTGTAGCCACTGGGGGAATTTGGTGGGTCAATTTCAATCCATTTAAAACATGGATTCGATTTTTGTGTGTGAATTTGTGGGCCTAAAAAGTGCTTATTAATGATATTTTGTGGACTTACTCTCTTATGTTAAAATAAAATTTCCAAAATAACTACTGTATACTCTTCTTATACCATTCTTAAGTGTTTCACATATCTCATCTTTTGATTTTCTATTTATTTTTAATCATATTATATAAAATTATTCCTCAATATACTTGATGTTGCTTTCAACATTATTTGTAATTTTAATCCTTGCTTTGGAAAAAGAAGATGTTAATGGGAATTTATATTTTATTGGTGGTATTATTATGAAAGGGGGTCAATTGGGATTTTTCTGTCTAAATCAGTGTGTCTTTTTCTAATATGTATCTTATATTTTTAAATTATCATATATTAGGTTGATTATTATATATATCTACTTTGCTTAGCACCGTCGGTTCTTATCACCTACGAGAAAAAATTGGAGAAATTTTAAGAAATGATAATTAGGTTGAAATTAAGATATATAGTACCAAGAAGTTGTTCAATATAAAATGATTGGTGAGTTTTTGTCATAAAGCAAAAGGTTGTTAGTAAACTTGAAAACTATAAGTTGTTAGCTTAAATAGTTGTTTATTTAAATTTAAATTAAGAATATTCTAACCTTAATTTATTTTTATCTTATTAATTTAATGAATGGCAACCTCTTTTATTTTGATGCAATATGGACTCACGGGCATCAAAATCTTGATGTATAGACATAAAAATGTCATGATCTCATGGTAATGACATCCCACCAAATTTCATGCAAAATATAAGTTTGATCCAATCCTCTTCTAAAACCAAATTGCAAATGACATTGACATGTAACAAATTTTGATTAATTAAGTGATTAGGGTTCATACGTATCACCATCTTTTAAAGTGCTACTAACCATTGAATTTTGACCATCCCATTCTCTATTTATCATTATCCTTCAATTATTAGTTTTGTTTGTATGAAAACAGACATTAAATTTGACCCCTGAGTCCAAAGTAAGTTAATCATTTATAAATTATTTAACTAAAATCAGATTGGTTGGTTGAATTTATCCAACCAAAAATTGATACAAGTCTGCAGGGTGTAGAAAACGGGTAGGCAGCGGGCTTCAACTTTCTAAAATGGTAATATTATATTTTAGTCCCTTTGAAATATATGAAATTACAAGTTAGTATAATGGTAATATTGCACTTTGCTCTTCTTAAAAATTTATGATTCATCTCTAACCTCCAAAAGTAATTTTTGGCTTCGCCCCTGCAAGTTTGATTTATTAAAACCTTGTTGGACACCAAAAAGAGATTGTTAGGACCAATATTGGCCAAGCATTGAAGACTAGATGTCTGATCAATCAAGATGTTGAAACAACTGGGTGTTTTATTGGTTTATTTAACTTGAGTTTTTTCATGTGATGTTTCCGTAAGCAAATGGACGTCTAGGGTGTGATTTACGGATGAGATTTATTATGCTTATTTTTTGCATCTATCTTGGAAAACTTATGGGCTGTTTTTTAAGGAGATTAATTCTAATTTATTTTGGATAATTATCGGAGATAATTCAAGAATTATCATATTATAATTGAAAGTTTTAGTTTACCAAGATTACATGGAGAAGATGTCGATTTTAGCCTATAAATAGACTGTTATGCTAGACATTTGAAGGTGCTTTTGGAGTGATTTTGGTTGGTTATTTGTGTGTCTTTTATTTGGTATTTTTGCACTCTTATGTTAGGTTTTATTGGAGAGGTTAATAAAAATATGTAAGCGAGGTCTTTTAGGTGAGTGGTTTGTAACAATTGGGGTCGATATGGAGCTACAATTATATCTTTGGATAAGGGTAAATTGAGCTTAAACCAATAGATAAAGTTGAAAATTGTTAAATAAGATTAATTCATTGATCGATGCTTCATAGAGTAAAATTATTTTTAAATTGCGTTAACAAATTTCTCTTTTACTTTCTCTATTTTTCATTTCTATTTCATTGTCTAATCAATTTTGTGATTAACTTATATAATGAGATTAAATTTATAGCAAACTATTATTTTTTTAAGAAATAATATTTTATGTTGATTGGGGTGAAATCAAATCAAATGCATGTGCACTTGCGTAATTCTAATGTTCATTGTGTCCATGCAGAAACCCCACAAGAAATGTGTCCATTCCTAGTGCTGTAAGCGGTTGCGGCTGGTGGGGTTAAAAGCTTTTTATTCAGATTGGCAATGGCTGGTTGAGCCCCAAAGGTGATGAGTGACCCTTTGGAAACAAAGAGTGTCCAACACACTTCCCTTTTACGTCTCGAACCACTCCCCACAAATGGGTCCATTCCTCCCACGTTTGATATGCGACCTAATATGTACCTTTAAATCTTGAAACAGACGTGAACTAATGAGAAAAAAAATGATTAAAAAAATCTAATCTAAATGGCTTTTCGTTATGCATAGCCAGATGGGTTTCCTTGATCTTCACCTATTGAAAGATTGAAACAAACTGAAGTAATTGTTACGTAGGTGGAACAATAAGTTGGGTCTAATTGGGAAGATGATGAGAATGACAACTCAATATCTTATCCATACTGTAAACACCAATTGCACCATTTCTAAACACATCACCACTTTAGTAGCTATCTTTTCTATGACAAAAATGTAGTTAAAATTAATTTAAGAAATATATCCAAAATAAAACAGACCCTCCTTTGAAATTGGATAGCCGCAAAGTGAAGAGGAGCCTCTCTTTGTGATTGTGCTATCTCATTGGGCTAAGGTTTGTTTGAGGATCAGTTTTGAGCTGCTGTTAACCAGAAATCTCCTCATCAACATATCCCTTCCCTTATCTCTCTCTTTCATATTCAGTCATTATTTATATCTACTAAAGTGAACCTAGTGACAAATTATTTGAATTTTATAGGTTCATTAAGGGATAGATGCTAGTCACGAGTTTTAAAGTTGCTTTATACCTAAGGCGAGAATCAAACTCTCGACCACTGATTAGGAGATACCATTATCATCTCATCTAACCCTTGATTAAATTAATTTATTAGTTAAAAAATGACTGTGATAGTTTTAAATACAATAAATAATTTAATTTTTATTTAAAAAATTGAATTAAGAACCTCTATTTTTCAATTGGGTTTAGAAAAGAAAAAAAAGAAAAAAGAGGAAACATAACATAGGCTATGGTTTTTAAGTGTTGGATTAGTGGCATTATAGGAGTTTGGCATTGAGTGGTAGGCCTCATTGGTGGGTTCAGGAGCTTTCAATTGTGAGGCAGGTAAGCCCAGGAATGGTATTTTTATTTTTCTTATCAAACATCAAAAGTACCCAACACCCATTTTTTATCCATTATTTTTGTTTGATTGCAGGACTTAACAAAAAGCCAAAACAAGAAAGAAACAAATGCATCGTAATTAGAGGTGCTCATGGGCCGGGCCGGGCTGGGTTCGGGTTAGGCTAAACTAAAAATTTAGGCCTATTCATTGGGCTCTGGTCGGGCTGGGCAAAAAAAATGAGCCTAAAATTTTGTCTAAGCCTGACCCAAATAAAAATACTACTCGGCCCGGCCCGCCTGTATTTGTTTTTATATTATTTTATATAATTTTTAAATATATATTATACATCAAAAATACTAAAAAATCAAAATAAATATTTTCCAACAAATTAAAAATAAATTTTAAAAAATATGTAGACTTAAATAGCACTAAGATAAATGCAACTTAACAAGCAAATATCTCTAAAATAATAATAAAATTAACAAATGCCTTTAAAATAATAACAAAATTAATAATAAAATAAGTTTTATACAATATCCAAATAATAACAACAAAATAGGAGCAACTAATAGTAATATGGTAGCAAAATAGAAAGAAAACAATAAGAAAATAACATTCAAAAACAAAAAAAAATAGCAGAATTTTTTTTTCATTTAGTGAATTCGGCCGGGTTGGGCCTGGCCCGGGCCAAAAATACCTTACCCGAGGCCCGACCCATTTTTAAACGGGCCTCTTTTTTTGTCCAAGCTCATTTTTCGGGCCTATATCTTTGCCCAAACCCTCCCACATTTCGAGCGAGCCTTCGGGCCGGGCCAAGTAGCCCTACCCATGAGCAGGTCTAATCGTAATCAAGATATAGCTTTGTTTCTTCATTCATATTTTTCTTTGTATACAGGATAAGCGACCTTTTCATTCTCCTAAAATTCTAATTAATGAAGCAAATCGCATTATTTTTTTCTTTAAGAATTTCATAAATAAAATTCTATTAAATTAATATATTTTTATTTATTTATATGTTCTACATGTGTATTGATGTTAGACCCATTCAAGCGTCAAATTATGTAACACCCTCTAACTTTTATCCGTCATCGGAACAGAATTACGGAGCATTACCGAAATTTTCAGATCAAATACAAACATTTTATAATCATCTAACATACACGTCGTAACTTAATCATATAGTCCCTCTTTTAAGCCATCAAGGCCCAAAATATGTGTTAGAAACAAATCGAGACTTAATCGGGTACTTCAAAAATTTTTCGTAAAATTTCAAAAATTTTCCTAGATGCAGGGCACACGCGCTCGTGTGGTCAAGGGACACGCTCGTGTAACCATAGGACATGCCTATGCCGCAGGCCGTGTCTAACCTCATGTAACTCTCTGACTTAGGCTACATGGCCAGCCGCACGCCCATGTGCTAGGCTATGTGTCTTACACGGCTGAGACACATGCCCGTGTCTCTACCTGTGTGAAATTACCTGAGCATTCTGTTTTGAAATTTTAAAATTGCAGGGGACACACAACCGAACTACACGCCCATATGATAGCCGTATTTCTCACACGGTCCAATCACACGCCCGTGTGTCTGGCCGTGTGGACTCAAAATGAACCTCATACATCAAGTTTACCAACCCTGCAATCTTGAACAACAAGCAATTCAAAAACCAATCGTTCAACCAATCCAAAACATATTTAAATATATCTAAAACATGTTCAAACAATCAACCTAATGACCTAACCAATGTACATTCATAGGTACTTTACATATATTATCAAAACAATCCATTTAACACCATACAAACTAATTCCAAGTTTATACTAATTTCAATTCAAAATAATCTATATATATATATTATGATCATTCATTTACTAACTTAAGCATGCCATAGTTTAGCCTCAAAATAACATACATAATCATTTACATGAGTAACCAATATCATCTTATAATATCATATACATTCACTTTTCAAAATGACAATTAAAACATTTTAGATACATGCCACTACCAAAAAGAAATAAACATCACCACGTTATAAGATCGAGATTGTTGTGGATGTTGAATTGACGTTCAAATTTAACACCTAATCTGCACGCGGAAAACAAACCGTATGCTGAGTATGAACACAATGGTATTTCTATAATCTGAATGCTTTAAGGTAAATATTAAATCATATACATTATAACATACGATATGCATAATCATATAATTAATCATTTCATAGATAAAGCATTTATAACTCATTCAATTCTTTTCAATTTGCTATCCCAGATAGCTTCTCACAATATGAACACAATTCATACGTCTCGATCCATATTTCAATTATTCAAAGTCAATCATAACTCTGTTTTATTCAATTACCCTATTAACATGACTCGGACTCTGAAGGATACATGGATCCAACTAGAACACACCAGTTTGGCACCCAGTACCTCATTAAATTTATCCGAAGTAATAATGTGACACCCAGTGTCTCATCGACTCGACGTCAAAGTATCCCTGAAGTCTTCCAATCCTGTGGCATGCTAACTATATCCGACTCAGCCCGATATAGTTAATAGGGTTTCAATACACTTTTCAAGTATAACAAATATCCAATATTCAATTTCCACAATAATCACATATTCATATCAATTTCATCACACACCAAATCAATCTAT
This sequence comes from Gossypium hirsutum, assembly GCF_007990345.1. Taxonomy (NCBI): domain Eukaryota; kingdom Viridiplantae; phylum Streptophyta; class Magnoliopsida; order Malvales; family Malvaceae; genus Gossypium; species Gossypium hirsutum. The sequence goes on from NC_053433.1 coordinate 6,793,656, forward strand.
CTCAGTTGTAAAACACAATAATTCTCACATTCCATACTTACCATATATAAGAAATCAAAGTACAATAATTTTAATAATTAAATTCGGATTATAGAAATACAAACCGTAATTTTCGAGCTACTCTTCGTTGACTTTTTCTATTTCCTTCTTAGCCGAAGTTTCCGGCACAACATTAGCTACGGAATTGAAACAATTGAAATTCATCAGTACAATACAATATCACATTGAATATTTCAATTTTTGTTCAACTTTTACCTAAATTCCATTTTAGTCCCTAACCAAAACTAATTTTATTTTCTTCACAATTTATTCTATATTTTCATTCAATTTCTACTTAAAACTAAACTTAACTCTCTAATTTCACCATAAAACCCTAAATTTCAAAAATTTCTCAATTTAGTTTCTATTACTCAAAATTTATAATTTATTTTACAATTCAATCCCTTTTCCATTTCTAACTTAAAATTCTATCAATTTAGTCCCAAACACTTAAATTATTCAACATGAATATAATCTATGTAATAGGCCCATTTCGCCCGGGCCCATTAAAATAAAAATAGAAATTAAAAAACCAAAAATAAAATAAAAAACACACAAACAAGAAAATCCAAATACCAATGTCCTTTTACAAATTTTTACCAGCCCAAATAACCAAATTCATAAACCCCTAGCCTGTATAGCCCAAATTCAAAAAGAATTCCAGCAGCCAAGCACCAGAAGCTTCTGGAACGTGCCAGAACAGTGCCAGGGAGTTGGGTCTCACGAGCGGATTCCTCGCACGGCTTCGTTCAAGCGTGCCTCTCCCCGCTCCTTCGTACGGATGATCCTGCAAAGAATACACGAGAAAGAGGCTAACAGAATACAACAGATGACAGCAAATAAAATATATTTTTATTATTTATTTATTTTTCTGTAAATCGGCTATAAAAAGCCAATGATATGTACCTGCAAAATTTAAGCATGCTATACGCATATACCCATACTGAAATACAAGAAAAAGCTACCAAAACTTAAAAGGTGATTTCCCAAATATTTTCTTCTTTCGTTTTTAATTAGCATATAATTTTGGTATGGAAATACAAAGAGAAAGCACCTGAATCGACACCAATGAAAGCCTACATCTCATATATGGATACGGGCGAGGGTCGAACATCGTTGAATTTGGGTTCATTTTTTTTTAAATTTCGATCTCTTTTTTTTTAAAAAAAAAAAGAAAAAAAGGGGATTCAAACGTTTTGCGAAAGAAAAGAAAAAGGAAAGTATCTTACAACATTTTCATGGACGTGGCATGGATCTATTCATGGTGGTATACTGTCGATTGCCAAACAAAATGGTGAATCTGGCAGATGTAAAGAACCCTAGCAATTTTAATTTTGGGGCTGTGGTTCTTTGTTTGGAAGATTGGCAGCATTTGGAAAAAAAGGATAAAAAAAGGGTTTTAAATTCATTGTGCAAAAAATGGTGCTGTACCATGCTTTTAAGGATCCACGCGCTAGCCTATTGGAATACCCGGATCTGCGCCTTGTTCTTTTAAATGGTCAATTTCCGCGTTAGGTCCTTCCCTTTGCGCGGAGCCTTCAATCGCGTCCTGTTTATTTATTTTGTTTTTTTAATTTGACTTTCTAATTTGTGCTTTTTTTTACTTTGATCCGCGGTTCAGTGCAATATTATTGGGTGCGGGATATTTTCGATTTCGGTCCCTGCATGTTTGTCCGCATGGCACATTAATCCTATTTTTCAATTACTTCATTTGTAAATTGTTTCTCCTGTTTCAATTTTGTTTCAATTAAGTCTTATTTTTTTTTATTTTACTGCACATACATTTTTTACATGCTTAATCATTGGTTGTGATATTTTATGTTGTTTTGATAGCTGAATTTTGTAATCTTTTCTGTTTTTATTCTATTATTTTAATAATTGCTGTACTATTTGTATTATAATTCATTTTAGTTTGTCTATGCTATTAGTTTCATGATATTTTGTAATTTCTTTTGGATTCATCCATATATTTAAATGTTTATTAAGTATATTTAGTATTTATGTTTAATCTACATATGTTATTAAAGCCTTGTTGTTCTTATTATATATATAGCTTTATAATAAATTTGTATTTAATTGTTTTTTTTTAGTTTTAGTAAATGTATAATATATAATAAAATTAAGTTAATTTTAAAATTCATATTTTTTATGTTATTTTAACATTCAAATATGTCTAAAATTTCTTCATATGTGTAGCGACGTAAAAATTTTAGCTTCGTCGCTAATTGTGGCAATTTGTTGAAAACTTGAAAATTGAAGTTTGATTTTTTTGAAACATAAACTGAAAAACGGAAATAAAGAGGGGAGTCGCCACCGACCCTTTTTATAGGTGTGATCGGACACCTAATAAATTTATTTTTAAAACAAAAGAAGGCCGAGTTTAGGTCTATGTTAAAATCAGAGACAAAGTAGGGCTCGGGAGTCAGTTACGCGCAAGGAAGGTATTAGCACCTTCGCGACGCCCAAAATTGGTATCTTTTAAACATGTGTTGTCTTAATTTTCAAGAAGGCTAGTTCAATTTAAATTCCAATCGTGATCCGATTTAAAAGACGAGAACTTTCAATTTTTGATTTTTGAGAAGGATATACCATTTTAACATGAGCCGACAAATTTCATCCAACATAGCGATGAAATTTACGACTTAATGTTAAATCGATATATTGCCTCGATTAGTAATTAAAACATAAAAGATATTCATGAAATAAGAATAAATCAAAGAAGCAAACAATGACATTATCAATGAAAAATGTTAACATAATACTAGAGCAGTAGCAAAACAGTAATAATAATATTTAAAAGAGAAATAAAACCAAACATGAACAAATATAAAGTACATTTAGTAATAATAATATAAGGTAACATATAAATATGCAAAAATATAATATGTGACATATATACATGATGTATGAAAATATAATGCCTAATAGACATATATGTGCAATATTACTAAATATATACGTACTAGATACAAGTACACATAGTATAATTGAACATATACAATAATATTAGGAATACTATGGACAAGGAAAATACATTTATACTAATAATAGTAAAAGATGTATGTACACCAAATAATAATATAATAAGTAGCAATAGGGAAAATAATAAATACAAAATCAATAATACGACATACACAAATGATACAAATAAGGAAGGTATATATATACGTATGATAAAATAAATGTATTAAAATTAATAACAAATACAATATGGGTAAAAATAAATATATACATGATATATACGTAATGTGGTACTAAGAATATATATATACAATATAGTATTTAAAAATATATACATAAGATGGTATAGAAATATGTACTTGGAAATGTATAAGAACTATATATAAATACTATATGTAAAATATATTAAAATAGAGACATAATATACGTAGATAAATATATATATAAAACAAATATGTGTAATATAATTTTAGGATATATGCGTAAATGTATATATATTTAAAGAATGCATAGGTGATATACAAATATATTAACAAGATAATGATATTAAACCATTAATAATACTAAATAACATATACAGGTTAGTATTAAGTAGAATAACAACAATAAAATACTAAAAATATAATAATAATAACATTAATAAAATATATTAGTATAAATAATATTGAAATTAAAATAAAATAATGAGGAAAAGTAAAAAAGGATGAAAATCAAAATAAAAAAAGGTTAGGGGCAATTTTAAAAAGAAACATATAAAAGAGAAGGACCAATTGGAACACGCTAAAACACGGGAGGGATTAAAAGTGAAAATATCCCGTCCTCTCGAAACGCAGCGTTTAGTGGGGGATCAAATTAAAAACGCGCTTAAATTTTAGGCCAATTTAAAAGGAATGAAAATCTAATTGCAAAATTTTAGAAAAGCGGAAGGTTCATTCGCGCAATTAGACCCTTCCGCAAAAACACGCAGATCCTCCTAGCAGGTCGGGTCGAATCGGATCGGCCTAGGGCAAAACGACGTCGTTTTGTGCCCTGGGCCTTTGAACTAAAACGGCGTCGTTTTTTACTTAGTATAAATAACCTAAAAACATCCAAAAATTCATTTGAAGCCAGATTAGAGAAAAAAAAAGAGAGAAGAGAGGGAAAGGAGAGGAGAGATCTCCGGCCAGGGGCCGATCATTAGTCCGGTCACCGGAGGCTCGCCGGCGCCGACGCCGGCCACCGTGCACGGTGGCCGGAGAAGGTAAGATTTATTTTTTTAAAATTGTTTTATGTTTTTTTATATATTTTATTATTTATGCGTGGAAAATAAGCTTAGAGAACGAAACTAAAAAAAATAAAAAGATTACCTTATGTTTAATAGTTTTTGATTTTTTGACAACTTGATCCTCTGATTTCAGTATCTGAGTCACTGCTTGTATATGTATTTTACTCTAACTTGGTTATTGACTCCTCTTGAATATATTTGAATGAATATCAAAAACGAAAAAAGAAGCCAACCCCCTTTACAGAAATCCAAATCGGCTTTTATAGCCTTTACAATATTTTGTTTAATATTTGTTGTCTTGTCTCTTTTCTGGTCTTGCAGGGTATGGAGGTGCCAGGCATGCGGGGATGGTGTTGGCAGAAGCATGGGGTGTGGTAGCCGACATGGTGGTGACCAGAGATGGTGCTAGTGTCAGAGGAAAGTGGGTGGTGGCTAGGGTTTCTTGTTGTCTGTTTCTCTTCTTTTTTTTATGTTGGGCTAGTTGAGTATTGGGCTGGTGGTATTTGGGCTAGGGGATTTGGTTTGTTGGTTTGGGTTTAATGGGTCTTGTGTATTGGGTAGGTGGGTTAAAATTGTAGATGGGGCAAAATTTGGGCTATAACAGCTGCCCCTCTTTACTCATTGTTGTGTAACGAGAATAGAGTAAAGACTTTTAGGAAAGACCAATTTTGCCCAGCCTCGTCGAGCTTTGACCTCTTTAACGCTTCTCTTCTTCAGGTAGTCTCTTTCCAGTCCCTCGCATCTTGTAGCTTTAGTTCATTCCACTGTGACTTCAAAGAGATAGAAACTTGTATTTTCAATCTACTCGCATCTTCAGGGATGTAAGATCCGTCGTGATCTGCTCTTCCGCAACTTCAGAGAGATGAGATCTGATATCTTCAATATGTTCCACTACAACTTCAGGGAAGTGAGGTTTGTGGTCTTTTCTTCTACAACTTCAGAAAGGCAAGATCTTATATCTTCGATCAGCTCCACTGCAACTTCGGAGAGACAAAATCTGGCGTCTTCAACCAGCTCCAGTCTTTATTCTTTACTCGGTGTGTGATCCTGAGCTCAACTCATTTCTCGCAATATGAATTGACTCTTTAAAACTAGACATTAAAAGCAGAAATTGAAAAATAGCTCAGCACGTGAGCAAAGGCTCAACTCACTTCTCGCAATATGAGTTGATTTTTGAAAATAGAATTTGCCAAACAAATTTTGAAAATACCTTGGCATGTGACCTGAGGCTCAACTCACCTCTCTAATATGAGTTGATTTTTTTGAAAAAAATTGAAAAAAATATTAATTAAAAATAACTCGGCGTGTCTCGAGGCTCAACTCACCTCTTGCAATGTGAGTTGATTTGACGAACAGAAATTGAAAAGACCTTAGCATGTGAGCCGAGGCTCAACTCACCTCTCGCAATATGAGTTGATTTTTGACAAACAGAAATTGAAATTACCTCAGCGTGTCCTGAGGCTCAACTCACCTCTCGCAATATGAGTTGATTTTTTTTTGAAGAGTAGAAATTGGAAAGCAGAAATCGAAAATACCTCAGCATGCCCTCAGGCTCAACTCACCTCTCGCAATATGAGTTGATTTTTTTGACGAACAGAAATTGAAAAGACCTCAGCATGTGAGCCGATGCTCAACTCACCTCTTGCGATATGAGTTGATTTTTGACAAACAGAAATTGAAATTACCTTAACGTGTCTTGAGGCTCAACTCACCTCTCGCAATATGAGTTGATTTTTTTTTAAGAGCAGACATTGGAAAGCAGAAATCGAAAATACATTAGCGTGCCCTGGGGCTCAACTCACCTCTGGCAGTATGAGTTGATTTTTGACAAACAACGATTGAAAATACCTCACCGTGCCCCGAGGCTCAACTCACCTCTCGTAATATGAGTTGATTTTTTTGAAAAAAGAATTTGAAAATACCTCAGCATGTTCTGAGGCTCAACTCACCTCTCGCCCTATGAGTTGATCTTTGGAACAGAAATAAAAACATTAGATTACCAAAACATGTCATCTGGAGGAACTCATGTGTCTTTTCAGCTATCATCACATCCTCTTGCTCTACTGGCGTACCTGTAAATGTCATGCATGATGTTATCATGATATGCACATGTTTGTCTTAAATGCATTTATGCCTACATGATTATGATATGAGATTTAAGCATGTTTGTCATATATTCCCTTTTCGTCACGATTTTTGATGATCTGTGTTCATTGCTTTGATTCTTGACTTTCTCTTCAGGCTATGTACCCGTCCTCAAGCTTCATGAATAATCTGTATTTCCCAGATATCACTCTTTGGCCCCTGGTTGAGCTTTGTCCTTGCATTGAGGCTCTTGTACTTATCAAATTCTTACCCGGGTAATGCTTAACATTTCTTTTGTTTAGAGTATGTCATTTCACTATTTATCATGTAAACGAACCACATAATGAGATGCACAAAACAAAAAAAATGGTCAGGAAGAGACAAAAGGATACCTCACATTTATTCATTTAAAATGTAGCAAACAAAGAAAGTTAACCAATGATAGTAAAAAATGTTATAAAAGAAAAGGATTGCGCTCAACAAATACAAGTGCTCTAGATAATCAATGCATGAACTTTTCCACGTTCCTCAATCAAGAATCTTTTCGAGCATGGCTTCTTGCGTAGAAAATTTTGAGCTTTCAGAAATGCTTCAAATACGGTAGTCTCACTATTTGACCCACCGTTCAAAACGCCTTGTTCTTTAAGCCTGGGTTTGCTTCATTAGAATGCCCTTTCGAGTTTTTATGCCAATCTTTTGTATTTAATCAAGACGCCCTTTTCGGGTTTTCACCTTGATCTTTTTTCATTTTTTTTAAGATGCCCTTTTCGGGTTTTCATCTTGGTTTCCTTTTTCAAGCATAATATTTCTTTACAGCATCTGAGTTCACTGGACTCGGTAACTCCTTCCCATCCATCTCGGTGAGAATCAAAGCTCTACCCGAGAATGCCTTATTTACGACGTATGGTTCTTCCCAATTCGGTGCCCATTTTCCTCGCAGGTCTCTTTGTATTGGGAGAATCTTTCTCAGCACGAGTTCTCCTTCGTGGAATTCTCTTGGCCGTATTTTCTTGTCATGAGCCGCGATCATTCTCTTCTGGTACATTTGTCCTTGACAAATTGCCTTTAGACATTTTTCTTCGATGAGGTTTAACTGGTCATATCGAGCTCGAACCTATTCTGCTTCCTCTAATTTCGACTCTGTTAAGACTCGTAGAGAGGGGATCTCAACTTTGATAGGTAGCACAGCTTCTATTCCACAGACCAGAGAGAAAGGAGTTGCTCCTGTAGATGTCCGTATAGATGTGCGATATGCAAACAGAGCAAAGGGTAACTTCTCGTGCCAGTCTTTATATGTCTTGGTCATTTTTCCAATAATCCTCTTAATATTCTTGTTGCTGCTTCAACGGCTCCATTCATTTTCGGGCGATAAGGCGATGAGTTATGATGCTTTACTTGAAATTGTTCACATACTTCTTTCATCATCTTATTGTTCAAGTTCATGGCGTTATCTGAAATGATTCTTTCAGGCAAACCATATCGACAAATGATTTCCCTTTTCAAAAACCTACAAACTGCGGTCTTTGTCACGTTGGCAAACGAAGCGGCTTCTATCCATTTTGTAAAGTAATCAATAACCACAAAAATGAACCGGTGTCTGTTAGAAGCTTTTGGATAGATAGGCCCTATAACGTCCATGCCCCACATAGAAAATGACCACGGAGAAGTCATGACAAGAAGGGGCGAAGGAGCTACATAAATTTTATCACCATAAATTTGACATTTGTGACATTTCCGTGCGAAACTAATGCAGTCACTTTCCATCGTCAGCCAGTAATAACCGAATCTCATAATCTTCCTGGCCATAGTGAAACCATTAGCGTGTTCCACAAATGGACATCTTCAAGTATTTTTCTGGCTTCAACTATATTCACGCATCTCAAGAGCACTTGATCTTTTCCTCTTTTGTATAGGATGTCCCCATCAAGAATAAATTCCGCTGCCATTCTTCTGATTGTTCTTCTGTCGTTCACATTTGCTTGCTCGGGATACCTTTGATTCTTGATGTATTCTAAGATATCATGGAACCATGGCTGCCCATCTGGCTCTTTCTCAATGCTGAAACAATGTGCAGGGACTTCATATATGCTCATTTGAAGAGGCATTATTTTTGTTTCTCTGTTTGCTTTAAACATTGAGGCCAAAGTGGCCAGGGCATCAGCTAACTAGTTTTCTTCTCGTGGAAAGTAATTAAAAGTTATTTCTTTGAATTCTTTAATCAACCCTGCTACGAAATCACTGTATTTGACTAATTTTGAATCCCTCACTTCCCAATCTCCACGGATCTGATAGATCACTAATGCTGAGTCTCTGTATACCTCTAAAGTTTGGATGTTTCATTCAATTGTTGCACGAAGTCCCATGATACAAGCTTCATATTCTGCTATGTTATTGGTACAGAAGAAATTCAGCCTGGCAGTGAACGGATAATGGTTCCCTTCTGGTGATACTAAGACTGCTCCAATCCCATGCCCCAATGCATTCGATGCACCATCAAAGCTCATCCTCCATGACTTTTCTTTTGATGACTCACATTCTTTTTCTGTAATGCACATTAAGTCTTCATCTGGGAAATCAAATTTTAATGGCTCATATTCCTTCGTTGTTCGAGTTGCTAAGAAGTCAGCTATTGCACTCCCTTTTATCGACTTTTGGCTCACATAGACGATGTCATATTCTGATAGTAAGATCTGCCATCGTGCCATTCTTCCTGAGAGTGCGGGTGATTCCATCATGTACTTTATTGGGTCCAACTTTGAAATTAGCCATGTCGTATGATACAGCATATATTGCCTGAGTCTCCGAGCTATCCAAACCAGAGCGCAGCAGTATTTTTCTATGGATGAATACTTTGCCTCGTATTCAGTAAACTTTTTGCTGAGGTAGTAGATCGCCTTTTCTTTTTTTCCTGACTCGTCATGTTGCCCAAGTACGCAACCCATTGAATTCTCGAACACAGTCAAATACAATATCAATGGTCTTCCCGGCATTGGCAGTACTAGCACTGGAGGACTAGAAAAATATTGTTTTATCTTATCAAAAGCCACCTGGCATTCCTCATTCCATTCTCCCGGGTTATGTTTTCGAAGAAACCGAAAGATTGGGTCGCATTGGTTGGTAAGTTGAGCGATGAATCGGGCGATGTAGTTCAACCTCCCTAAAAATCCTCTGACTTCCTTTTGCGTGCGCGGAGGTGGTATCTCTTGAATAGCTTTTATTTTATCTGGATCAACCTCGATACCTCTTTCGCTGACAATGAAGCCCAACAATTTTCCCGAGGTAGCCCCAAACGTACATTTGGCTAGATTGAGCTTTAGCTGGAACTTTCTCAGTCTGTCGAACAATTTCTTCAGGTTTACTACATGTTCTTCTTCCCCTCGGGATTTAGCAATCATATCATCGACGTAGACCTCTATTTCTTTATGCATCATGTCATGGAATAACGTCACCATAGCCCTTTGATATGTTGCCCCAGCATTCTTTAACCCAAATGGCATCACCTTGTAGTAGAATGTTCCCCACATTATTACGAATGTAGTTTTCTCCATATCCTCAAGGGCCATCTTGATCTGATTATACCCCGAGAATCCGTCCATTAAAGAAAACAATGAATGTTTTGCTGTGTTATCCACCGACGTATCAATATGTGGTAAGGGAAAATTATCTTTAGGACTTGCTCGATTCAGGTCACGATAATCCACGCACATTCGTACTTTGCCGTCTTTCTTTGTCACCGGGACTATATTAGCTACCCATTCTGGATATTTGGAGGCTTGTAGGAAGCCAGCATCAAATTGCTTCTTGACTTCCTCTTTTATCTTCAACAATATTTCGGGTCTCATCCGTCTTAACTTTTGTTGAACGGGTTTGCATTCTGGCTTTAATGGGAGCTTATGGACCACTACATCTTCATCCAATCCTGGCATGTCTTGATATGACCATACGAATACATCTTTGTACTCACGGAGCAAAGCAATCAAATTATGCTTGGTGTCCTCTGAAATGGAAGTCCCAATTTTCACTTCTTGCTTCTTTTCTTCAGTTACCAAATTTATTGTTTCAACAGATTCTTGATGAGGCAAAATCTATTTATCCTCTTGTTCCACCATTCTTAGCAAGTCAGGAGACGAGACATAGTCTTCAGCATTTTCTTCGACTTCAAATTCTCCTACACAAACAGCCTTCTCAAAATCGATTTCAGGACTCGTAACGGGTTTGTTCATGCTGTTGATATCTGAGCACCTGAAAGTTGAATGGAAAAGGAAACTATAGAGGGGCATCCAAGTATTGGAACCAACAAGCGAAATGTTATGGCATGGTATGAGGCAAATGTACAGATAGGCTCTGAAATGAGAAGATGATTATGAACTTAGTGATAATGCGAAAGATCGTGATAAAATGCATCTTCATTGATATTCATTTAAATGATAAAGAGCGAATGCAAGCTCTTACAAAAGAATTCTATTATATCTAAGGACATACCAGAATGTTAACGTTTGAGCATTACTCTGAAGACTTATAGACTACAAGAAGATCCTCGGCAGTCCAATTGTTCAACCTAAAACCCAGGGGACAAGGGCGTATCCTTGAGACGTCTTTACTTGCGTTAGCTTCTTTATCAATGACATTTATACTGACATTCTGAAGACCCCTTTCAATTAATAACAGCGTGCTTTGTATATTATCCTGTCTGGGGTATATCATTCCTGCAGATGTAAATATTTTTGACAAAGAAGGGTACGTTATGGGCTCCCATTCTATTTCTCGGCCCAAAGTTCTCGCAATCCTTCTCTCCTGATTCTTCTTCCACTGTTTTCTTCTTTGACGCATGTCCGGCTGGAACCCTAAACCGTATCGGGCCTTGTGGTGCACTGGCTTTAGAGCCTTGACTATTCCTTGCAGGTATCTTCCCAAACCTTTCCTTGCTCGGGCTCCCTTTCCTACAGCCAACTTGACACCCATCTTGGTATTTCTCGACAGTTTTGGCTCGGAAATTCTGTTTCCCTCAGCGACGAATGTGGCATTGACAAATTCAAGAGATCGGAAGGAACATTCCATAGCATCTTTACTCACTTCAATATATGGTGCGTCGGTAGAAATAGATGCTACAATGTCTTCTTCTCCCTCGACAGTGACCAAACAACCATCCATAATGAATTTCACCTTTTGATGGAGGGATGATGGGACTGCTCCAGCAGAATGGATCCAAGGTCTTCCCAAGAGACAATTGTATGATGGTGTAATGTCCATAACTTGAAACTCAACATCATATATGGAGGGACCCACTTCTAGAGGGATCTCGATTTTTCCCATAACTTCTCGTCTTGTTCCATCGAATGCCCTTACTGTAGAATGGCAGGGCCTTAGATAGGACAAATCCATCGGAATCCTGAAAAGTGTGGCCAAAGGCATGACATTAAGTGCCGATCCATTGTCGATGAGCACATTCGGTATTATATAACCCTTACAACGGGTTGTGATATGCAATGCTTTCACTGAGCCTCTACCATTGGGCAGTATTTCATCATCATTAAAAGAAATGAAATTATCCGCATTTAAGTTGTTCACCCACCTATCCAGTTTTTCAACGGATACATTGTTTGCCACATAAGCTTGATTTAACACTTTCAGCAGAGCGTTTCGGTGTGGTTCAGAATTTAACAGCAGAGATAATACCGAGATTCGCGCTGGCTGCTTATTCAATTGTTCTACCACGTTGTACTCACTGTGCTTGATAAATTTTAAGAATTCCTGTACTTCTTTCTCGTCCACAAGCTTTTTAGCTTCTTGTTCAGGCACAGTTTCATACTCATCTTCGGTCACATGCATCGGTGCTTTTCCTTTCTGTTTCAAGTCACTGTTCTTCTTTACTGATTCGACCTCTTTCGAATAACATCTTCCACTACGAGTGAAATGACCTACTTCCCCAATGCTTCCAGTCATGGCTTTGGGTTTTTCATCTTCAGGTGTGACAATATTAACGTCATATTTCCATGGTACTACTTTATTGTCCTTGTAGGGGAAAGGAGATGGTACCTCGATTATCACTTTTGGTTTCACTGGTTCATTTTTCGCGTCATAATAAATTATTAACGGTCGGTCGGCGCTATCGGGAAACCTAACGATTGATGGTCAAAGGCACATATTTCTCTTCTATCGGCCTCTTCGCCTTCATAAAAAATCCCAATCTCCTTATTGTCCATCATATTTTGCAGTAATCTCCTGAACTCTTCGCAGGATTGAATGTCGTGGCCCTCAATACCATGGAATTCGCAAAAACTTTGATCTTTTGTATTCCTTCCCTCGAATACTCTATTAAGATGACAAAGCAAACCCTTTTCAACTAGCACCTCTCAGATTTTCTGCAGAGGTGTTCTTATTTCAGAAACCCATCTTCTACTTTGTCGTTTGTCCTCCTCTCCCACTGCGCTCACATTCCCTTCGGCGTGGTTAGGGAATGGGTTCCCGGATGTACCACCAGTGCCATCAAATTGCAGTATACTCGCATTGATGAGCCCTTGAACTCTCCTTTTGAAGGCCAGACAGTTTTCCGTAGAGTGCCCCTAGTTCCCGGCATGGTATGCACAACTAGCATTTGGGTCGTACCATTTCGGGTATGGAGGTTTAAGGGGTGCCATGTAATGGGGAGATATTAACTGCTTCTCTAGGAGTTTTAGATACAGCTCCCCATACGACACAGGAACAGGGGTGAATTACTATTTCTCGGGATTGGGCCTTATTGGTCTTGGTTCATTTCTAGGTTGGCTTTGAGCGGGTAGAGTGTTTAGTGGGAATGTGGCGGTTGGTCTCAGGTTACTTGTGGCGTAAACATGGTAAGAACAGTAAGGAAGCGGTGTTTGGTAGTAAGGGGTTTGAGGAGGGTAATAAAAATTCGGAGGTGGATAATTTCGAGGTCGGGGTTGGTTTGGATACGGATTAGGGGTATAACAGCTTCCCATCCCCACCATGTGGGTTTCTAGTTCTTTCTTCTTCACGGGCGTTACCCTTCTTGAACTTTCTTGACCTTCTATTCTACAGCTCTTGACAGCATTCTCTATAAGCTCACCAGATATTACAATGTCCGCAAAGTCTTTCGTGGCACTTCCCACTAGTTTGTCATAAAACGGTGCTTTCAAAGTGTTGATGAAAAGAACGGTTATCTCCGTTTTTGTTAATGGGGGTTCCACTTGGGCTGAGACATCCCTCCATCTCTGCGCATACTGTCTAAAAGTTTCTGATCGCTTTTTTTCCATCAATTGCAAAGTCATCCGGTCTGGCACCATATCCGATACATGCTTGTATTGCTCACAGAATGCTGATGCCAAGTCCTTCCAAGATCGGATCCTTTCCCTACTAAGCTGGTTGTACCACCGAAGAGCCGATCCTACTAGACTATCCTGAAAACAATGTATGAGTAGCCGGTCTTCATTCACGTAACCAGTCATTTTTCGACAAAACATGACAAGATGCGCCTTTGGACATCTCGTGCCATCGTATTTTTCGAAATCAGGCACCTTGAACTTCGGAGGCAGAACTAGATCGGGCATCAAACTGAGCTCTTTGGCACTTAGTGCAGAGAAGGCTTCAGTACCCTCTATTGCTTTGAGTCTTTCCTCTAAGCTCCTATGCTTCTCTTGAGCCTCATGATCGTCCGTTCTCAACCTGGCTATTTCCGCTGGATCGTCCAAATCTGGAGCAATTGGATTGGCAGGATTAGCCCCAGACTTTGATATGAATATTCCTTGCCCTAAATGAGTATGTGGCACCGGCCGTTGCTCTGGGTCTGTGGGTTCTCCTTGGGTGTACCCTCTTTGTACTGCGCGGGCGTGTGGTGGAGTGAATCTGAGGGGATAGAGCGGGTCTTGATTGTGATTAACTCTTGACCTAGATTCCTCGATGTCAGGGCTCTGCATGGGTCCCTTTCCTTTAACTAAAGCTGACATCATCTCCATCATCTTGGCCATTTGATCCTTCTGTTTGAGCGATTCTTCTCGTGATCTCACCATTAAGTCTCTCGTCTCTTGCTGTAACCTAGCCAACTGCTCTTGTAATTCCTTTTGGATTCTTTCCATTCTTTTAATCCTTTCATTGAATGCAGCCTCCATTGTTCTAGTTTGCCGACGTGTTCTATACGAGTGGCGTGGTTCCAGATTTGAAGTATTGCAATTGCGAATTGTACGTTTTAACCTCAGCAAATGAGTTCGGGATATGCCATGAATGAATGAATAAATGCATGAATGCTTGAATGCCAAAGGAATGTTAGTCATGAATGACATGTAAGGAATTGGTGTTGATTTCAAGATAGCCCCTATTTAGGCATTTCATTCATCAAAAGAGTTCATTACAAAATATTTTGCCTTTTTTGATTCAGCTATTACACAAACTTTCTAGCTATATCGCCATATTTCTTTATTCGCTCTAAGAATTCCGATATGCTCGATCGTTGGCTTGGTAGGAATTGGCAACTGAGATTTTCAGCTTCTTCCGATAATTGTACCACGTGTATGGCTACCCCACGAACTTTATTGATCAAATAGCTAAGTTGCCTTTCTTTTTCCTGGAGGCCCTCTTCGTAAGCACGAACGTTTCTATCATACTGACTATCTTTTTCTTCCACAGCCTTCAAGAGAGTATCTAACTATTGTTGGCAATCTTGCAGCATATCTTCTAACTCTCATATCCTTTCTTTTAGTTCTTGATGTTTAGATCGACTAGTCATCACCTCGGCAGACACGATTTCGTATTCGGCGTTCTTCTTCCTCAATTCTATCATAGCCCGCGCAACCTTTTCTTCCTCTTTCTTTGCTTTTCCTTTCCAAAACTCCATCCCTCCTTTAATGTTGCTTATCTCCTCTTTCCATTCTGCCGACGTCTTGCCCAACCCACTATTTTTTATTGTGCCTCTTAACTTTTTATTTTTCAGATGGAGGTCTCTTAAGTCATTTCTCACGACTTCAACTTCTTTTTGCGCTTTCTCGGTTCTGGATCTCTCAATCTGAATGTCGATCTTCAACTGGTAGTTTTCTTCTTGAAGGACACTAAGGTCCCGAGACATCTTGGCCTTTTCTCGTTCAAATTCTTATCTTGCTATTTCTAGCTTAGACGACATTTTCTCTGAGAAAGGATTCTGGACGATGTAGTTTGTTGACGAGATTTGCTGACTATTTATCCGTTGCTTCCTCCATATGTCGTAATCTTGAGTTAGGGTATCAGCATATAAGGCCAATTCTATTAGATGAATTTTCTTCCAAGATTTTGCATTGTCTCGGACCTTCTTCATATATCCTTCACCCGTGAAAGTGAACTCGGATTATGCCAATCCTCCAGTGGCGGGTATGAATTGCCGCGAAGAAAATTGCCTTTGAACTAACAATGGGGCATATCCGACTCCTCCCCATAATCCGAGTAGTGGCACCCAATCTTGATCTCCGACCTTGTATAGCAGAACTGACGGGCATATCCACGGGGCTCTCCAAGTTACGTCATCGGCGCGAAGATTCTGAAAGACTGAAACCCAGTGTTGTTCAGTAACCTCCTTCGGCCATTCTTTCTTGAGATAAGCTTTTAAAGGGGAGAATGTTTTAGAAAACATATAGAACGGTGTGCACTCTACTTTCCAAAAGTGGCTCAGAATCCAAACATTAAGTAACTGCGCGCATCCGATAAAACGACCTTCCCCTTTCTTCCTACAACTACTTAGTGATCTGAAGGTTTCGGTGAGGATAGTTGGAACGGGGTTGATTCCTTGTTTTTATCTTCCGAAGAAATCTACCACTGCAACTTCTATGTGTCCAAGGACCTTCGGGAAGATGATAAAACCGTAAATGGCCAGAGCGAACAGGTTTACCCTTTTTAACATGTCGGGATGGTTCAGAATCAAGTCTCGTAGGGAAGACCATGGAATGCAAATGGTTTCATTCTTTTTCTTTATCTGTTTTTCGGCCCACGCGTCAGTCATGTCTGTCAATCTCACTAACTTTTTCTTGAAGGTCATTGGCTTAGGCTTTTTCACATATATCTTATAGGATTGTACATTATCGACACGGAGCAAAGCAGCATACTCCTTTATAGTAGGAGTCATATCTTATTGGTTGAAGATAAAACATGCGTAAGCTGGATCTCAAAATCTGACCATGGCTTGGATCAATCGTTCGTCTACGCTAACAGCAATCAAGTTGGCTATGTCTCCATATCTCTCAGTGAAGATACCCCTAGTATCCGAGTCCCACTGATTCCACACCCGAACCAAATCTTCAAGGTTATTTTTGCGAACATTTCAGTTACGTGCTCGGGCAGATTGGCAATACATCCCTCCACTAGACTATCCCCTCTTTCTTTCTGAGTCTTTAGAGACCAGTTTCGAACCGCGGCATTCCTCTCGGTTGTTTGTATAATTGACTCTTCCATTAGAAACCCGTTTTTTGGCAACTGATCTCTAGTTAACACATTCCTAATATGATGCCTATAATACATGATGTAAAATAAGAATAAAAACAAACAAGCTCGGTTAGCACAACACATATGAACATAGAAAAACTGTAGACAATCTAATAAATTAAGCTACTTGGTCCAATGGACTCGATTCCCTTGCATAGAAAGCGTAAATGTAAAAGAAACAGAAGGTAAGATGTGTTTTTCTCGTGTACTTATTTCGGTGACTAGTAAACGGATGGAGGTTTGGCACGGCTCTAGTTGGATGGCTCGTACGGTTCACTATATACGGTTTTGGTTCTAGATGGGTACTCGAATCGTCTGTACTGTCATCTACTAAGATTAGTACAGAGTCTCGGTCATGGCCCATCATAGGCTTACGAGATCAATTCGAGGGATTACATTTACTTATGCCTATGCGGAGGGACGAGTTAACTTACGAAAGCATAAGTCATATGTAACCCGAAAGTATTCACTAGCCTGTGCGGAGGAACGAGTTAACTCACGAAGGCGTAGTGTTTACTTTCACTTAACAGGGACGGAGCCCGGGTAGAGAGCTCATGTTATGCAAAATGCAAGTACACGGCGCGTGGGGAGAAACTTGCAAACCTTTCATTTATTTTAAAACTACAACACTAAAACCGTAAAACTTAAAACTGAAAAACGAAAGATAAAACAAATTAGGAGATATGTATGTATGATTTTTGAAAACAAAACTTAAGGATCATGATTATAGATTAATTTGAACACGGAACTTTGAAAATTTTGATAACACGCGTTTAATTCAACTCGACTCTCAAAAACTTTCCCCAGTGGAGTCGCCAGCTGTAGCGACGTAAAAATTTTAGCTTGGTCGCTAATTGTGGCAATTTGTTGAAAACTTGAAAATTGAAGTTTGATTTTTTTGAAACATAAACTGAAAAACGGAAATAAAGAGGAGAGTCGCCACCGACCCTTTTTATAGGTGTGATTGGACACCTAATAAATTTATTTTTAAAACAAAAGAAGGCCGAGTTTAGGTCTACGTTAAAATCAGAGACAAAGTAGGGCTCGGGAGTCAGTTACGCGCGAGGAAGGTATTAGCACCCTCGCGACGCCCAAAATTGGTATCTTTTAAACATGTGTTGTCTTAATTTTCAAGAAGGCTAGTTCAATTTAAATTCCAATCGTGATCCGATTTAAAAGACGAGAACTTTCAATTTTTGATTTTTGAGAAGGATATACCATTTTAACACGAGCCGACAAATTCCATCCAACATAGCGATGAAATTTACGACTTAATGTTAAATCGATATATTGCCTCGATTAGTAATTAAAACATAAAAGATATTCATGAAATAAGAATAAATCAAAGAAGCAAACAATGACATTATCAATGAAAAATGTTAACATAATACTAGAGCAGTAGCAAAATAGTAATAATAATATTTAAAAGAGAAATAAAACCAAACATGAACAAATATAAAGTACATTTAGTAATAATAATATAAGGTAACATATAAATATGCAAAAATATAATATGTGACATATATACATGATGTATGAAAATATAATGCCTAATAGACATATATGCGCAATATTACTAAATATATACGTACTAGATACAAGTACACATAGTATAATTGAACATATACAATAATATTAGGAATACTATGGACAAGGAAAATACATTTATACTAATAATAGTAAAAGATGTATGTACACCAAATAATAATATAATAAGTAGCAATAGGGAAAATAATAAATACAAAATCAATAATACGACATACACAAATGATACAAATAAGGAAGATATATATATACGTATGATAAAATAAATGTATTAAAATTAATAACAAATACAATATGGGTAAAAACGTAATGTGGTACTAAGAAAATATATATATATACAATATAATATTTAAAAATATATACATAAGATGGTATAGAAATATGTACTTGGAAATGTATAAGAACTATATATAAATACTATATGTAAAATATATTAAAATAGAGACATAATATACGTAGATAAATATATATATATATATATATAAAACAAATATGTGTAATATAATTTTAGGATATATGCGTAAATGTATATATATTTAAAGAATGCATCGGTGATATACAAATATATTAACAAGATAATGATATTAAACCATTAATAATACTAAATAACATATACAAGTTAGTATTAAGTAGAATAACAACAATAAAATACTAAAAATATAATAATAATAACATTAATAGAATATATTAGTATAAATAATATTGAAATTAAAATAAAATAATGAGGAAAAGTAAAAAAAGGATGAAAATCGAAATAAAAAAAGGTTAGGGGCAATTTTAAAAAGAAATATATAAAAGAGAAGGACCAATTGGAACACGCTAAAACACGGGAGGGATTAAAAATGAAAATATCTCGTCCTCTCGAAACGCAGCGTTTAGTGGGGGATCAAATTAAAAACGCGCTTAAATTTTAAGCCAATTTAAAAGGAATGAAAATCTAATTGCAAAAGTTTAGAAAAGCGGAAGGGTCATTCGCGCAATTAGACCCTTCCGCAAAAACACGCGGATCCTCCTAGCAGGTCGGGTCGAATCGGATCGGCCCAGGGCAAAATGACGTTGTTTTGTGCCCTGGGCCTTTGAACTAAAACGGTGCTGTTTTTTACTTAGTATAAATAACCTAAAAACATCCAAAAATTCATTTGAAGCCAGATTAGAGAAAAAAAAAAGAGAGAAGAGAGGGAAAGGAGAGGAGAGATCTCCGGCCAGGGGCCGATCATCAGTCCGGTCACCGGAGGCTCGCCGGCGCTGGCGCCGGCCACCGTGCACGGTGGCCAGAGAAGGTAAATTTTTTTTAAAACTTGTTTTAGGTTTTTTTATATATTTTATTATTTATGTGTGGAAAATAAGCTTAGAGAACGAAACTAAAAAAAATAAAAATATTACCTTATGTTTAATAGTTTTTGATTTTTTGACAACTTGATCCTCTGATTTCAGTATCTGAGTCACTGCTTGTATATGTATTTTACTCTAACTTGGTTATTGACCCCTCTTGAATATATTTGAATGAATATCAAAAACGAAAAAAGAAGCCAACCCCCTTTACAGAAATCCAAATCGGCTTTTATAGCCTTTATAATATTTTGTTTAATATTTGTTGTCTTGTCTCTTTTCTGGTCTTGCAGGGTATGGAGGTGCCAGGCATGCGGGGATGGTGTTGGCAGAAGCATGGGGCGTGGTAGCCGACATGGTGGTGACCAGAGATGGTGCTAGTGTCAGAGGAAAGTGGCTGGTGGCTAGGGTTTCTTGTTGTCTGTTTCTCTTCTTTTTTTTTATGTTGGGCTAGTTGAGTATTGGGCTGGTGGTATTTGGGCTAGGGGATTTGGTTTGTTGGTTTGGGTTTAATGGGTCTTGTGTATTGGGTAGGTGGGTCAAAATTGTAAATAGGGCAAAATTTGGGCTATAACAATATGTATATGTTATAGTAAAGTTAAGTTAATTTTAATTCATATTCTAACTCCAAGATTGTTTAAGTATAACTATTTCTAAATGTGTCTTCACATATGTATGGCCTATATTAATTCATTATAGTACATGTTATTATTTTTATATAACTTTATGTAAATATTTTCCTATATATATATTTTAAGTTATTTATGTGTATAATATATTTCTTTTAAGAACCACATTGTAAATCGTGTAATTTATTTATTGTATATATTTTCATATTTTACCATCCATATGTATGTATGATTTATATGTTCCATCACTCTCAAATCAATTTGTTACATATAAAATTACATTATACTTGTTCTCAAAATTCCCTTATTAAATATAGGCACATAGATATATATCACTAATTTGAGTATTTTGTAAATATAGTTTTTTTTTACCTTTTTTTTGAGTATATGATTATGTTTTCTAAATTTGCTTACGTATTATTGATATATTTATTTAATTCTTCATACATTATCAATGTCATGTCATTTTTTATAAACAAATATTTCCAAATTTATTTATATATATATATGGGTTTTATGAAGTTATTATGTATATTATATCTTATCATGTATTTTATAATTACTTCAAATTTTTATACATTGTTTAAGTTACTATGTATTTTGTCATTTTTGAGATGAATTGGTGTTTAAATAATGTGCATATAATTTGATTCAAACTTTTATTCCATACGGATTATTTCAACCATCATATAAATTATTTTTTTTTTACAAATATATCAACTTACAAATTATATATATATATTATGAGTTCATTAATTCATTTTTATTTTTGAAAATATCCTATACTATATTGACCTTTAATTCCCTTTTATTTTGTACATATTTTGTGGATTGTTTTATATTGTGTCATGTCAACTATTGTTGTATATTATTTTTGTATTGATGGTTAACTATGCATGGTTAAGAATTTAGTTACGTTTTACTTAGAATAGTTGTACATAATTGTTGGATTTATTAATTATGACTTTGTTGTATTTTATTATTTCATGTTCATTAATTCCTTCTTTTGACAATGTTTTTATACAATTCATAAGCATTCTATTTAAAAACGGGTAAACGTGTTTTGAGAAAATTTCCAATTTTCTTTATCATTCAAAAATTCTAAAATAAGGCAATATCTAATATTTGGAGAATTCGGAAAATCGTGCTCAATCGTACTGGGTATGATTTTTCTGGTGAACTAAATATTTGGATAACCTTTTAACTTTACTATGTGAGTTTTCAAAAGTCGAAAATCAATCGCATTTTAAAGGTATAAGGGATCATATCCAATCGTACTGGGTATGAAACTGCATATCTTTGAAACGAGTGAATTTTAACTGCTAATTTAAACTATTTAAACATTTTAAAAAGAGTCATACTTTAGAAAATCTTTTCTTTAAAAAGTCTTTTGATATAAGGATAGCATCAAATCAATTTGGTACCAATTTTTTGGCGTAATGAGGGTGCTAACCCTTCCTCATGCGTAACCGACTCCCGAACCCACTTTTTGATTTTTCATGAATAAAGCATTTTAATAGGTGGCCCAATCACACCTAAATAAAGAGATTGGTGGCGACTCCACATTTTCGTTTTAAAAAGTCGATCCCCATTGTCTCCCAAATAATAAATAAAAAAGGGTTTTGACAATCTAAAAATCTAATAATTTCTAAAATTTCAACACAAATCAAGTAGTATTTTGTTCTAGGATTCTAAAAACATAGAATTTACAAGAAAATGGATTAAATTGACTTACCAATTTGAGTTTGAACCTTATAACCTAATTTTTTCTTTCTCCTTTTCCCTTCACTGTTTCGTTTCTTGCCTTTGTTCTTTTCAATTCTTTTTCTATTTTATTTCTTTATTGTTTTGTTTATTTACTTAATTATTATAATAATAATATATTATTATATTATATACTTAAATATTAAGTATTCATATATTAATATTTTATACATATGTATGGTATTTATATACTTGTATTTACTTATTACCATACAAGTATTACATATGGTTTATTTCCCCATTTAATCCCTTTACTTTTCTTTAATTAATAATTAAACTTTCACCCTTTATTCAATTTAATCCTTACACCTAATTATTCCTTAATTCAAACTAATTTACCTAGCCAAAACCTAATTAACTATTTACGAATCCATTTTACAAAAACAAAAACCCGAAAGTACAGTTTCGATACCCGTGACTATTAGGTCATTACAAATTATCTATCTAAATTTGAAGATTTGAAAAATATAATCTATTTAAATTATGTACTAAGTTTGAGTTCTCATATTTAAAACTGCCATTTAAGAGATTTATTTTAATTTTTCATTTGATGTAATATGTAATTTATATATAATATTCTAAATCTAAATATGGGATAATATGTTATATAAGTTGTTTCTATTTAAAAATTTAACAAAATAAAAATATATAATGTTTGTAAAAGAAATGTATATATATAATTTATAAATATTCAAGAAAAATAATATATTTTTAATTATTTTTTAAAATTATATGGGACTAATCATTTATAAATATAAATGGGATTGAACAAAATTTTCATGTATACTTTTAAATCGAATCAAGATAATTATAAATAATATTAATATCATAAATAAATTTAAGCCCAAATTGATCCAACTAATAAAACCTTTTGTTGATATTAATGGTTTAAGCTATATATTTCATAAAAGTAGTGTTGAAGCTATAATTGTCAAATCTTATAGCCATGCAAAATTGGTCTACGATATCCTGCTTTCAACCTTGATAACAATGTCAATTTCTGGAAACAATTGAAGAGTCAAACATTACAACTGGATTTGAATGTGTTTTACTTTTGATAGTCCTCAAAGTTTTCCGACCATATCTAGAACTTTTAATGTAATAAGTAAGATTCAATCTTTTCAATTATTATTTGACGTCTTTTTTAATTCTCGGTTAAAAACTTTCTTATATCTTTTTTTTTATTTCTTCGTAGCTTTTTCTTAATTTCACTTATCAAGTTAAAAAATTTTATTTTTAGTGTATCAATCAATTTTTCATAAATATATATTATACATCTTAAGCATATTAAAATGCGCTATTTAATTTTTTTTCCTTTTTTCACTTTTTTTTCTGATTTATTTTTCTTATGCTTGTTAATTTAAGATTAATTTTTTTAATATTTCGATCATGCGTTGAATTATGATTGAATAGTTCTAAGTTAAAATTTGGACTACAAGCGACACATGTGTCTGTTGCTTGATTGCCGACCTGCAAATACGGGCCTCTGGCCCCCCAAGGGCATGTATTATATTGTAGGTGCAATGACCACGACGATCAAGTCGTGAGCATATCTTTGAAACTAAATTTTCATCGAGTGATGGTAAATCAATTGCAATTTATATAAAATTGAGTAGATTTAATGGGAGAAATTGGAAATATGCTCCGAACAGTGCGTTTTTGAAATAGTCGCCCCCCGGTTGAATACAAGCTTCCCATTGTAATTCCTCTTGCTCCAGTATTTCTAATTGCTCACCTAATTTCTTCTCCAGCTTTAAAAGATTCTTGGAGTTATGAACTTCCAAAGGCCGTTGAATGCTCTTAATATTTTACGATATTAAGTAGGATCATATTTTTACTTCCAATTCAAATGGATTTGTCATGGTTGGAAAAGGATGGGCACTAACCAGGCGTTGGTATCCACACGCATGTTTGTAGATATAGACAACATCATTTTGTTTTGTGGTTTGATTCTTGAGTCATCTTGGAAAATGACTTGTACAGATACACTAGAGTTGCTTAACCTTAATTGAATGCAGAAGTGTGCAAATTTCGGGTAAAATTGAATTAATTCGGTTAACCGATTGAATTCGGTTATTCGGTCGGTTTGGTTAATTTTTTAGAAATATAAATTAATCGGTCGGTTAAGTCGGTTAATTTTTTATATGTTTTATACTTGTTTTAACCAAAAATAATATATATACAAATTTCGGTTAATTCAGTTAACCGACTGAATTAACCGAAAAAGTTCGGTTCGATTAAATTTTTTTGAAAAAATTTTGGTTCGATTAACGGTTAAGGATTTAAAAAGGACAGTTAATTCGGTTAATGGTAGTTCGAATCAGTTAACTGGTCGATTAACCAATTGAACACCCCTAGTTAAATGCATTGAACGTGTGAAAGTATTCTAATAAATCATAATATTGCAATAGCTGAATGTATTGAACGTGTAAAAGTATTCTAATAAATGATAATATATGCAATGGACCTTGTTACCAACTTTGTTTGACATATCAATTCATCTCTTCCATAATTGCATGTAATGGAGGGTTCCATTTGACAAGTCTCTACTTTAAGACCTTGATAACAAAGCCAATTTCTAGAAACAATTGAAGACAATTGTATTTGTAAGTGGTTTAAGTTGTTATTATGGTCAATGTTTTGAAACAATATCTAAAATCTTTGTGATCTAATAATTAAAAATTAATACATAATTCAAACTTGTAAAAAAGAATTGATTTATACATATTATTATCTAATTCATTACCCTTATATACCACCAGTATGATAAACCAAAATTATCTTATTCGAAAGTTGATGAGGAATACTTATAATTGTTATAATAATATTTTAAATGATTTGTTTGACTTGAATTGCATTGGTATAGATTTGAATTGTATCTTTAAATAGATTTTAAATCACCTTCCCTCCTAACTTTTTTCTTCTTACGTTAATAATAATATAGATACCAATTAAAAGACTCAAATGGAAAGAAAATATATTTTTTAAATCACCTTTGCTCCCATCTATTTTCTTCTTATTTCATATGAACAAGGATATCAAATAAATTTGATCATATATATCTATAGATTTACGTACTTCATATGATTCAAGTATAAATACCCAATTCCAAAAACACTGGTTTTTTTGCTAAGGCAATTTCTACTAAAAAGAGCAAAATGTTCTAAAGGCATTACATAAGTAGATTGGCCAGGCCAATACCTTCCAGGCAACTTTAAGGCTAATCTCCTATGCTTTCCAGACATAACTAGTGAATCAGCCAAAGAATTGGCTTCCCTTAATACATTCCCATACTGATATATATATATATGATTAGATTAACTTTATTTATTTCAGAGCATATATAGTTTTTCTTTTGAACGATCACAAAGGTTTAATTAAGCATTAACAAAAGGGTAAATTTCATATCTAAAGTTACAGCTGCCACCAACGACTCTTCCACCTTCTTTTCCATCACAGCAGGTCGGAAGCTCCTCGATTATGCCGTCAAGACACTTCTTACACTCAGTGCTGGAAAGGTCCCTGGTGCACTGAGTCAACCCGTAAAGTTTGTTCGATCCGTACAGCTCCGTTTCTCCGACGGTATACATTTTGGGATTTGAATAAGCTTGGTTAGCCAACTCGCTCAGCAGTTCCTTGGTCTTGGCATTGAACGACTGGGGTTCACTCACGTTGTTCAAGTTCCACTTGTAGAACCTGTTTCGATTATCAATCTGGCCAAAGAACTCCATGTTTGAATACTTGAAAAGACAGTTATCGTACCAGACAATTGCACCTTTGTTGTAGGGGCAGCGTTTTCGTATTTCACTGCCTGCTTCCACAACACAGGTTTTACAATCCGGGGTCGACACATCGCCTCTGCAAAGTGCGAGGCCATAAGCTTGGTTAGGCTTTTGACCTATGGAACCGAGGCCGAACCCTTTGGGAGGGGCTTGAATGGAGAGGTAGCCAGTGAGCTCCTTTAAGTTGGCTTCATAAGGATCATAGGCAGAGAAATTCCCAGAGTTGGAACAAAAATGGAAAAGAGGGTCAGCTCCGAAAGCTGTTTGGACAAGGAAAGCAAGGGCTAATAGGTAAACAAAGGAGGCAACTCTTGAAGAAAGCATTGCAGAGATTGTATGTAATGTAGCTTATTTGTTTAAACCTTAGGGCCATGCAAAGCTGTTATTTATAGGGAAAAATTATCCAGGTTTGACGGAGGAGGTTGATAGGCTAAGGGTTGAAGAGGCTGACATTTTCAGTTATTTTTACTGATGAATTAATTAAGGTAATGAGAAATTTTCAAACGCCGGCTGAGAGGCGGCCCTAAGATAATGCTGTAAGTAATGGGTTAGGCTGGAAACGCACTTAAACTATCATGGGGGATGTGAGAATTACAATATAGATCCTTTTTAAGTGTATTCTGCATCATTATTAGGTTCTAAAGTCATGCAAATTGCAATGGTTTATGTAAGGAATTAATTACTTAATTATAATATTTAGTGATTGGTTAAACGTGCATGATCCATGGATAATTATTAAATATTGAGTGTTGGAATTTATATTTTTAATTTAAAAAATACTGAGCGTTTGATACATGATGCTGATTAAAGTTCAAGTGAAATACATTTAAGATTTGGCGAAAGGTTGTTACTATATAGTGTATTAAATGGAATAAAGTTTATGTTTGAAAGGAATTGGAAGCTTACAAGTTCAATGTGTAATGAGGTAACAGGATATGATCAATGAAAACAAATTACAATAATAATTGTTGTTATATATTCATTATATCTAAATTCTGTTATTTTTTTCTCGTTAAATTCTAATTATTCTAGGGATATTTTAGTATAATTAAAATCCTAATATTAACCTATATAAAGGGACCTTGTATCTTTATTTTAAGACGCCAATCAACAAGGGTTTTTATTTGAATGTGACAAGACGTAGTCGTATATGAGTTTTGGTGAGAGTTTCGTGATAATTATGAAGAGTATTTTGTACTCTTTTTGTGAGTACTTTATGAGGTTTAGGGTTTTATTTATTGATTTCTCTTTTAGATTTTGAGTTTTGCATTTGGGGTTTTGAGTAAGGTATATGTTGTACATATAGGTTTATTTTCTCCATATTGTACATTCATTTGTTTACTCATTTAGTGAAAAGTTAATATCTCATTTGCTCATTATTTTTTCTTCTTTGAGGGTTTTTCACTTAAGATATTTGTGTTTGATTTTTTTAATTTTTCTTTATTTTTCTTATTTGTTATTTATACGGGTCGATTCCCAATAATTTTTGTAATATATATATGTTTTTAGGCATCTTATTCTCTCTTAGAAATAATTATAAATGTTAAATTATTATTTCTATTTTAAATGTTACTCTTTTATCAGATTGAATGAATTTTCAAATAGGTTACAAGTTCTAGAATTTGCATTTTCTTATTTAAATGAATTGAATTGATGAATATAAAGCGAAAGTTGCTCTTGTTTTTAACTTTCATAAGTTAGGCTAGATTTTAAGCAGCAATTTTTGGTTAATTCAACTTTGAAGAATTAATATAATAAGTGAACCAATCATGTAAAGAGTTGACTCAGTATCGTCAACCTTACATTTGTCAGCCTCATCAATGTTTCTCCACACATATTTGTCAACCATTTGTTTTTGCTAAATAGAATTGCCCATAACCTGCACTAGTCACAGTGAATTTTTCTTATTACCTACAAACTCGATTCATCATTTATTAAAAATATTTTCATATTAATATTAGATTTTGAAAAAGTAAATTAAATTTAAATAAAAAATTGAGTTGAATCAAATTGATCTTAATTTACCTCTCATTCTTCAGATTGTCACCAGTTGCTCCGCCTCCCATAAAGACCATTTGTTGGCAACGGGAACGCATCCAATATTAAACCACCTGCTTTTTAGAGTGAACACTCTTTTAAGTGTGAAAACTCCATTTAAAAGTCACTGGAGTCTACGTAAACATAATAATCACGTACTACCTCAAAAGAAATAACAGAGGGCCCCACCATGTATGTCCCCAACGCATTCCATGATGACAACCAGTTGGTAATGACTTGCCATGTCACCATTAATAGACAATAGGATCTTCCCTATATATGAAATTTAAATAAAAAAAAGAAATCGCATAAATTAAATTGAGAATTATAGATGAAATTTAGGTGGATCCTTACCTAGGTATTGTTTTGTCACTTGGTTGGTACTTGATTGTTTTTGTGTTTTATTCTTTTGTGTATTCATTAGTTAATTTAGATAGTTTATTTTATTTTTAATCAATCATTTGAATTATTAGGTTAAATAATAGAAACTTGATAATTACTAGTAATTGTAGTCTTGAAAGGGATGATATATATACTTACCAAAGCTATACTATTAATTGATATTACAATCACCTTAATCAATTTATTAGTTAGTTTAGTGGAGTCGCCACCAATCTCTTGATTTAGGTGTGATTGGGTCACCTACTAAAATATTTTATTCTATGTAAAATAAATTTTGGTTCATATAAAATAACGACGGGTTCGGGAGTCGGTTACGCATGAGGAAGGGTTAGTACCCTCATTACGCCCAAAAATTGGTACCAAATTGATTTGATGCTGTCCTCATATCAAAAGGTTTTTCTTTAAAGAAAAGATTTTTCAAAGTATGACTCTTTTTTAAAATATTTGGATAATTTAAATTAGTAGTCAAAATTCTCTCCTTTCAAAGATATGCGGTTTCATACCCAGTACGATTAGATACGATCCCTTATACCTTTAAAACGCGATTGATTTTCGACTTTCGAAAACTCGTACACTAAAATTATAAAAGGTTATCCAAATATTTTGTTCACCAGAAAAATCATACCCAGTACGATTGAGTATGACTTTTCGAATTCCCCAAATATTGGATATTGACTTATTTCAGAATTTTTGAATGATAAAGAAAATTGGAAATTTGCTCAAAATACATTTATTTGTTTTAAAGTAGATGAAATACTTAATGCATTGTAACAAAACATAAAAAAAGGGTGATGAATATACCATAATATACACAAAGTACAATAAACCTCACTTAATACATCCAACAATTATATGCAATTATTCTAAGTATAATGTAACCAAAAATTCTTTTAGTGAATAATTAATACAAAAATAATATACACGATAATTAACATGACACAAAATAAAATGATGCACAAAAAACATGTATGAAACAAAATGGAATTAGAAATCAATATAAGACATTTTCAACATAATGATGAATTAATGATCATATAATATATTATATATATACAAGTTGACAAATTTGCATAAAAATTGGGATACATGTTTATTGAAATAGTTATTATAAAATACAAAGTTTAAATCGAATTATATATGAAATATTTAAAACACAAATTCATTCAAAAATTGATAATTCACATGATAACTTAAATAATGTATTAAATATGAAGGAATGGCAATACATGATATAAAATAATATACATAATATATTTATGAAACATGTAAATACAAGTAAAATTGGGTATAATTACTTGTAAAAAAAATGAAATTAATAATGTATGAAAGAAACAAAGTAAATATATAAGTTATATAGGTAATAAAATATATATATAAAAATAATAATACCTAAAGATAATATGAGAATGTATACAATAAATAAGTGGTACAATTTAAAATATGGTTCCCAGAAAAAATACATTATACTCATGAATAATTTTAAAGAGAAAAGAAGAAAAATATACCTAAAAGAAATATTCATTTGAAATCAATAATGTAGACTATAATAAAATAATTTAATATAGGTTATATATATATATATTGGAAATAATTAAATGTTAAAATATTATGAAATAAAAATACGAATTATAAAATTAATTTAATTTTATCATATACTATGCATTTAATAAAAATAATTAGGTGCAAAATTTTAAAAGAAAAAAACTATATATTTAAAAATATCATGGTTTTAATAATGTATGTAAATTAAATATAAACACAAAAATATAGGCTTAATGATAACTTAAAAAATATATTGAATATGAATAAATAATAATACATGGCAAGGTATAACACACATGACAGATTTTTTTATTTTAAAAATATACGTATAAAAATAAATACATGTGAAATTAGAAAATTATATACATACCATTTTACTTAAAAAATATTTAAAAGAAATACTAAATAACGTACAAGGATAATATAATATGAAGACACATTTTAAAATAACAATTTTATAAATACAAAGACGGATTTCCAAAACAGTATCATATGTACATAAAAACATGTAAATGAGACATAAGTAAAGAAATATTTTAAATAATTTTTGTATATAAATATATTGAAAGCACTTATTAATGAGGTATTAAAATAATGTAATATAAAAAAATTTACAACATGCAAAATAGTAGTTATTATAAAAATCTAAAACGAATGATTAGTATACAAATATATATAAAATACTTAGAGGAATAGGAAACATAATGTCAAAAAGAACAATCTAAAAATAATTATACAAATGTAGCAAACAGACTTATTAACTTGGATTAAGGCATACACATATTAAATGTATTTGAAATTAACTAATTGTACAAATAAATGACCAAATTAATATTGCAGTAAAATAGAGAGGATAATTTGCAAATAAATTGTTCATAATATGGACCAATGCTCAATGCACATAAATGTATGAGGACCGAAATTGTAAATTTTCCCAAGCCCAAAAACGCAGTACTGTATCATGGACTAATATGAAAACGCGCTCAAATCAGTGAGCCAAATTAAAAAACAAAACAAAGCGAAACAGATGCAATTGAAGCCCCGCGCGAATGCAGAGGACTTAGCGCATAAATTTCCTACTTATACAAAATTGGCGCAGATCCGATTCACAATTCGGGCCAATGCGTGGATCTTCATGGCTAGCAAACGATGTCGTTTGGCCTTATAGGTGATTTTAAACCCTTTTTCCTTCAAACATGACCTGCTTTTAATTATTTCTTAGAAGTAATAGCAGCCATTAACCCCCAATTGATAGGGTTTCACTTGGCTAGCAGCCGACATGCAAATAGCTCCATCAAAGGCTGACGACATGCGATCAACGGCTAAATCCTTGCCCACGCAAGTCGCAACCATGGAGATCCGGTAAGCCATCCTTTCTCATTCGTTTTTTTTTTTGTTTTAAAACAACCTTAAATCATATTTTACTTCTTAGAAAACCAAAAAAAATAGATAAATAAAAATCGAAGAAAACGTTCGACCCTTGCCCGAGTCTCTTCATTCCCGAGACGTTTGGGTTTTCATCGGTATCGACTTATTTCTTAACAAAAAATCGTGCCAACCAAAGAGATAAATCGAAAGAGAAAAGAACAGAAAAAAAACTTGAGATCACCTTTGATATCCCTGATTTTTCTATATTCTGTGTATGTGCATAAACGTATAGTATGCATACAGTGTGCGTACTTTTTGCAGGTACATATCATTGGCTTTTTATAGTCGATTTACAGAGTAAATAAATAAATAATAAAAATACATTTTATTTGCTGTCATCTGTTGTATTCTGTTAGCCTCTTTCTCGTGTATTCTTTGCAGGATCATCCGTACGGAGGAGCGGGGAGAGGTATGCTTGAAAGAAGCCGTGCGAGGAAACCGCTCGTGAGACCCAACCCCCTGGCACTGTTCTGGCATGTTCCAGAAGCTTTTGGTGCTTGACTGTTGGAATTCTTTTTGAATTTGGGCTATACGGGCTAGGGGTTTATGAATTTGGGTATTTGGGCTGGTAAAATTTGTAAAAGGACATTGGTATTTGGATTTTCTTGTTTGTGTGTTTTTTTTATTTTATTTTTTTGGTTTTTTTTAATTTCTATTTTTTATTCTAATGGGCCCGGGCGAAATGGGCCTATTACAATTTAATTTGTGATATATTGCTTGAATTCAATACCAGATTCAATGGCAGCCTTAATTTCAGACACCAAAGATCCAGTTACCTTCCTAGTAATGTAATTGTTGATTTGGGCAAATCTGAAATTGGTACTTTTATATTATGACCGATGCAAGTGTTTATTTCTTCTGGTAGCCTCCACCAACGAAATTTTCACATACTCATGTTGAAAAGTGATACTAGCCAAAATGAATACCAAGCAAAACGATGTGTTTTGCTTTAGTGATACGGTGCGCAGAAGACTCGATGATATGGGGCATTTCATCCTACTATTTTCTTTTTGTTGTTATCTTCTGTTATATATGATATATGATATTCTAATTTTTGGCTGAAGTCGTTTTTTTGTTAGTGAAAATTGTTGAGGAATTATTCTCTCACTCACTCACACTCTCTCTGTTCTTTTTATTCTTCTTCCTTCTTCTCAAACTCTTCCTCCCCTCTCTAGAATTTCTCTCTTCATTTTTCTGCCATTTTTTGCTTCTTGATTTTTGTTCATAACAAAGGTATCAGAGCTTCAGTTGATCCTCCATAAATGGTGATGAGTCGAATCGAACCCTTTTGATCACAACCCAAATTACAAAGCCCAAAACCAAAAAACCTAGACGGCCCAAATGTCCCAATATCTTTTTAGAAAAAGAAAACTCTAACACTCCCAAACTACCGCCGCAGCCCCTCCACGAAGGCCCTCTGCACTCGTACCTCCGTACACCTCCACGTAGCCTCCTCCGTACCTGCAAGAGAAAAACAAAAAGGACAACAACACAAATGATAGACAAAATGTATTATCATTTTTTTTAATATTCGGATATATAAAAGCCATAAAAACATCGTTGTATTTTTTACGAATGCACACAGAGAAATCGAAATACAAAAGAAAATACGACATTTAACAGAAGAAAAAGGTGGTCTTTTTTTTATTTACTTATTTTTCTTTTCTTTTACATTTTTTACTAGTTTTTAAAGAAAATAAGAAAAAGAATAAAAACTTACCCCTTTTACTTTCATTTGCACTGTCGTGGAGGGGCCGAGGTCGTCGTCTCTACTGAAAGACGTCAATTTTGGGCTCGGGGAGTCGAAAGGCCAAAAAATGGCATTTTTTTATTTTTCAGCCACCGTGGACGACGACGTCGTCGTCGGCGACCGGTGGCCGCCATGGCGGTCTAGTGACCGGAGCATGGTCGGCCTTAGGGGACTTGAAGGAGAGAGGAGAGGGTTTTGAGAGAATTTTGTTTTTCTTTTTTTATGAAGAAGGAAAAAATAAAGTTTTTTTTTTAGAAAAAAAATTGGTTCAAATAAAGAAGCAAAACGACACCGTTTTGGGTTAGGAACCCAGGCACCAAAACGACGCCGTTTAGGGCCTATCCACGTCGACCCGACCCACTCCAGGGGGATCCGTGTGTTTTCAGAAATTGGGCTATTTATGCCCCTGACCCTTCCGCTTTTCTGGGTTGTTTCAATCTAATCCTATTTTCTTTTTCATTTTCTTTAAATTTGCCCATTTAATTTTATTTCATTTTAAATTTAATCCATGGCCTTGCGAGTTGAAATGCATCACATAAGGACTAGGGATATTTTCCCATTTAGTCATTGCTAGTTTCAGCGCATTATATTCTGGGCCTTGTCAGCTTTTTTATTTGCAATTTATACCTTTTAATTTTATTTTAATGTCAATTAAGTCCCTATTTATTTAATTTGGGTTCTTTAGATTGTTATTATTATTTTTATTTCTACTTTATTTTACTTATTTATTTTATTTATATTTGTATTTGCTTTTTTATCTATGGTGCACTTTATGCTTGTATTGTTATATTTATTTTCAATATTTATTATTATTATTATTATTATTATCTATTGTATATTTATTCTCCCTTAATTTTATTTATATTTTAAATTCGCTCTTTTATTTTTAATATTTTTATATTAAATTTGCTCCCTTAATTTTATTTACATTTTAATTTGCAATTTTATTTTCAATATTTATTATTATTATTATTATTATCTATTGTGTATTTATCTAATAATTGCTCCATTAATTTTATTTATATTTTAATTTACTCTTCTATTTTCAATATTTTACAAACTACTTTATTCAATATCTGCTTGTGGATTTATTTATTTATTCACTAGTCCTTATTGTACTCTAAAAATTGGTTTTGTCTTGCTTGGTGCCTATAGTATTTTTGTTATCATTGAAGTTATTTGTTGTTTATTTTATTTTATTCTCCTTCGATTGTTCGTGTTGGTATTAAAGTGATAGTATGTGATTATTGCATTATGTATACTATGATTTATTTATTAGTATTTCCATATTGTAGACGTTCATTAACATAACATTTTATTAATATATTCTTGTTCCATGTTTCATATTACCATTTTAGTCTATTTCGTTCAAATCATATCGAGAATTAGGTCCCAATGTATTTATTCGTAATGTGTCATTTTATTATACTTCAAACAAAATAAATAACACATCGATTTAAATTTCATATTTGCTATTATTTCATAAAAAGAAAATTTTTAAAATAAGGCAATGTTCCGCATTTGGAAACTCGAGAAGTCATACCCTAACATATTGGGTTTCAATTTTTCTCATCTGATCCAAATGACCGAATAACCTTTTAAGATTAAAATACATGAGTTTTGAAAATCAAAAGACAAACTTATTCTCGAGGGTTTAAAATGTTGTGACCTAACGTACTGAATATGGCATTTTATTACTTCAGGACAAAAAGGTCTTTAGCATCCGTTTCGATTTATTCAAGCAAATTCTTCGTAAAAAATCAACATAAAAAAAGAGAGGGTCTTATTTTTAATTCTTTTCAGGTTTTCAACTTCCGACGTTAAGACATTAATTAATCAATTAGGTACCAATTTTGGGCGTTACGAATGTGCTAATCCTTCCTCGTGCGTAACCGACTCCCGAACCCGTTTTCTCAAACTTCGTGGACCAAAATTTTTATTTTAGTAAATCAAAACGTTTTATAAAAACAATCAATTATAAGGTGACCCTATCACACCTAAAAAAAAAGAATTGGTTGTAATATCCCGAAATAAGGCCAAAAAGGAATAGTGGTTGCAAAACCACGAATTCGAGGTAAAAAAATTTATTCTGATTAAGTTTTAAGGTTTATTCATTGATTGAATAATTGTATGAAAATTTCGTGAAGACATTTTATGTACAAGTGCCTAATTTGATAATTATGACTAAATTGTAAAATTAGCAAAATATGTGTTCTAGACAATAAAGGGGATTTAATTGAAATGGGTTCTTAAAGTGGAGGTCCTTATTTAGTAATTAGACCATTATATTTAAGTTTGGACAAAAATGGGCAAGAATAGGACAAATTTGAAAGAAAAGCCTTTAAGGGTATTTTGGTCATTTAGTAATTAAAAGAATTAAAAAGGGAAAATAAAGCCAAAATTGGTCCATCTTCTTCATGGAGGCCGAATATAGCATGGGGGAAGCCATGGTTAGGGTTTCCAAGCTTTCCAAGCTCAATAATCCCAAAAAGTGAGATTTGGACCTAGAACGGGAGAAAAACCAAAAATCGAGAAAGTTGGTAAAATGGTCGTTTTGGTATCGAGGTAAGTTCATATGTTTAATAAGCATTTAATTATGCATATTTGAATGATAAATTGATATTTTGGCCATAAATAATTTAGTATTAAGTTTTAGATATAATGATTAATGTTCGATAATAATTCGATATTGGAAAGATAACTTGTATAATTTACATGTATGACCATATTTTGTGTTATGCCTTTGTATGATAACAAGAAAGTATTGACTAGCATAGTTTGATGAGAATAAGTTTAAGTTGATGATATGATGAGATTGAGAATGTAAGTATGTAAGTTGAGTAGCATTTTATTATTATGCAATTATTGTTATTAGTATTGTTATTATTAAGTTATGCGACTAACCTTGAGAATTTGAGCAAGTATGTTTCAGCCATGACTTGACAAGGCATTGACATCTCAAAGTCCATGGTTGTACCATGGCAATTAAGGAAGAATTGACGGAAAAATTCCATGTTCATAACATGACATTTAAGAAGGAATTGACGGTTAAGGATACCATGTAAGATCATGTCAAGACATGGCATTAGTAAGGCAAGGATTCCGTGTAAGACCATGTCAAGACATGGCATCGGCATTGATTCAGGACTCCATGTAAGACCACATCAAGATGTGACATTGGCATTAAGATAAGGATACCATGTAAGACCATGTTTGGAACATGGCATTTGGTAACATAAGGATATCATGTAAGACCATGCCAATGCATGGCGTTGATAAGTTCTATAAGGCAAGGAAATCATGTAAGACCATGTCAAGACATGGTATTGATAAGTTACTATAAGACAAAGGTCCCATGTAAGACCATGCCAAGGCATGGCATTGGTGAGTTCATAAGGCAAGGATACCACGTAAGACCATGTCAAGACATGTCAATGGTAAGTTCAAAAAGGAAAAGGTTCCCGAGTAATCCAAAGAGTAAGTCAAAGAAACGACAAGGTGAGAACATAAAGAAATAGTGCAGGTATACATTTAAGGCTTATTTAATACTGAGATTGTAAGTAATTGAGGTTATCAAGTATTAAGTAAGTGATGAGTTTTCAGTTATACTTGTGACACTTTATGACATGATTGGCAATATGCCTATATTATGAAAGAGTACTCATGTGTTAAGTGAGATGTTGCAGGTATGTAAGCAAGCTATTACGTAAGGTGCCTTTTGTATTCTGAGCCTTTGGTAAGGTTACCGATGAGTAAGATGGGAAAGTAAGAACTAAACATTATTTAAGCAAATTATGACA
Organism: Gossypium hirsutum; assembly: GCF_007990345.1. Taxonomy (NCBI): domain Eukaryota; kingdom Viridiplantae; phylum Streptophyta; class Magnoliopsida; order Malvales; family Malvaceae; genus Gossypium; species Gossypium hirsutum. The sequence continues at coordinate 6,830,450 of NC_053433.1, forward strand.
GCATAGTAGTAAGCTAAATTGATTGCTAATGCTTATTATTTTACATGTGAACTTACTAAGCTTTATAAGCTTACTTCTTTCACTTTCCCATGTTTTAGAGTACTTAAAATCAAGCTTGGGTTAGAGGTCATCTGAGATCACTTCACACTATCGACTATCAAGTTACCAAATGGGTAACTTCGTTTACAAATGTTCTAGTTTATGGCATGTATAGGGACTTAGCCATTTTGTATGTATGTCTTTATGATATGGCTAAATAATGGTATGTAAATATTTGATAATGATTAGCTATTGAAATGGCTAATGAAGAACATGTTTCGGTGTTATGTATGCCTAAATGGTAGTTAATACAAAGAAATCATGAAAAAGTGAAATTAGCATTAAAACAGTATTGAACAGTAGTAGTGATGTGATCTTGAAAAATCACCAAGAATAGTAGAAATGGAATTAGGTAATGAATGAGATATAAAATTAAACCTTATTGAGTCTATTTTCATATGAAAGAAACAGAATAAGCAAAAGAAGTGTATATTAAGAGATATTTTAATCTTAGTGATACAGGGTCAGAGTGATTTCTGAATCCCCTATTCTGACTTTATAAATTCACTAAAAATTGTACAAAAAGAATTAGGAGTTATAGTTTATATTTATAGATTCCTTAGAGAATTTACTTTCAAGAAAAACAAACGGCATGGTTATTTGAATTCTGTACTGGGAGAAAATTGATTCGTAGTAAGGAGAGGTCAGAGTAGTCAAATAGTGCAACAGAGGAAACTTTAACTAGTAAACTGTACTAATTGGCTAGACCAAAAATTCTGAGAAAAAATTAGTAAGAAGATATATGAGTCTAGTTTCAGGAAAAATTCACGAATTTAAAATTTGAGTTTTGTGACTCGAGTTATGACTTATTTAGTGACTATGATACATGTGGGCAATTTTATAAGGAATAATGAAATAAATTGTTTTGATTTGTCTAAGTATTCGAAAATTTTTTAATGTTCCCGGTTTGGTCCCGAACCATTTCAATTGCATGTTTTAAGGTCTCGAGGGCCCTTTTTAGGGATATATTGAATGAATGTGAATAAATTAATTTTAAAAGCAAATTTCATGCCCCGAATTAGTAAGTTAAGTCAGGTAACGCCTCGTGCTCGACTCCGGCGACTGTCTCGGGTAAGGGGTGTTACATTTATTGGTATTAGAGCAAAGGTTTAATCGGTTCTTGAAATATTCAGTATGAGTAAAAGTCTAGCTATACATGCCATATTGAACTATGATAATGTGATGACTCCCAACCCAGATATAAAATGTTTTTTCAGACAAATGCGCACTCCAACCGAGCTAAGTTTGATAGTACAGATAGTATGTTTATGACGAGTTGAGGCTCATAAAATGTAAAAATAATGGTTCATGATGTTTATGTGATAATGAATAAATGAATGAGAATTGTTCGGGAAATATAAAAGATGAGATAAGATGAAAGGAAAGTTTATATTGAGATAAGTGTTCATGTTAAATTGGAATTTGTATGATGCTATATGTATAACTAGAGAAGTTAACTGAATGCTATGAGTAATTTTACTTGAGATTTATTAATGCATGTATAAGTGCACTAATTTGCATAAGATGATCATGAAGTCATTGTATTATGAACGTGCATGTTAAGTTGCTTGAAGCAAATTGTATAATTGTGATAATATTTTAATATGATGAGTGTTAAGATATATGCATGAGTATGTAAGAGGTAAGTCAAAGGTGTTACAACCTCACCCCCCTTATTAGCAAGGTAATTCAAAATGAGATTTCATGAAATTCAAAATGAATAGGCTAAAGTGGAAAACTAAAGAGTTTAGTGACAGATTTATTGACGATGTAATAAGAGTCGAGAATGATTTAGCAAATGAACACAGTTGCAGAAAGGATGTTAGGTTAATAATAAAATCATCCAGATAACTAAAGTGTCACAGTAAAAGAAAGGCCAGGCTCAGCTAATGCACTCATTCAAGTATGATGTGTAAGCTATATGATTGCTAGATTTTCTTCCGAATAAATTCCAACTGTGAATGGGATAATGTGAATTCAGTACTGACAGAATTAGACAGAGGAATAATAATTTAGCCGTATTAATAGTTGAATGTAGAGTTTATAGTTGAGAAATTATAGAAAAATATTTTTCGACTATTATATGTGTACATTTCTTTCAGAGATATAAATAAATATATTCAAGATCATAGATGCAATTCATGCAGTATGAGACTATTAGTTAAATTTACAGACAGATGAAAGCATTATAGTTTGTTTGAGCTGTGATTGATATTGCTCTATCTATTCCAGTTTTCTACTTTAGCATGCAGATGGAAGGTTGACAGTAAGATTTGTATGATGTTAGTGATTTGTATTGTTAACTATTGCTTAATGAAAGTAAAGGAAAATTTTATGGCTTTTGTCATAGTTGTTCCCAGTGCTTGTGAGTATTATCCTTTCCCTTTGGAAATTTTCTAAGATGCTATTGAAACCTTAACTGTTCTACATGAGATGTGTTTACCAGGAATTCTGTGTAGCTCTATGTTCTGAGATTTTATTATCTCGGTTTTATTAATAAATTACTGTTCAAAGTATCAGCCATGAGACATTAGCAGAAAGTTCTCTATTGATGAAAATGGTTTCTTTTTATTATGTTTATGGTGATTACGAGTTCCGGCCTAATAATGAAAGTACAGAGGTATAGTTATCAGAGGTATAAAGATTCTGCTTTTGTACTGGTTGTTATTGAAATTTGTGTTTAAATCTCTTAGATGATCAAGATATTTTAATTTCACCCGGGACATTATTTACTAAAGTAATTGAGAAGTCAGTGTTATTATGGCGTTATGATTTTGAGTAGTATGAGTATTCTGGCCTTAGTGTAGTTCAGTTCAGACATGTGTATTGATTTTCATTTTTTGCATAATCTTAATATATATATATATCAGTGAGTTAAAGACTGAATGCTATGTTCTTTCGAGTTATGCAGTAATAATGATTTGTGATTAGCTCTTTGAAGAAATCATGACAGAATGTATGTTTGAGATATCATGACAGCATAGAGAAGAATAGTTTTTCAAAAGTTATTGTCTTTTAGTTGAGACTGATTCAATTGAGCAGTTGATTGAGTTATATGTATGTTTGAATTATTCATGGCTTCAGAGGTAAATGCTGATTTTTCATGTATAAATAGATAAATGACCTGAGTAAATAGTACATATTCTAGAGGTTATGGTACAAAGTTGTATACGCATATCAGAATGGTTGCATCAAAGGTATAATTTTGCAAATCCAAGTTGTTTGATTGTTAAAGTTCTCATTGTATGAGGTTTAGTTTGGCTTGAATTCATGCTAATAAAGTATAAACAGTTGAAGATATTGACAATTTAATTATCCATTATGATTCAGCTTGGTTTGAATGAAGAGTTTATGGTTTCTAGAAATGTATTAATGAGAAATCAAGAGATTTTGTAGTAGTTATGATGCCTAGCACAGTGATAATTATTTGATTATTTGAGAAGTACAGAGATGGATGATAACTTGATTTAGTTATACTAGTAAGAGTGTGAAATGTTATGTACTAGACTTTGAATCAGATACCTGAACTTTTAGAGAGTTAAAGTTGATTTTCAAGTATCTCAGAAGCTATTATAGTTAGTATAGATGTTTGTGTGAAAATGTGAGGGTATTTCGAAGAATTGTGCAGCAAAATTAGCATTATCACCGAAAGGTTAAATGAGCTATGGTTGATTACACGAAGAAGCTTGTGTATTCTTCTCAGTACGAATGAGTTTTTCTACTGAATGATTATCTGAGTTATTCATTTTGAGGTTGTCAATTCATTCAAAGTGTAAATTTTAGTTGTTATTGTAACGCCCCCACGCCCGAAACTGTCACCGGAGTCAAGCTTGAGGTGTTACTAAACTTATCTTACCTTTTAAACAACTCTAAACCACTTATTTTAATTTTCGGAATAAACTATTTTTCTGCGTCATGGTTACTAAAAAATTCATTTCTCAAGTTTCAAAACTCGAAATTAAGCTCCGTAAATTTTTCATGAAACTAGACTCATATATATATATCTACTAATGTTTTTCTAGAATTTTTTGACTTACCCAATTAGTACAGTTTATTAGTTAAAGTTACCCCTATTTCAGAATTTGACTGCACTGGCCTCTACTTACTACGAACCACTTTTCTCTCTGTACAAAAATCATATGACTATACCGTTTGTTTCTATTAAAACTAGATTCAATAAGGATTCTAACCATATAAGGTAAACCACCTAATTCTTTTTGTAAAATTTATGGTGAATTTCTAAAATTTAAATAGGGGATCCAGAAATCGCTCTGGCCCTATTTCACTAAAACTCAGATATCTTATAAAATACAAAACCTTTACCTGTTTTACTTAATCCATATGAAAATAGACACAATGAGCTTTAGCTTCATATATTATTCACCATCAACCCATGTCTCTACAATTCCTTGTGATTTTTCAAAATTACGTTATTTCTGATACTTGAATCTGTTTTTAAGTTACTTTCACATTTTTCTTAGTTTTCATGTGATAGTTACTACTTATTCATACATACTATTAAACATGTATATCATCAGCCCTTCTATTAGTTAATCACTAGCAAGTATTTACACATCATTCATTGATCATATCATATCAAAAGAAACTAAGTTCCTATACATGCCATGCACAAAACGAAACGTCTAACTATACCAATGTGATTTCTTCAATAGTGTGATCGGTCTCCGACGTTTCCTTCGATCCTCGAGTGGCTTGATAAGAACTATAAGAAAAAGAAAATGAAGAGAGTAAGCACCAGGCTTAGTAAGCTTACAAGCAAATAAATTACAACATTCAACATAATGAATAATTATACATAATGTCACCTAGCCTCATAAACTTTCTTTACTTCTCATTTTCTACCTTATTCTTTACTCATTTACCTTCTTTCTTACCTGACCTTTCACTATTCATAAATATAATCTACCTTCCCTTTTGCTGATAATTCACTGTAATTTAACGTGTACAATGACCCATTGAACCACTCGAATACTAAGGATACTAGGGTCGTTCCTGTCTATCAATATCCTGCCAATGCCATGTCTTCGACATGGACTTACATGAATTATTCCTGTTTCCAATGCCATATATATATCTAATATGGGCTTACATGGCTCATTCCTGTCTCCAAAGCCATATATCTGATATGGACTTACATGGCTCATTTCTGTCCTGCCCTGTCCTGTCAACCCCAATATCCTAACATTCCTAAGGTTCAAACGGGGCTTCTTAATGCTTTTTCTTTGTTACTTCGCCTTTAATTCGACTTTAAATATTCTCAAAAAAATAAGTATATAAATGCTGGAAATTGACAATAATAATGTAAAATAAAAGAATATTGCATTTATTTACTGTAAACTTACCTCGTATGCAAAAATAGCTACTTTTACCATTTCGTCCACTACTTGGTATTTTCCCCATTTTAGCCCGAATTTTAGTTTTCCTTGCTCTATCATTTAAAATATAGTCTAATTAGGACTCACATTATTCAAATTGACCCAAAATCATATTTTGGAAAAATTACAATTTTGCCCCTAAACTTTTGCATATTTACACTTTTGCCCCAAAGCTCGTAAATTAAACTTCAGCCTATTTTCTTATGTTTTATGACATGCTGATCATTTTTCCCTTCTATGGCAGCATCAAATTCACACTCTAACAGGCATTTATGACTATTAGGTATTTTTACCGATTAAGTCCTTTTACTCGTTTTTGCTTAAAACCGAGTAGTACAAGTTGTCTAACATAATTTAAAACCTCATATTCTATCATAAAACACCAAAATACACAAATTTCACTTTATGGGTATTTTTCCAAATATGAACCCTAGGTTGAATTATTGCTAGCATAAGCTTAATCGAGTTACCGGGACTCCAAAAACGTAAAAATCGTTAAAAACGAGGCTAGAACAGACTTACAATCGAGCTTGGAAGCTTGAAAAACCCTATCCATGGTTTCTCCTTGCTAAATTCGGCCATGGGGTTGAAGATGAGCAAAATTGGCTTTTAATTTTGTATTTTAATTCATTTTACTCCTAAATGACCAAAATGCCCTTACTACTAAACTTTCCAAAAATTCCATCCACGTCCAATTTTTGTCCATAGACTTAGAAATTGGTAAAATTACTCTTTAAGGACCTCTAATTAATAATCTAATTCAATTTTATGCAAAATACTTCTAGAGCACAAGTTTTGCAATTTATTCAATTTAGTCCCTAATTTCAAATTAAGCACTTTATGCATAGAATTTCTTCACAAAATTTTCACACAATCTTGAAAACATATCATAGACCTCAAAATAATAAAAAAAAAAATTTTTCTACCTCAAATTTGTGGTTTCGCAACTACTGTTCCGTTTAGGCCCTATTTCGGGATGTTATATTTCTCCCCCCTTTAGGGATTTTCGTCCCCGAAAATCTTACCTGTGAAGAGATTTGGGTACTATTTTCACATAGCCTCTTCGAGTTCCCATGTAGCCTCGTCTACCCCATGTCTATTCCATAGTACTTTCACAAGTGCAATACTTTTGTTCCTTAATTGCTTTACCTCTCGAGCTAGAATCTTTACCGGTTCTTCACCGTAAGTCATGTCTGGTTGAATCTAAACCTTTGTCTGAGAAATCACATGTGACGGATCTGAACGATAACAACGTAGCATAGGCACATGAAATGTTTTATGAATCTTCTCTAACTCAATCGACAAAGCTAACCGATATGCTAATGGTCCGACTCTCTCAATCACTTCAAACGGTCCAATAAAACGTGGACTTAGTTTGCCTTTCTTGCCAAATCTGAGAACTTTCTTCCACAGGGATACTTTTAAAAAAAAAACTTTGTCACCAACTTGATACTCAATCTATTTTTTCTTCAAATCTGCATACGACTTTTGTCTGTCTGAGGCTGCTTTCAAGCAATCTCTGATGATTTTTACTTAATCTCTGATGATTTTTACTTTCTCTTCTGTTTCCTTAACTAGATCAACCCTGTAAATCTGATTTTCCTTAAGCTCTGTCCAATACAAAGGTGTGCGACATTTACGTCCATACAAAGCTTCATAAGGTGCCATCTTCAAACTCGATTGATAACTATTATTGTAGGCAAACTCTACTAATGGTAAATATTTTTCCCAACTTCCTCGAAATTCCAGTACACAGCATCTAAGCATATCTTCAAGTACCTGAATAACTCTCTCTGACTGACCGTCGGTTTGAGGATGGAAAGCTGTACTAAAACTCAACTTTGTGCCCAAAGCCTTCTGTAATTTCTTCTAAAATCGTGAAGTAAATCTTGGATCTCTGTCTGAAATGATCGATAATGGTACCCCATGTAGTCTGACTATCTCTGAAATATACAACTCGGCCAACTTGTCAAGTGAAAGATCCATACGAACTGGGATAAAATGAGCCGACTTCGTTAACTTAACAATCACAACCCATACTGCATCTTTCTTTCTCGGTGTAAACGACAATCCTGTCACAAAATCCATAGTAACTCGATCCCATTTCCACTCAGGGACAAGCACAGGCTGCAATAAACCTGAAGGTACCTGATGTTCGGCCTTTACCTGCTGACAGATCAAACATCTAGAAACAAACTCTGAAATGTCCCTTTTTATTCCTACCCACCAGTACATTTTCTTCAAATCATTATACATCTTTGTACTACCTGGATGAATAGACAAAGAACTACTATGTGCTTCCTGTAAGATCTTTCGAATAAGCTCATCATTCTTCGGTACGCATTCCCTGTCTCGGAACATCAAACAACCGCCAGAACTGATCTGAAAATCTGACTCTATATCCGACTTACACCGATCTCTTTTAGCTAAAACTCACTGTCATTTTTTTGAGCTTCACAAATTTCTTCAAGAAACATCGATTTAGCTCTCAACTCAGCTAAGATAAAACCATCATCTGATAAGGCTGGACTAGTGTTCAAAGCTCTTAATACAAATAAAGATTTCCTACTCAAAGCATCAGCAACAACGTTTGCCTTACCTGGGTGATAATCGAGCACTCATAATCTTTAATCAACTCTAACCATCTTCTTTGCCTTAAATTCAAATCTTTTTGAGTAATCAAATATTTCAAACTTTTGTGATCAGTGAATATGTGGCACTTCTCACTGTACAAATGATGTCTCCAAATCTTCAGCGGAAAAACAATGGCAGCTAGCTCTAAATCATGTGTCGGATAGTTCTTCTCATGTGGCTTTAGTTGTCTAGAGGCATAAGCAATTACCTTCCCTTCCTGTATAAGTACACAACCAAGTCCATTCATGGACGCATCACTGTAAATCACAAACTCCTTACCTGGTTCTAGTTGCACTAAAATAGAAGCTTTAGTCAACAATGCTTTTAACTTGTCAAAACTCTGTTAACACTTCTCAGTCCATTCAAACTTGACATCCTTTCGCAGCAATCTTGCCAGCGGGGTAGCTATCATGGAAAATCCCTCTACAAATCGTCTATAATATTCGGCAAGACCAAGAAAACTTCTAACTTCTGATACATTTCTAGGAGGCTTCCAATCTTCAATGGCTGAAATCTTGCTCGGATCAACCTTAATACCTTCACCTGAAACAATATGTCTAAGAAAACCAACTTCTCGTAACCAGAACTCACTTTTGCTGAACTTGGCATACAACTGATTATCTTTCAGAATCTGTAAAACTGTTCTCAAATGCTCTGCATGCTCAGTCTCATCATGAGAATAAATCAAGATATCATCAATGAACACAACTACAAACTTATCCAAGTACGGTCTGAAAATTCGGTTCATTAAGTCCATGAAAATGGCAGGAGCATTAGTCAAGCCAAATGGCATCACAAGGAACTCATAATGACCATACCTAGTCCGGAAAGCAGTCTTTAAGACATCTGACTTTTTAACTCGCAACTGATAGTATCTGGATCTCAAATCTATCTTGAAAAACACAGTAGCTCCCTTTAATTGATCAAACAGATCATCAATTCTAGGCAATGGATACTTGTTCTTTACTGTTACCTTGTTAAGTTGCCGATAATTTATGCACAATCTCATCGATCCGTCATATTACCTTGTTTCAATTCCAGGAACTCCTTTCTCTTCTGGTCAATAAACCTCTGACTGATGTACTTTTTATGAAATTCCTCCTGAAAGAAATCACAAGTGACCCTCTCCTTTGGTACAACTGATACAAGTGTCTTCCACCAGTAGTAGGCTGAGTCTCTAAGAAGTGATACTACACATTTCATACATTCCTCGGGTGTACAAGATAATTCATCAAAGACTCTGATAGTATTTTCTAACCAAAATTCTGCTCTTTCTGCATCATCATCTTTTGTTGCTCGGAACTCTTCTGCCCCTTGTTTCTTAATTCTATCAATTGGTGGCTTTTCTCTTATCACTGTACCTGTGACTAGGGGAGCTTGAGCTACATGGGTAGCCTGAGAATCATGAGGGGGTGGAGGTTTAACTACCGGATTCGTACGAACGAACTCGGCAAACAAATCATTCAAAGCTTGGAAGAGAGCTTCTCGAGTCACTCCTCCCTGATTAACTGTTACTGGCCTATTCTCAAATGGCGCTACCCCTTCCGTGGGAGCAGGCACATTACTTTCTACATCATCATCACCAGCTCGCTCGGGATCCATTACAATAAAACAAAATATTTAAAAATCGTCAGGAGCCGTCACACTATCAAAATACAGGTATGGCATGTATAGCTAGACTTTTACTCACACTAACTGTTCCGAGAACCGACTAAACCTGCTGAGATACCAATAAATGTAACACCCCCACGCCCGAAACCGTCACCAGAGTCAAGCTTGAGGTGTTACTAAGCTTATCTTACCTTTTAAACAACTCTAAACCACTTATTTTAATTTTCGAATAAACTATTTTTCTGCGTCATGGTTACTTAAAAATTCATTTATCAGGTTTCAAAACTCGAAATTAAGATCTGTAAATTTTTAATGAAACTAGACTAATATATCTATCTACTAATTTTTTTCTAGAATTTTTTGACGTAGCCAATTAGTACAGTTTATTAGTTAAAGTTACCCTTGTTTCAGAATTTGACTGCACTGGCCTCTACTTACTACGAACCACTTTTCTCTCTGTACAAAAATCATATGACTATACCGTTTGTTTCTATTAAAACTAGATTCAATAAGGATTCTAACCATATAAGGTACACCACATAATTATTTTTTTAAAATTTATGGTGAATTTATAAAGTTGAAATAGGGGATCCAGAAATCGCTCTGGCCCTATTTCACTAAAACTCAGATATCTTATAAAATACAAAACCTTTACCTGTTTTACTTAATCCATATGAAAATAGACACAATGAGATTTAGCTTCATATATTATTCACCATCAACCCATGTCTCTACAATTCCTTGTGTTTTTTCAAAATTACGTTATTTCTGATACTTGAATTTGTTTTTAAGTTACTTTCACATTTTTCTTAGTTTTCATGTGATAGTTACTACTGATTCATACATACTATTAAACATGTATATCATCAGCCCTTCTATTAGTTAATCACTAGCAAGTATTTACACATCATTCATTGATCATATCATATCAAAAGAAACTAAGTTCCTATACATGCCATACACAAAACGAAACGTCTAACTATACCAATGTGATTTCTTCGATAGTGTGATCGGTCTCCGACGTTTCCTTCGATCCTCGAGTGGCTTGATAAGAACTATAAGAAAAAGAAAATGAAGAGAGTAAGCACTAGGCTTAGTAAGCTTACAAGCAAATAAATTACAACATTCAACATAATGAATAATTATACATAATGTCACCTAGCCTCATAAACTTTCTTTACTTCTCATTTTCTACCTTATTCTTTACTCATTTACCTTCTTTCTTACCTGACCTTTCACTATTCATAAATATAATCTACCTTCCCTTTTGCTGATAATTCACTGTAATTTAACGTGTACAATGACCCATTGAACCACTCGAATACTAAGGATACTAGGGTTGTTCCTGTCTATCAATATCCTGCCAATGCCATGTCTTCGACATGGACTTACATGAATTATTCCTGTCTCCAATGCCATATATATATCTAATATGGGCTTACATGGCTCATTCCTGTCTCCAAAGCCATATATCTGATATGGACTTACATGGCTCATTTCTATCCTGCCCTGTCCTGTCAACCACAATATCCTAACATTCCTAAGGTTCAAACGGGGCTTCCTAATGCTTTTTCTGTCACTTCGCCTTTAATTCGACTTTAAATATTCTCAAAAAAATAAGTATATAAATGCTGGAAATTGACAATAATAATGTAAAATAAAATAATATTGCGTTTATTTACTGTAAACTTACCTCGTATGCAAAAATAGCTATTTTTACCATTTCGTCCACAACTTGGTATTTTCCCCATTTTAGCTTGAATTTCAGTTTTCCTTGCTCTATCATTTAAAATATAGTCTAATTAGGACTCACATTATTCAAATTGACCCAGAATCATATTTTGGCAAAATTATAGTTTTTCCCCTAAACTTTTGCATATTTACACTTTTGCCCCAAAGTTCGTAAATTAAACTTCAGCCTATTTTCTTATGTTTTATGACATTCTGATCATTTCCCTTCTATGGCAGCATCAAATTCACACTCTAACATGCACTTATGACTATTAGGTATTTTTACCGATTAAGTCCTTTTACTCGTTTTTGCTTAAAACCGAGTAGTACAAGTTGTCTAACATAATTTAAAACCTCATATTCTATCATAAAACACCAAAATACACAAATTTCACCTTATGGGTATTTTTCCAAATATGAACCCTAGGTTGAATTATTGCTAGCATAAGCTTAATCGAGCTACCGGGACTCCAAAAACGTAAAAATCATTAAAAACGAGGCTAGAACGGACTTACAATCGAGCTTGGAAGCTTGAAAAACCCTATCCATGGTTTCTCCTTGCTATATTCGGCCATGGGGTTGAAGATGAGCAAAATTGGCTTTTAATTTTGTATTTTCATTCATTTTACCCCTAAATGACCAAAATGCCCTTACTACTAAACTTTCCAAAAATTCTATCCATGTCCAATTTTTGTCCATAGACTTAGAAATTGGTAAAATTACTCTTTAAGGACCTCTAATTAATAATCTAATTCAATTTTATGCAAAATACTTCTAGAACACAAGTTTTGCAATTTATTCAATTTAGTCCTTAATTTCAAATTAAGCACTTTATGCATAGAATTTCTTCACGAAATTTTCACACAATCTTGAAAACATATCATAGACCTCAAAATAATAAAAAAATAAATTTTTCTACCTCGAATTTGTGGTTTCGCAACCACTGTTCTCTTTAGGCCCTATTTCGGGATGTTACAATTATGGTTGGAAATCCAGGGTTGCACAGTGACTTCAGAAGAAAGCTACAGTAAGTTTTGACCATGAGATTGCTAAATGTTACTGCATGTCACGTTTGTACTGATAGTTGAATTGAGGAAGAGAAATTTGCAGAATTAAATTGAGCAGAAAGGATTAGAGGAAAGTGAAAATTAATTACAGAAATCAGAGACAGATTATCAAAAATTGTATACAGAATCGAAAGGTAAGAATATTGACACTCAAGAGAGAAACTAAGAATATTGACACTCAAAAGAGAAATAAGTTTTTTTTAAAGTACTTTAGTGGCAGAGAATTTCCATTTTGGTAAGAAAAGAAGAGTTAGTTGCGTTTCATTAGAAAGTATGAGGTTAATGATAAAATAAGGTCAGTTACTTATCAGTAGGTATTCCAGTTCAGAGCCTTAGTTTAAGAAGTAAAATGTTGGGTATGCCAAGGCTGAATGAGAATTTGAAAGTGTTGCTGGAAATCAAATTCGAATCGATTTGTAGGTAAGATTTTTGGGGACGAAAATCCCTAAAAGGGGAGAAATGTAACATCCCGAAATAGGGCCTAAACGGAATAGTAGTTGAGAAACCACGAATTTGAGGTCAAAAAAATTTATTCCGATTAAGTTTTAAGGTTTATTCATTGATTGAATAATTGTGTGAAAATTTCGTGAAGAAATTTTATGTATAAGTGCCTAATTTGATAATTAGGACTAAATTGTAAAATTAGTAAAATGTGTGTTCTAGATAATAAAAGGGATCTAATTGAAATGGGTTCTTAAAGTGGAGGTCCTTATTTAGTAATTATATCATTATATTCAAGTTTGGACAAAAATGGGCAAGAATAGGACAAATTTGAAAGAAAAGCCTTTAAGGGCATTTTGACCATTTAGTAATTAAAAGAATTAAAAAGGGAAAATAAAGCCAAAATTGGTCCATCTTCTTCATGGAGGCCGAATATAGCATGGGGGAAGCTATGGTTAGGGTTTCCAAGCTTTCCAAGCTCAATAATCCCAAAAAGTGAGATTTGGACCTAGAATAGGAGAAAAACCAAAAATCGAGAAAGTTGGTAAAATGGTCGTTTTGGTATCGAGGTAAATTCATATGTTAAATAAGCATTTAATTATGCATATTTGAATGATAAATTGATATTTTGGCCATAAATACTTTAGTTTTGAGTTTCAGATATAATGATTAATGTTCGATAATAATTCGATATTGGAAGGATAACTTGTATAATTTATATGTATGACCATATTTTGTGTTATGGCTTTGTATGATAACAAGAAAGTATTGACTAGCATAGTTTGATGAGAATAAGTTTAAGTTGATGATATGATGAGATTGAGAATGTAAGTATGTAAGTTGAGTAGCATTTTATTATTATGCAATTATTGTTATTAGTATTGTTATTATTAAGTTATGCAACTAACCTTGAGAATTTGAACAAGTATGTTTCAACCATGACTTGACAAGGCATTGATATCTCAAAGTCCATGGTTGTACCATGGCAATTAAGGAAGAATTGACGGAAAAAGTCCATGTTCATAACATGACATTAAGAAGGAATTGACGGTTAAGGATACCATGTAAGATCATGTCAAGACATGGCATTAGTAAGGCAAGGATTCCGTGTAAGACCATGTCAAGACATGGCATCGGCATTGATTAAGGACTCCATGTAAGACTACATCAAGATGTGACATTGGCATTAAGATAAGGATACCATGTAAGACCATGTTTGGAACATGGCATTTGGTAACATAAGGATATCATGTAAGACCATGCCAATGCATGGCATTGATAAGTTCTATAAGGCAAGGAAATCATGTAAGACCATGTCAAGACATGGTATTAATAAGTTACTATAAGACAAAGGTCCCATGTAAGACCATGCCAAGGCATGGCATTGGTGAGTTCATAAGGCAAGGATACCACGTAAGACCATGTCAAGACATGGCAATGGTAAGTTCAAAAAGGAAAAGGTTCCCGAGTAATCCAAAGAGTAAGTCAAAGAAACGACAAGGTGAGAACATAAAAAAATAGTACAGGTATACATTTAAGGCTTATTTAATACTGAGATTGTAAGTAATTGAGATTATCAAGTATTAAGTAAGTGATGAGTTTTCAGTTATACTTGTGACACTTTATGACATGATTGGCAATATGCCTATATTATGAAAGAGTACTCATGTGTTAAGTTAGATGTTACAGGTATGTAAGCAAGCTATTAAGTAAGGTGTCTTTTTTATTCTAAGCCTTTGGTAAGGTTACTGATGAGTAATGATGGTCGTGTAACTAACTAAAAATTCGACTTAAGGCAAGCGCACCTATCAAATAGTAGTATAGTTCTGGTGCGATCGGAAATATCGTATCCACGAGGACTAAAAGTACTAGTAATTACTATCTTTTTATTATCTAGCCTAGGAATTAAAGTGTGTTTTTAACCTAAAACTGATTATCTAATTAACTAAGATTATGACTGTCGAAACCATTTTCAAATCGAGTTTTGGAAAATAGGAATCGATTTTAAAAAACGAAAACGGGAGTCGCCACCAATCTTTTTAGGTGTGATTGGATCACCTTTAAAACATTTTGTTTTAAAATCATTAGTTTTGGTCTACGAAATTAGAAAACGGGTTCGGGAATCGGTTACGTACGAGGAAGGGTTAGCACCCTCGTAACGCCCAAAGATTGGTACCCAATTGATTATCAAGTGTCTTTAATGTCGGAGATTTAAAAATTTTAAGATGCAATCCTTTTTAGAATTTTTTTAATTTTTTTTGATATTAGAGCTCACTTGTATCAACGTATTGATATTAACCTAGCTTTTTAGAAATCCCTATCTCGAAACAACAAAACGCTACATCCAATAAGTTAGGACATATTGTTGTGCAATCCCAAGACAGTCGCTCACATTTTGCAAACATTTAAAAACTAAGAAGGGTACTTGATTATTCGAACTTAACGAGAAAAGTTGCAACCCAATAAGTTAGGGCACTACTTTCTCGAAATTTCTGAACACCAAGCATTGCCTTTATGTTTTTTGAAAACTTTTGGGCCTTATTTTTTAAAAAAAAATGATGTGTTATGAATGGAATTATATTATAAATAATAACACATTATTGTAGTAGGTAAATGATACATGCATTTAAACAGAATGGAGACAACAATATAAAGATCGTGCTAGATGCATAAAAATCATATATACATGGCAAATATTAACAATATGCATACAAAGATATATATATATATATAGCATGTATTGAAAATGAATAAACAATATGCAATATCAATGGACATATTCATGAAATGTAATATCAAATAATAAATATAAAATAACATATAATACATGATATATAAAATGAAACGAGTTATTGTTAACAAAATATACATATAACACAAATAATAACATAATTTAACAATAATCTTAAAATAGTATTTGCTATACAATATAATAACAAAATATTTATAAAAGAATGATAAAATATATTGGTTTTTTTTAAAAGTATATAGAAAAGAGTATATAAAAGAATTTATAACACATAAAATATCATTTTAAAATAAAATAACACATAATAAGTAAATAATTAATAATTTAATGTGTGTATAATATGAGTTAGAAATATAATTCAATTTACAAATTTTAAAATTTTAAGTAATATAATGAATAGCAAATAATATAATAAATAATATATACATAACATATATAAAAAAATAATAAGTAATATAGAATAAAAATAATAAACGTTATAGAATAAAACATAATTTGAATATATAGGAAATAAGAATTATAATAGATATGATATAAAATAACAAAAGTATATATGTAAGGACAATACATATATATATAATTAATAAATATATAATACAAGTAAAATATATTAATAATGTATAAAAATAATGATAATAATAATTTGTGAAAAATAATATACGATAAATAATAATAATGTATGATAAAAATAATCTTATAGTATATAATATAAAAGTAAGGTTTTTAAAAAATAAAATAAAACAATGTCTACATATAAAAATATATATATAATAATAAAAATGAATATATAGGGCTAAATTGAAAGTGCAGCAAAATTACGAGACAAATTTAAAAGAAATAAAAATGAATTAAGGCCCAATTTAAAACGCGCGTAAAACAAAAGGGACTCATTGGGCAAATCGCCCTATTCCCAAAACGGCGTCGTTTCCCTTAATATGGTTTCAAAACACTGTGAGGGTTAAATTGAAATGGAATTGAAACATTAAGGCTAAATTAAAAATAAATATTAATGAAATTATGAATAATTAAAAAAAAGGAGGACCAAATGAGCAATTAGCCCAATTTTCAAAGCACGCGGATCCTCCCCGGGTAACCGGATCAACACGCGGATCCTAGGGCTTCAAAACGTCATCGTTTTAAGCTTATTAGACTAAGCTAAAACGATGTCGTTTTGTTAGGGTTATTTAATCCAATACTAAGGCCTAAAATTCATTTGAAATATTGTTTCAGAAAAAAAAAAAACAAAAATCCTCTGAAGAGGACTAGGGGCCGGTCATCAGAGTTCTGTGAGTCTCCGTCCACCAGTCCCCACACGCCTACGCGTCGCCACATACGGCGGTCGGAGGGTTAAAAACCCTCCCTTTTTCAAGTGTAATACAGGTAACTTTCTTTCCTTTGTAAAACCTCAGTAATTTTTGCTTAGAACAATTTATGTATGCATGCTAAAATAAAAAAGGTACACGATTAAATCACCTTTTGGAAACTGTTTGTATTTCTCTCTGAGTCGAATATATAAGTACGTTTCTATTTTCAAAAATCCGGTCCTTTACAATGGTTTGATTTCAGGCTTTTATAGCTACGATTGTGATTACATAAACTGGAAAGAAATCTTTGATTTCTTTCCATTTCTTGTCTGCTGTATCATATCTTTGATTGATCTGCTGAAATCTTTTTAGTTTCCTTTTGTTTGCAGGTAACCTACGAGAATCTCGCTTAATCACTGAGGTTTGCACGCTGATGGAACCAACACCAGATTCTGGCGTATCTTGCGCGTTGATGGTGGCGCGTCGATTGATGACAGAGTCGAGAAGTCACGGCGTGCTTGGTGGCGATGATTGAGATGAAAGGTCATGCCGTTTGAAGTGCCTGAAGCTTCTAGAAACTCCTTGCGGCGTGAGGAGGGAAGAAACCCTAGTGTTTGATATGTGTTTGGGGTTCATTGGGCCTGCTAAGAATTTGGGCCATGACTGTATTGGTGTATTGGGTCACTGTAACGGGCTATGGGGTTATTGGGTTTATTTGGGTTGCTGGGTAGTAGCAGTGGGTCTGCTGGGTAGGACCTTGTAATTTGGACTTTTTAAATGGACATTTTTAATTTTTATTTTTTTTGCTTTCAGCCCGGTCAAATTTGGGCTATTACAACGACAAAAATGAAGTTTGGAAAATACTTTAGGAAAAACCAATGGATAAGACAATACCCAAGGAAGAATCCACCTAGACTTCACTTATTACTTCTGAATTAGACAATTTATTCACTTAACTTAATCCGTAGAAATCCCTAATTTATATTAATATCTCTCTCAAGACTAAGAACAACTGACTTTAGGTTGATTAATTGAAATCTCTTTCTAATTAAAACCCCTATTGTCGCAATAACTCGATCAATAGATTCCCTTATCAGATTTGACTCTAATCCGGCAGATTTATGTGTCCTATCTCTAAGATTGCATTCAACTCCGCTTAATTATGAATGATCTACTCTTAAACAGTGACTTTTGCTCCATTGAATAAGCACATCAAAACCTGAATTAATACCCTGGAATATTAAAACAAGAATTTAGAACTCACAATTAAGAATAAGAATAAGTCTTTATCATATAATTCAAATAGTAATAAGATTCGTCATAGGGTTCATCTCTCTTAGGTATTTAGAGAGTTTAGTTCATAATAATGGAAAACATCTCAAAGTTTGGAAAACAACAAAACATAAAGAAACCCAAAGAACTTCTAGGAAATTGGATGGAAATCTTCAGTCTTGATGTAAATCCTGGCTCCGAGGTGATTTCGATGGCTGTTCTTGAGTATTTTCTGCCTCCAACTCCGTGTGTTCTCTCTAATCCTCTTCTAGGGTATTTATATAGGCTTTAGAATGCTTCAAAATCCTCAAAAGTGCCATTTTCCAAATAGAACTAGGCTTGGGCTCAGTAGAGACACGGCCGTGTGCCATGCCCATGTGAAGGTGCTCAGGCCATGTGCAATACTGAGTTGGTTCTTAGTCAACACGGCCATGATACACGGGCGTGTGATCTACCCGTGTGTCACACACGGGCATGTGGATCACCCATGTGGCACACGCGGGCGTGTGGATCACCCGTGTGGAAGTACCTAAGCCGTGTGCAACACTGATTTAAGCCCAATTTGTCCGTTTTTGGCCCGTTTCTCGCTCCTTTTGCTATCCTAAGCTCTCCTGAGTATAAAACATGAAATTAAAGGATTAGGAGCATCAGATTCACTAAAACCAATGAGAAATCATTCATAAATATGCCAAGCATGGGGTAAAAAATATGTATAAATTACGGTTTATCAAGTAAGATGGGAAAGTAAGAACTAAACATTCTTTAAGCAAATTATGACAGCATAGTAGTAAGCTAAATTTATTGCTAATGCTTATTATTTTACATGTGAACTTACTAAGCTTTATAAGCTTACTTCTTTCACTTTCCCATGTTTCAGAGTACTTAAAAGCAAGCTCGGGTTGGAGGTCGTCGGAGATCACTTCACACTATCGACTATCAAGTTACCAAATGGGTATCTTTGTTTACAAACGTTCTAGTTTATGGCATGTATATGGACTTAGCCATTTTGTGTGTATGTCCTTATGATATGGCTAAAGAATAGTATGTAAATATTTGATAATGATTAGCTATTGAAATGGCTAATGAAGAATATGTTTCGGTGTTATGTATGCCTAAATGGTAGTTAATACAAAGAAATCATGAAAAAGTGAAATTAGCATTAAAATAGTATTGAACAGTAGTAATGATGTGATTTTGAAAAATCACCAAGAATAGTAGAAATAGAATTAGGTAATTAATGAGATATAAAATTAAATCTTATTGAGTCTATTTTCATATGAAAGAAACAGAGTAAGCAAAAAAAGTGTATATCAAGAGATATTTTAATATTAGTGAGACAGGGTCAGAGCGATTTCTAAATCCCCTGTTCCTACTTTATAAATTCACTAAAAATTGTACAAAAAGAATTAGGAGTTATAGTTTATATTTCTAGATTCCTTAGTGAATCTACTTTCAAGAGAAACAAATAGCATGGTTATTTGAATTCCGTACAGGGAGAAAATTCATTAGTAGTGAGGAGTGGTTAGAGTAGTCAAATAGTGCAACAGGGAAAACTTTAACTAATAAACTGTACTAATTGGCTAGACCAAAAATTCTGAAGAAAAATTAGTAAGAAGATATATGAGTCTAGTTTCAGGGAAAATTCACGAATTTAAATTTTGAGTTTTTTGACTTGAGTTATGATTTATTTAGTGACTATGACGTAGGTGGGCAGTTTTATGAGAAATAATGAAATAAATTGTTTTGATTGGTCTAAGTATTCGGAAAATTTTTAATGTTCCCGGTTTGGTCCCGAACCATTTCAATTGCATGTTTTAAGGTCTCGAGGGCCTTTTTAGGGACATATTGAGTGAATGAAAATAAATTAATTTTAAAAGCAAATTTTATGCCCCGAATTAGTAAGTTAAGTCAGTTAATGCCTCGTGCTCGATTCCGGCGATGGTCTTAGGTAAGGGGTGTTACATTAGTGGCGACTCCTATTTTCATTTTCTTAAAATAAAATTCGACCCCTCTAAAAAAATGGTTTTGACAGTGCCGTAATATTTATAATGATTGTTTCCAACTTAATATACAGTTTTATAATACTGGTATGGCGATCCAAGGGTCATATGCGAGTGAGAATGTGATTACTACGTCTTTAATGGTTCCTCAAATGCCGATTTCCAAATCTGAATATGGTGATGAAAATGGTGGTGTAGTGGAGGTAAAAAATCATAATAACCGTAGTTCTCCACCATCCTATTCGGCATCGACGATACCAAGTGACACAGATGAGTACCACGCGATCCTTAAGAATAAACTCTATCAAATTTGCACGACTGTTGCTCTCTCTCATGCATCAGTTATGAATGCAGAAGGTCTGTCTACGCAAGTCAAAATTCAAGCGCTTCAATCGGATCTGATGTTCAAAGTTCCTTCGATACAGGAACAGGGTGAACCTGATAATGGTATTTCAACTATTTCAACTACATAAAAAATATCAGGGACACGAGTGAGGCAAGCCATAATTGGGACAAATGATAGGTGTGCAGTGATAGGTAAGGTTCCTCCAAATGAATACTTCTTCAGTAGAGTGCCAGTAGCAAACGATCCAGTTGATGATTTTGACGGGATTTTAGGTGATTCTGTTGTTGGGAATTTAATGGCTTCTACTCGATGTTCTATTCATTGGTATTCGGTTAGATTTGATAACCCTTGCAAAACCCTACTTTGGATTACTTAGGCAGTGAGCTATTCAATAGTTCCTCCATTGTCTGTGCTTGTTGCAGTAGACTCATACCTAAAGAAAGTGTAGTTTTGTTAGAAAACCGTGCATTGCTCTTGTTTGATTTAGTTTCTTGTGTTAATTATCAGAAAATCAATGGCTATGTTAAAGGGAGTGAACTTAGAGTTTTATGGGACGATTTAAATGGTGCAAAGAATTATAAATGGTTGGGTATTAAGTTCAAATTGCATCCTAAGATCTTAGTTGTTGCCCGATCATATGTTGCTTTATTACTTGATTTTATACATGATGAATGCAATGTAATTTGTTTAGGTAAGATTGAGATGTTGAGCTCTTATGTTGTAGTTGATGAGGATCTGTTCCTATCATTTTCTAAAGCAGGAGCTGATGGGTTTCAGTGTGTTTTGGCTTCCAAAGGTTTATTGCTTCTTTGTGATATGTGTACGCCAATGGTGCCATTGTTGTGTTGGGCTCATGATCTAGATAATCCATGCTTCATTGATGTGATTAGGTTATTAAAATTAAGGTCACAATCTAGGAATGATACATATCAGTAGGCAACTAAATTAGATTTTTACATAATGTTGGGATCATTTTGGAATTGTGAGTTTAAGTTGTTCAGTTATGGGTCTTTTTCAGCCAATGAAAGATATGTTGCTACAGGAATTTCAATGCTTTGCAAACCCTTTTTGAGCAGAGATCTCTCAAAGTTGGTGTGCGAGCTAAATGAATTTGGTAGGTTTATTTTGATTAGGCTAATGTCTTTAGGGAAGATTGAAGCTCAACGATATTGTGCCTCATGGGATTTGATGTAGCTCACAGAGAACCATTGTTCAATTTTGAGGATAGCTTACCATACTTCTTGAGTGATGATGGATATGATATTCTTAAAAGGTTTAAGTATGTGAACTTTAACCATCTTCGTGTTATTTAAATGGCAATCTTACGTAAGGCCTAGGTTCCAAGATGCAGAAGTCATATAAGGATTTTTAGTAGAAAAAAATCTTTTAATTTAAACTTTTATGAAATTTTCTGTGAGAAGTTGACGGTATGCGGATTTGGTCGATTTAGGTCATCTCTTGCACTTTCTTTTGTCTTCAATAACATTAGCTTGCCAACAAGTATATGGGAAGCTGCTTCTAAGCAAATGTGGGCAACCTTTTCTTTGGAGCTTTTACTACTAGTTTTCCCTAGCCATCTTAAGTTACTTGATGTGCCCTTTTCGATAACATGACAATGCCTCTGAAATTTTGAATTGTTCCAAACCATCCTCAATTGCCTCCATTCCTATTAGGGGAGTCCTTATGCCGCAACACTAAGTGGTCACATAAAATGCAGCATGATGATTCACTTATGGGTCATATTCTTCCTCTCCTCATTTTTCTTGCACTTTACGAGTTTCGTAATGGTTATCCAAATTCGGAGAAAATGTGTGGATTTTCATTAGATATGGAGTTTGGCTTTAGGTTTAATGAAGTCATGAGAGTTACTACAAAAATGGCTATATCAAATTTTTGCTTGTTTAACAATGATGAATTTGTCTCTCTTGCTGATGATAGGGATGAGATATGGGTTAACTCTCAAAGGCCAAAATAATTCCTTTTATATTATCCAGTTGTAGGCGAGGCACGTGGAAACCGAATTTATAATGATGTGAAATTTACTACCATGATTACCAAAGTGCATAAGGTTATTGATCCTAATGACACAATGGATTGTGTCGGGCTAGAACTTTTGATGATCTATATCCCATTGAATTCAAGTTTAATGTTACTGTCATGAACTTTGTGCTGATGGATGCCCTATACTTGATCAAAGAATGGGTATCTATGGTTATCTTATATATGATGTTTTGTTTTTGGCTAAGGTCATTATTTTGTTCCTCCCTCCCTCTCCCCCCTCCCCCTCCCTCCCTCTCCCTCTTCTCTCTCTCTCTCTCTCTCTCTCTCTCTCTCTCACTCACTCACAAAAAGCCTGTGGAAAGTGAAAACATAAGATTTTGAATCTCTACATATGTACTAACATTATATCCGCTGCTGTTTCTGAATGCCTCTCCTTCTCATGCAAACCTAACTAGGTTTTGCCTATTACTCCTTCACTATTATTATTGTTATTTGTAGACTTCTCTTGCCATTACAATACATTACAAATTTATATGTATAATTGCCTTAAATGTCACCATCTAGAACATGTAGGAAAATCCCTCTTTAACTAGCAACATTGTTGTTAAAGGCATTAAAAATTGTGGGTTTGAATTAATTTAGTCACGTAATGTCATCTCCACTAGATAAATATATAGTTATAGGATTTGAGAAATTGAAATCAAGTTCGAATCTAGAAGTTGAGTTTGTTGAGAGAAGTAGGAGCGGTTTTTTTTCCAAACATTTAGACCAAATTTGAATCCTAAAATTGAAATTGTTGAGAGAACTTTACTTGAATACCATCCTATCCCGACAAAATTATTTGAAATGGACTAAAACTATGATTATTAAAAAAAAACATAGAAAAAAATGGTTAGTCTTGATAGAGCACCACAGTGGCAGAGCCACACATATCACTATGGAGTCAATTGACCCACATAAAAAACTTTAACAAAAATTTAATTATACATTTAGTACATTGATCCGCAAGGTATTTGAAAATAATCTCATAAAAAATTTGATTTTAAAAAATTTTGAAAAGGCTTGCTAATTTTTTTCAAAAAAAAATATTTTATAAAACAAATTATTTTATATAAAAATAAATGAATTTCTCTCAGCCCAACTAAACTCAAAAGTCATTTATATTCTTTCAACACTCATCACTTCTCTTTTATTTTCTCACATTCTCTCTAAAATTTTTACAAGTTAAATGTTCAATCTTTTGGCACTTTCAAGTAAGTCTTCTGATTTATTGATAATCTTTTTTTTTTCAACTTCAATGATTAATTTTTAGAAAATTAAGATAGTTACTTTTTTATGTGATCGATTAAGATTTTTATGCACATTTAGTGTTTTATTTATTAAATGATTTTGGAACATTAATTTTGTATGAGATTTCTGACATCATGATTGAGTAATAATTTTTAAAGGTTGATTAATAAAAATCCTTGAAGAAATTAGGATTGGTTGTATTTATAATTTTGAATTTCTTGAATACTAATTAGAAATTTAATATTTTTATTTAGAATTTGTTGTTGATAGAGTGATTATTGTAAATCTTGTGTTTAGAATTATGATATTGCATTTTCATGAAAGTAATAAACACTTAAGTAATTTTTATTTTTGTAAAAGAATTTACTAGTTGTATGTTGACTCCGTAAACAATTCTATGTGTTTAAAACTGAACTTTATTTGCTTAAAATATTTAACGAGAATGAAAAAAATATTAAAAAAAAAGAACATTTTAATTTTAAAGGATAATAGGCCACTATTCACTTTACATATAAATTTTTTGTTTACTACGATTCACTTGAAACATAGTGTATATATATATATATGTTATATGAAGTTGATATTTTCGTGGTCTACTTCTTCCTTTTCTGCCCTAAAAGGTTTAAGTATTAACAAAACGGTATCTTTCAAATCTGAAGTTGCAGCTGGGACCAATCACTCTTCCACCTTCTTTCTTATCACTGCATCTGGGGAGCTGCTCGATTATACCGTCAAGACACTTCTTACAGTCAGAGCTTGAAAGATCCTGGGTGCACTGAGTCAACCCATAGATTTTCACAGCCCCGTACACCTCCATCTCTCCACTGGCCTAAAATGATTTAGGATATACAGAAGCTTCGGTAGCCAATGCACTCAGCAGTTCCTTGGCCTGTCGACCATATGACTCGGGTACGTTATTCGGGTTCCACAAGTAGATCGCGATTTGGTTATCAATCTTGCCGAAGAATTCCATGTTTGAATGCTTGAGAAGACAATAATCATACCAGATGATTGCACCTTTTTTGTAAGGGCAGCGTTTACGTATTTCGTTACCTGCTTCAACAACGCAGGTTTTACAATCCGCGCTCCTCACATCGCCTCTGCAAAGTGCGAGCCCATATGCTTGGTTTGGGTTTTGACCTATGGAACGGAGCCCGAACCACGAAGGAGGAGCTTGATTAGAGAGGTACTCAGTGAGCTGCTTTAAGTTGGCTTCATAAGGACTGCCGGCGGAGAAATTTCCAGTGTTTGAACAAGTACGGAAAAGAGGCTCAGCTCCAAAAGCTGTTTGGAGAAGGGAAGCAAGGGTTAGAAGATAAACAGAGGAGGTAATTCTTGAACAAGACATTGTAATTTGTTTGAAGCTTGGAAGCTTGAAAGGTGTTATTTATAGGCAAAATTTTCCATTCAGATTTTTACTGATGAATTAATATTGTCAGAGGTGGGCTGGTGAGACTAAGATAATGCTGTAAATAATGGGGTAAGCTGAAACGCACTTATATTCATAAAACTATCATGCAAGAGGAGTGTAATGGACAAGGAATTAGATTTTATATATATAGATATAGGATGGTGTGTGTTTGCATCAAATTAGGTTCTTAAGTCATGCAAATTGCAATGACACATGTCAAGAATTAATCAATTATAATGATTAGTGATTATTTAAACAAATACCTAATTCACAAGAATTAATCAAATTGCATGTAACTTTTATTTGTAATATATATATGTGTTTATATATATATAACTGCTGCATGCTTTACTATGTATGTAATTATGAATTGGTGTAGAGAGGAGATCCAAAGGATCAAGGCCAACAATCCAGCACTGCTGAAGTTCACTTGGTTGCAAAAACTCCATCAATCAGAACATAGACATTAGTTTTTAAGGTTTCCTATAAAATATTTATGATTATTCACGACCTCTTTGTTATCTTTTATTCCTATATTATAGTGGGCGCACCTCCCTAATATCCATTTTGGGCTGATGCTGGAAACCAACAATCAAACTAAGTTGGATGATGTAAGTAGTTAATCCAATTCCTGATAATACAGTATACCTAAACACATACAAATAAGTATAGTTACTTTCTATTTAAACTTCAGCTCAGTTTATAGCGATGCTATTGTAATAATGATGAATTTGAATGTGTTCAAACTCTTTCAGTACCAGCTTTAGCAAAAGAGTGTACCATGGAGTTCTAATCACGATTAACATGGTGAAAACTAATTAAACCAATCTTTGAAAAAAATCGATCAATATCATCAAACAAACACCATAGCTTCCATGGTCGATCATCTTTCTTAGTAAACCAAGAAACAACCGTAGCAGCTAGAGTCAGATTCAATAATGATCAACCCCTTATCAGATTCAATAATGATCAACCCCTTATCACATCTTCTTGCCGATTGATCAAAAAAGCAAGTGGGCAATTTAATGGCAACAAGTTCGGTAATAAGTGGGAGAGTAGAACCAAGAAGGTTAGAAAACAAAGCAATAGCCACACCCTTGTTATCTCGAAAAACTCCTCCACAACCTGCTGATCCTAGGCATCCTCGAGTAGCTCCATTGACATTTAAACTTAAGGAAACCTGTAGGAGATGGTGTCCAATGAAGAAACCAGTACATCCCTACAGCTATCAACAATACACTTATGCTATGACAAAGGAACTTTTACTGGTACTAACTTCTCTGCAAACATACACAAATTTGACATTTCTAAGTAAGCTAGCTATCTCCATTTCACGAGAAAGCATTCCTATGCTAAGGTATTCATTTTCATACTACTTTTTTGGTATCTAATGTTGGTAGTGATCCAAAATTATCGTGTTCGTGAAATCGATCACTTGTTTATCGTTATCAATTTAATGAAATAATTATGATAAATTATGTCCTTACTTTATTATTATATTGATTTTACTACTGAGTTACTATTAATTTAATTACAGTTTTTGTTTTCAATTTTATACAGGTGATGCTTTATAGGAATATGTCTAGGACTATGTTTTGGCTTTATTTTGATTGTGTTTAGTTTATTACTACTTAGTTTGGGCTAAATATTTTCTTAATGTTCGGATTTTGTTTGGACTATGGATTTTATATTTAGATTATATATATTGGACTATGATTATATTTATATTACTACTTTATTTAAAGCAGGCTTCCGTCAATTTCTAGCAATCACCTGGATGCCTCCTTCTATGACGTTCACAAATAGGCGTAGATACATCTCTCATGCCCTCGGTACTAGCAATTGAGGTAGTCTGAGGTCGCTGACTATCATGCCTATGTCCTTCCCTCCTTAAAGACTATGAACGAGTGGAAAAATAACTTCTAAAGTCCTTGGCCCTTTTGGTTGAAGATGGTGGCAAGGTGACTGCTTGCATCGCCGACGTGCAAACATCAGGGTGCAAAATCAACACTAACACAATCAAATAATAAAGCAGTATCTGTAAGTGTGACAAGTTAGTTGTAATATTTATAATATTCAATGGAACACCAAGGTATTCCAAGGATTGAACCCACAAGAATCGACAATTAAGCGATTTCTAAACTATGGACATGTAATTAAGGAAGTCTAGCCAACTACTCACTAAGCTTTGTAGTACGGAAGGCCATAAATGAGGTTAATTATGTTAATATACTAACTAATCGCTAAAGAGGACTAAATCATAAAATAATCAAAACTATGAACTTAACCAATTAATAAAAAGTAGTGGTTGATTGACTTCCATGCAGCTAGTTAACCCTTGAATTAGGGAACTAACTGGCTTAAACTCCTAAAATGACTCAATTTTACATATCGGCCTCAATTTTACCAAGTTAGATGAATTAGTCTTGTTTATCTCTCGACCTCACCCAACTAACCCGGGACTATCAAATTGGTGCCCGATAAGATCTCCTTTCGATCTCACTTATCTTAATTTTTCCTTAGGGCGTCAATCCTAAGCTTTAAAATCTATTCGATTTAGTCTAATTTTTACAATTTAGTTCCTGAAACAAAAGTTAACCAGCTAACATTTCCACCAACCTCCCACTTCAGATTTAGTTACCCAAAATCATATTTAAGCAAACAAAAACACAATAATCAAATAAAATTTGAATCTAAGCTAAACACAATAAAAATGAGAAAAGCTTGAAAGTAATGAAAATGGCAGCAAAGGAAATGTAAAAAAAAACTTAAAATAATATTTTTAATGATGAAAATAAAAGGAAATTGAGTTATATTGAAACTAAGGATTAAATTGAAAATAAAAAGAGTTTAAGGTACAAAATCAGTAAATAATCACTAGTTATAGTGATAACTAACTTAACTAACTATTCTTGAAATTAAGAAAAAACGGATGAAAACATAAACTAAACGCTATAATTATAGAGTAGAAGATTAAAACCCTAAAAGATGAAGAGAAAAATTGAAAAACATGAAAATGTGTTGAGTATACATTAACTTTTTTTGGTTTAGCTAAATTTGACATTTTTTTTAATAGATTACAAACCTAAAAATAATGAACAAATTACCCCCGATTGTCTAATTTTGATTGTGAGATATGTTAGATAAGGACTACCACTACAGTCATTTTCTGTTTCTTCTCGTCAGTGATATTGCAATACTTACAACAGTATTGAAATAACTAGATGTTTTGATTTATTGGCGACTAGCTCAAGGAATATGGTATTTGGACAAAGTTTCAAATACCCAACTATTCTTGCTTTTTGGAATTATTATTATGTTTTTTGGAGTTCAAATATGTTCATTGTGATGATTTGTGTTTTTCAATTTTGTCTGGTTATTATTAAGCTCGTTCTATTTTTGCTTAAGGCAAGGCAAAGATTGTGCATTTTCCTTTACGAGGATGGTTGGTGCAATCATATATGGAAAAATCCTTTCATGGATTGAGCATGGTGTTTTATGTGATTTAAGTGCCAAGGTGTTTCATTGAAGGAATGCTTTTGTGTTATTTTTGTTCATAAATTTCAAATATGTTACTTATTGTTTTTACCTCTATAATTAGATTCGTTCTTTATATTTTTAGGACCCTAAGCAAAACAATAAATTGGGCCCCTTTTAACAAAAAATTATAAAATAAAATATAATAAAAGCTGAAAAAATTTTAGAGCCCTAGAAAATAAAGTATTTATGGTAAAAATTGAAAGCCTAGACATTTAATTAATTTATTTTAATTTGAAATTTTTTTCTCCCTTTAAAAACCGAAAAAATATTTTTTGGGTCCTTTCCAACCTTGGGCCCTAGACGATTGCGCTCTCAAAAAATCACCAAGACCGAACCTATCTATAACAAAGTTACAATTTCTTGGTAATGTGTAGGTGTAGTTGTCTCCCATGACTAAAGGGTGATGATGAATCAATTAGCAATAATCGACATTTTATTTGACCCAATTAGCAATAATCGACATTTTATTTGACCGTAGTTAATGCTTTGAAGGCCTTTCGGCGTGTATTCGGATGGGCAGTACGTTTACCTGCTGTAAATATAAAAACAATGATGGCGATAAGATTAGATATTGTAGCAATACTACAACGTAGACAAAAAGTAAGTTAAACGCACCGCATCATACTCCACCACTCATCCAAACTCACCCTCAATTAAGTGGTAATCAAGCTAAAATTTTGTTTGACAGTAGATGTTGCTAACGAGTGGTTATTTGGTTGATTGTTTATGCAGGATTCGGGCAATGTTCTGTTTCATTGATATTGTCATTCGTAGGTGATCATCCTTGAATCCAAGTTGGTTTTATTGTGGTTGTCTCTAGCTTGGTGATTGGTTGCTATTGGTTGTATGATGCAATTTTTTGGTTGACGCGTGGCTTTCTCACTATGCTCCCTTTCTTTTAATTTTACCATTTTACACAAATGGTTAAATTTTAGATCCTTATAATACGCTTAAAATTGAGATTTAATATATATACTTTAACTTTTAATATAATTTGATCCCTATACTTTTATAATTATATCAATTAGTTCAAATAGTTAATACATAACTTTCAATTAAAACATTACGTGGTTATATTATATATAATTTGAATACCTTAAAAATATTAAAGACAAACATATGGCTTTTCATTCCTTTTAGGTTTACGTCAGTGTTTACCTATTTTTTCAGTTCTAAAAAAATGGTTAAATTTCAGTTTTGACCCCTCTATCATGCATAAATTTGAGATTTAACTTCCACACTTTAATTTCTAATGTAATTTAGTCCCTATGGTTTTATAATGTTGTTAATTAGTTCAAATAGTTAATATTATTAATTTCTTGAGTAAAAAATTACGTGATTATACATTATTTATTGCCCTAAGGGTCTACGTATCACTTTATTTCTTTTAGGTTTACCTTGCTTCATTTTTTTTATATTATAAGACAATGATAAATTTTCAATTTTAGCCTTTACTACACCTTATTTTTGACATAATTTTATCCTTCAACTTTTACAATGTCATTAGTTAGTCTAAATATTTAATATTATTAACTATTTCAATTAAAATACTGACTTTAATTTTTCTTAGACTATTCCAACAAAAAAAATTATTTTATCATGACAAATTTGAATGAATATTCTTAAAAAAAATTTATATAAACATTTTTTATGTTATTTTTATTATTACATATTGTAATGACCCGAAGTTTAAGGGTATCAGAAAAGTGTATTTTCGGGTCTCCGTTTTCGTAAAACGGATTCGTAAATATTTATTAAAAATATTTATAAAGTTAGTTGTGTGGTTAATTAGATGTTAATTAGGTGAATTAGTTTGAATTAAGGTTAAGTAGGTATAAAGATTAAATTGAATTAAGGGTGAAAGTTTAATTATAGAATCAAGAAAAGTTGAAGGACTAAATTAGCAAATAAAGCATAAGGGAAATAAGTGACAAATTTATGGAAAATATTATTCCATGTGTATTTATTTATACTTTATACTTAAGTATATGATATAATAATATATTAATATAAGAAGATAATAATATAATATAATAAAACATAAATAAACTAAAGTAAATAAAACAAAGAAAAAGAGAAATAAAGAAATGAAACAGAGAAGAACAGGGGAGAAAAAAAGAAAAGAAAAAAAAAGGAAATTAGTGATTTTAAGGTTTGAAGCTTAAGTGGTAAGTCAATTTAATCCATTTTCTTATAATTTTGATGTTTTTAGAATCCTAGAACAAAATACTACTTGATATAATTGGAAATTTTGAAAGTTAGTTGATTTTTAGATGTGGGTTATGTTGAATTAATTGAAGAATTAGGGTTTGAATTTATTGAATTTTAAGTTAGAATTGAGAAAAGGATTGAATTGTAAAACAAATTATAAGTTTTAAGTAGTAGGGACTAAATTGAAAGAAATTCAAAATTAGAGTTTTATGGCGAAATTAGGGAGTTGAAATTAGATTAAAGTGGACATTCAATTGAGATATGGAATTGGTTTCGTAAGAGAAAAAGTTGATTAGATTTAAGGACTAAATTGAAATTTAGGCAAAAGTTTTGTATAAATTGAAATAATTGATATAAAATTGTGTTGTATTGATAATTTTTAATTGTTTAAATTCCGTAGCTAACGTGGTACCAGAGACGTCGGCTAAGAAAGGAAAGGAAAAAGTCAACGAAGATTAGCTCAGAAAATACGATTTGTATTTCTATAATCCGAATTTAATAATTATTTAATGTATTTATTAATGATATGTGTGGCAAGTGAAAATTTAAGTAAGTGTTGATATTGTGGTATTGAATTGAATTGCGAGTAAGTGTGAATATTTGAATTAGAATTATGAATTTGTATGGATTATTGAATTGAAATGTGTATTGATTGAAAAATTGAAAGTGAATTGAATACCCTATTAACAATGTCGTGTTAAGTTAGATATAGTCGGCATGTCATAGGATTGGAAGTGTTCAGGGATACTTCAATTTCGAGTCGATGAGGCACTGTGTGTCGTATTATTATTGCTTCGGATAAATCCGATGAAGTACTGAGTACTGTATTGTTTTACTTCGACATGACCGATGAGGCACTGAGTGTCGTACTAGTGTGCTCTGGTTGGATTCATGTATCTGTCTGAGTCCGAGTTGTATTAATAGAGGTTTGTGAATAATTTGATCAATTGATTGATATTGAAAGATATTGATTATAAATTGGAATGAACATTGAAATGGAATATGTAATTGAAATGCATGGAATTGTATGAATCATGGGTTCATGAAATGGATATTAATATTGAAATTGCCTTGAATATCTTATTGTGAATTGCTAATAAATAGCAATTAAATGATTGAAATAAAAGATATGATAATTGGAAGTGTACTGAATAATATAATTATGATATTTTATTGTTGTTGAATAGTTTTTGTTATGCGTAATTATATGTTTAAGTATTATAAATTTATTCGGATTATAGAAATATCATTGAGTTTATACTCAGCGTACGGTTTGTTTCCGTGCGCAAATTGGGTTAAAGTCAGAACGTTGAATCAGCATCCAGAGTCGATCCTGAACTCAAGTGGTGAAGTATATTTTCTTTTTGGTAAATGGCATGTACCTAGGATGTTATGTTTGTCATTTTGGGAAATGAATGTAATGATGCTATAATGTGAAATGGGTTGAATATATATATAACATATGTGTTATATTAAGAATATATAATGGTATGTTGTGTTAATGAGTGAAAGAATATAACATAGATAAATTTTGGTTAACTTTGGCATGAATTTAGAATTAATCTTTTATAGTAAATGGTGGATTGTTTTGTAATATATTTAAAATGTTTACAAAATATATTAGTTAATTTATTAGATTGTTTATTTTGACATGTTTAAAAATATATTTGAATGTGTTTTGGATTAGTTGAATTATTGGTTTTTGTATTGCTTGAGATTCAAGATCTGCAGGGTTGGTAAACTTGAGGTATAAGGCTCATTTTGAGTCCACATAGCCTGGGACACGGGCATGTGTGCTGTGTACTTAGGAAAAATTTGAAATTTCATAAAAAATTCTCTGAGTTTTCGATTAAGTCCCGATTTGTTTCCAACACATGATTTGGGCCTCGAGGGCTCAATAAAGGGATATTATGATTAAATTAAGATGTCTATGATAAATTATTATGTGATTGTTTGTATTTGTTCTGTTAAATCTGGTAATGCTTCTTAACCCTGTTCCAGTGACGAATAAGGGTTAGGGTGTTACACATATAACTACCAATTATATTTTTTTTAATTTTAAAATGTCACACCAATAAATTTAATAGAAAAATTTTAATAATGATAATAATTCAATTTAAAATTTTAAATCCAAATAGTAAAAGTTATAAATTTTTGAAAAATAAAATTAAAAGTATATTTTAAACTTTGAATAATAATAAATCTAACACTAAGAGTCGAAATCATATCAACTTTATCTGTATTCCGGTGTTAATAATTAATTGTGTAGTTTATTTATTCATGGTGTAGTTTTTCTAGTTTCTGTCCTTAAAGGTTTAAGCCTTAACGAAAGGGAAACTTGTTAGATTTGTAAAATAAATCTAAAATAAAACTGAATAAATCAGGATCTATCATGTCAAATCATCAAGAATAAATCAAGAATAAAACTAAATGTGGAAGCATCCCTGAATCCATGAATACTTTAAAATTTTTCCCAATCTTGAGGATTTGATCTTCCAAATTAGCACACAAGAAATTCAGATAATATCTGCTCTCTCTTCCCTAATGATGAGATATTAGAAAAGATATTTTGTGTATAATTTGGGGACCATAACCGTAATATTTATAACCTTGGCATATTAGTTTTAATCAAATTCTAATTAGCCCATCATTAATTAGAATTTGATTAGAACTCAATTACTAGAGTATCTACACATATTTGACCTATACTTTATTTAATAATTAAAGCCCAATAAAATTTTAACCAAATTAGATCACTTTTAATTTGGGCTAATCTATCATGATAGTAAATAATAACATGTAATTATCTTTATTATATATGTGATGTTCATATTTTCCAACAATCTCTCACTTGGACTACATATATATACTAATTACTCTATAATTACATGTCATTATATAACCTTATCAGCTCAAAATTTTACTATCATATCCACAAGGTATTCCGAACAATCTCGTCCATTAATCATGATGACATAGAACCAAGATGATTTTTGTTACATATATCGTAACTAAATCCATCCATGATGATGTATATTAACACAACCAAATGACATAGATCAAGTATGGATCTGTAGCATGGAAATTACATGCAATATGATCTAAACATATTTATTTCCAACTGGTTCTCCTTAGTGAGATCAAACCTTACCAAAATTAGAGTGTGAATAAAACAAATAAACTTTATTTCTGTAGAAAATAAACTTAATATCCTTAAAGTGAAATAACTAAAAATGTGTCTATAACATAAAAGCATTTAAAAGTACAAACTCCCACTAAAACCAAATATCCTTAAATGATATTACACCCATATGAGCAACATGCTTATGAAAAACCTTAGGTGTAGTCCCTTAGTAAGCAGATCCGTAATTATGGAGTTTTTCCTAATATGTTTTATAGACACCTAACAACTCTGAACTTTTACTTTGACAACCAAGAACTTAAAGTCGATGTGTTTTGACTTCGATGTGCTCCTGTTGCTATTGGAATAAAAAGCTGCAATTTGTTTTCACAATTTGCACCATAGTGACAAAATCTTGTATCCATATTCTATCAAAATCGAAGGCTATATACCTGATGATCTCTAATTGATTAGACCTCCGATATATGAGCATGTAATCTTTTGTTCTCTGAAAATACCTTATAAACCTCTTGGACGCTATCCAATAGTCCAAACCAGGGTTGCTTAAAATATCTGTCTAACATCCCAATAGTGTGTAACGCCCCAATTTTCGGGAATCCTGTGGATGTTGGCATAGGTTTAATTATGTTAGTGGGCCTCTAGAAAGCCCAAACTTAAGATAGAACCCGAAAATTTTAGTTAATTTTTGTTCCATAAGAAAAAGGGGGTGAAATTATGAAATAGAACCTATGTGAAAATGTTTGAAAATGCTATAGGCTAAATTGAAGTGGTCAAATAAATAGGAGTGCAAAATAGGAGGATTTGCATGACAAACCTCCCATTTTACATGAAGTGGCCAGCCATCATGTTGTTGTAGACAAAATGTGCACTTGATATCCATAATTTATGGTACAAATTGATAATAGGTTAGGTAAATGTTCCATGATAATGGGTTAAGTAAATGTTTCATGATAATGGGTTAGATAAATGTTTCATGATAAGAATTTCATGTCTTTTGTATTAAAGAATTAAATGGATGAAATATGAAGTTTTATTAAAAGAAAAAGGGGTGAAAAGAACAAAGTTTTGTCCATCTTTGTTCATCATAGCTGAAAGTTAAAGAAGAGAAAGGAGAGGAGAAAGCTCTTGAGTATTCGGTCATTAGGAGGAGGAAAATTGAAGGTAAGTTCTTGGTACCTTGCTTCTATTTTGAGGTTCATGAGTTCTTCTTGATTCTACCTTAACTCTTGAAGTATATTTTGATTTTTAGTTGTGTTGTGAGCATTTAGTCATGAATTAAAATGAAGGAAATGGTTGTTGTTTCATGTTCTTTTGATGAAAAATGGAAGATAGGTGAAGTTGAGCCAAACAAATGAGCATGCATGTGCCTTAGATGTTAAAGGGAAAAATCAGCTAACATGTTGTGCTTTAAAATGATGAAATGGATATTATACTTAAGTAAAATCATAGATATGTGATGATTGATTGGTGATATACATGTTTAAATAACATGCATGCAAGTTATGTGCGAAAGAGTGAATTTGGTAATAAATCTGCTTGGGACAGCAGCAGTAACGTGACTTTGGAAAATCACCATAAATTGTGGGAGATGAATTAGAAGCTGAATAAATTATGTAATTAAAGTTTATTGAGTCTAGTTTCTAATGAAATAAACAAGAATATATTTTGAATTCTGTACAATGAGAAATTTGATTCGTAATGAAGAGTGGTCAGATTAGTCAAACGGTGAAACATGGGAAACTTTGAGAAAAATCTGGTATTGATTGGCTAAACAAAAATTCTGAAAATTTTATGGATAGAAGATATATGAGTCTATTTTCAGGAAAAATTAACGGAACTTGATTTGGAGTTTCATAGCTCCAGTTATAAATGATTTAGTAACTGTTGCTTAGGAAGACAGCTTGCAGTGAAATTATGATTATGTGGTAAACATTGACAAAAATTTGTTAATGAGTTGGTTATTGATTTCTTATAAGCTTACTATGACCTGTAGGTGTGGTTGGCCGAATATTGTAAGGGGTTAATACGTAGTTTGTATTTGAATAGTTAGATTAACGTGTTACTAATCCAATTGTAGGCGGTTCGTGTGTGGATCTCGTCAGCATATTGTCGCAAACAAGTGTGTAACTAACACCCTCTTTCTTAGTCTGGATAGGCAAAAGCCGAAAAGCCGAAATGCCGAAAACCGGCATTTTGTAAATTTGCGAGTGTGCGAATGCTCGTGAGGTAAATCGATTAATGTTTTTGGTAAGCTGCAATGTTTGGACTGTAAAGTACATGATTTCTGTGCCCTCGATATTTTTAGGCTTAATGGGCCAAAATTGGAATGATGGGCCAACGGGCCCAATTCGGTAAGAACCCTCGGTAGTGATTCTGTTAGTACGTGAAAGGTAGGAATATGCATGAAAAACCCTAAAATAGATAAATTACTGAAATACCTTTAAAAGTGGAAAATTTACAGTTTTACCCCTAGGAGATAAATTACCGAAATATCCCTAGGACTAAATTGACCTAAATGCATGTTTGACTGTTGTTATTTACTGCATGCCATGTTGTTATTATCTGGTGCATGGGACTGGGATATTGACGGAGGAAGTACTGAAAGTGGCTTGTCCACGTACTAGAGGCTTTGCCTCAATTTACTGTTAACTGAGCAGCAAGGCTGCAACTGTGGAGTGTTGGGCTTGGTGGGTTGAGCTATTCCCCACATGGAGTGTATGGCTGGTACGGGTGGAGTGTAGTGGTTGGTGGGTTGAGTAGTCTCCCCAAATGGGCTTGCATATGTTATTGATGTTGCATGTATTTTGAAATGGGCCGATGGGCCATACTGTTATCTGAATAAGGGGCTAAGGCCCAGTTTATTATAATCTGAAAAGGGCTCTGGCCCAGTACCACTGTTACCTGAATGGGCTTAGGCCCAATAGGCTTAAGCTGACTTGGGCTTTGAATGGGTTTTCCTTACACACTGAATTTCCCCAAACTCACCCCTTTTATTTTCATCCACGCAGGAAATCCCCAACCATAGTGGGCTTGGAGCTGTGAGGGAATTTGGAGTGGCCACCCATTCTAAAAGTTTGATTTTCTTCTGGTGAACTGGACATCCTTTTAATTACGTTTGAGGTTTTGGGCTTTTAAATGTAATAAGGCCGCTTATTTATTTTTGATGGTTTTTAATATGTATTACTAAGATAGGTAATACTTATTTTAACTGTTGAAATTGGATAGCTTTAGGGCGCGTTTTCAAAAACAACAGTTGATTTCAAAATAACACGACAACAAGCAAAGCTTCCGCAATGAAAGTATTTTCCAAAATTAATCACCTTTCCTAAAAATGACTTAATCAAATCGGTTTCCTAGAAATATCCATGACGTTAAGGTGTGGCAATGGCGGTATGCATGTCTAGGATTGGATCCGAAGGGAGCTTGGTACTTAAGCAGTCCGATGGACTCACCACCTCTTTTCCGGTTTCCTACCTGGTGCACAGCTTCCATTCACCTTAACCCTTAATGAATTAATCTTTTGAACATCAAGTACGATTTTCTGGACTTAGAATGAAATTTTTTTTTACGTTTTTGATGTGGCATGCCGGATCCAGCCATAACTTCTGGGCCGGGTTTAGGGTGTTACATTTAGTGGTATCAGAGCCTAGGTTGCAACAACTCGGCCGTAGAATGGGTTTACAAAAACAAAGATTTTTGAAAACGAAAATTTTATAAAGAATGCAAAAAACTCGATTTTCAAAATTTAGATCTTTAGAAGGTGGCATTCCGAATCTCCGGCTCAAGTCTGTAAGTATTACTCTGAACGCTTCTAAATATTTTTCTGACTTATCTGTCTGTACTGAAATCCTGCTAGGATACTCTAGATAGGATGATACTGAAACCATAGGAAAATCTGATAAGAGACTGAAACTGTAGCTAGACTTCGATTCTGCGAAAACAAACTCTGAACTACTGTCTGATTCATAAAACATCTGTAATAAACACTGGAATATTAATTGATGCATAAAAATTCGTAATCAAGATAATACATATGAGTATAAGAGGCCGTGGACGGAGCCGAGGAAGTGATCGAGCGAGATCTTCGTCTTCGAGACATATGCCGGCGGTGGATGCATCGGTACCACCGGCAACAAAGGTAGAGTCTCATGACCACGGTGCCGAGGATGATGCTCTGTCACAAGCAATGCTTCGTGTTCTGGAAAGGGTTGCCGGGGCAAGTACGGGTAATGGAGTTCAGGGATCAATTTCTGAATGACTTCGGGACTAACGGAACGGAGATCTTTAAGGGCGTGTCTGGTATAGCCCCGAATGTGGCGGAATATTGGTTGAAGGCCACAGAACGGATTATGGACGACTTGGACTGCTCTGAGGAGATTGTGAGTGGGGTATCTGTACTAAGTCCTTTAGGTCACTCGGTTAGGGTAGACAAACTGTATAGGGATGTACCCTTAGAAACTCAAGGTAAGATTTTCCCTAGAGATCTGATGGAGTTACCGTTCAGAGAGTTTGATCTCATTTTGGGAATGGACTGGCTTGTTAAGCATAAAGCAACTCTGGATTGTGCTGCTAAACGAATGGTGTTAAGGACCACAAAGGATGAGGAGGTTACGGTGATAGGTGAGCGAAGGGATTATTTTTCCAATGTGGTGTCGGCATTAAGAGCCGAAAAGTGGATTCGGAAAGGTTGTGAGGTCTATTTAGCATTTGTAATTCAGTCAGAAGAGGAGGAACTGACAGTGGATAAGGTTAGGACCGTAAAGGAGTTCCAAGATGTTTTTCCGGAGGAGCTTCCAGGATTGCCTCCGAACCGAGAAGTTGAGTTTGGAATAGACTTGTTGCCTGGAATGGCGCCTGTGTCTATCGCACTGTATAGGATGGCACCGAAGGATTTAGTAGAGTTAAATGCTCAAATTCAAGAGTTGTTGGATAGGGGCTTTATTAGGCCAAGCGTGTCTCCATGGGGAGCACCGGTGCTATTCGTGAAAAAGAAGGATGGTACAATGCGGATGTGCATTAATTATCGCCAGTTGAACAAACTGACGATTAAGAATAAGTATCCACTGCCAAGGATTGATGATCTGTTCGACTAGCTTAGAGGAGCTTCTGTATTTTCCAAGATTGACCTTCGATCTGGATATCATCAGTTAAGGGTCAAGGAGGCAGATATCCATAAGACAGCATTCAGGACTCGGTATGGTCATTACTAGTTTCTGGTTATGCCATTTGGACTGACGAACGCTCCTGCAGCATTTATGGATCTGATGAATCATGTGTTCCAACCATTTTTAGATCAGTTCGTAGTCGTCTTTATTGACGATATCCTGGTATATTCTGAAACTGAAGCGAAACATGATGAGCATCTCCGTATAGTGCTGCGAGTGTTAAGGGAGAAGGAACTCTTTGCGAAGTTCAGCAAGTGTGAATTTTGGTTGAGGGAGGTAACCTTCTTAGGACATGTGGTCTCTTCCGAAGGGATTAAGGTGGACCCTCGGAAAATTGAAGCGATTTTGGAGTGGAAGCCGCCTAGGTCAGTGTCAGAAATACGGAGTTTTCTAGGACTGGCAGGATACTACAGAAGGT
Source organism: Gossypium hirsutum (assembly GCF_007990345.1). Lineage (NCBI taxonomy): Eukaryota > Viridiplantae > Streptophyta > Magnoliopsida > Malvales > Malvaceae > Gossypium > Gossypium hirsutum. Next base: position 6,870,278 of record NC_053433.1, read on the forward strand.
TTGTGGAAGGTTTTTCTGTGATGGCAGGGCTGCAACTGTGGAGTGTTGGGCTGGGTGGGTTGAGCTATTCCCCACATGGAGTGTATGGCTGGTACGGGTGGAGTGTAGTGGTTGGTGGGTTGAGTAGTCTCCCCAGATGGGCTTGCATATGCTATTGATGTTGCATGTATTTTGAAATGGGCCTATGGGCCATACTGTTATCTGAATAAAGGGCTAAGGCCTAGTTTATTGTAATCTGAAAAGGGCTCTGGCCCAGTACCACTGTTACCTGAATGGGCTTAGGCCCAATAGGCTTAAGCTGACTTGGGCTTTGAATGGGTTTTCCTTACACACTGAGTTTCCCCAAACTCACCCCTTTTATTTTCATCCACGCAGGAAATCCCCAACCATAGCGGGCTTGGAGCTGTGAGGGAATTCGGAGTGGCCACCCGTTCTGAAAGTTTGATTTTCTTCTGGTGAACTGGACATCCTTTTAATTACGTTTGAGGTTTTGGGCTTTTAAATGTAATAAGGCCGCTTATTTATTTTTGATGGTTTTTAATATGTATTACTAAGATAGGTAATACTTATTTTAACTGTTGAAATTGGATAGCTTTAAGGCGCATTTTCAAAAACAACAGTTGATTTCAAAATAACACGACAACAAGCAAAGCTTCCGCAATGAAAGTATTTTCCAAAATTAATCACTTTTCCTAAAAATGACTTAATCAAATCGGTTTCCTAGAAATATCCATGACGTTAAGGTGTGGCAATGGCAGTATGCAAGTCTAGGATTGGATCCGAAGAGAGCTTGGTACTTAAGCAGTCCGATGGACTCACCACCTCTTTTCCGGTTTCCTACCTGGTGCACAGCTTCCATTCACCTTAACCCTTAATGAATTAATATTTTGAACATCAAGTACGATTTTCTGGACTTAGAATGAAATTTTTTTTTACGTTTTTGATGTGGCATGCCGGATCCGGCCATAACTTCTGGGCCGGGTTTGGGGTGCTACATAGTGTACACAATATTCCAATGTATACAAACCCGAATGTACATTAGACTTTCTATTGCTAAAATGTGAAAAATCTAATGCATTTTTGTAACCTCAAAATTATTTTTAGGGTATTGATTGAGGTTATATTTATTATTGACAAGCAGTATGTCATTAACATATAACACCAAATATAGAACCTTACTCCCACTAAACTTATGGTATATAAGATTATCAATAAAATTCATCTCTAAATCGAATGAGATAATCATTTGTTAAAATTTGTAATATTATTGACGAGAAGTTTGCTTAAACCCATAGATGAAGTTCTTTGCAAATCATTAACTTTGCATCACTAGACACAAAGCTTTCTAATTGCACCATATAAATGTATGATCAATGTTACCATTGAGAAACCATTAACTTAATATTCATCTGATGTAGCTTAATGTCAAAATATTCCACTAAAGCCATTATAATCATTTCTCTACTGGACCTTTTTAATGACATTCATTCTTGAGGTTGTTGAGTTTGTTCTTCTGGAACAATTACCTAATCTTGAATAAGGAGTTGTTCAATATTGTCTTATTGAGGTTCTAGATTCACTTCTTAATCAATAATAGGTATGATAACCTAAACATCATCAAAAGTGATGTAGGAAATGAATTAGAATTCAATTCCTCATTAAAAGTAATGTCTCTAACCTTATTTCTCCCTCCAAACTCAACATCCTAAAAGAATATTGAAATTCTCTTCCTAAAAATATTTCTAATTGTGGGATCATAAAACTCATAGCCATTAAATCGCTTAGAATTTCTTTAACCCTTAACTTTATAGACATCAAAGAAGTCAGAAATGATGTCATTTCAACCTTATCATTTTTAGCAAAACGTTTCTCAATTTCGTCAAGGAAACCTTAGCCTGAGTAATCTTTTCAAATTCTATGCCCCAAAAGGCTTCTGAAATGTTGTGCTTCATGATCACTAGACTCTTACAATTTGAACGATCCCACCTCTCAAAATCACTTTTAACATAGGGGGTGTTTTCCTCAATAAGAGGTGCGAGTAGTTCTTCCCTTAGTACAAGGTCTATGTTCATACAGCCAAGTGCTATAAGTAAGTGCATTTTCCATTCATTTAAATTACTCCCATTAAGCATAGGTATAGAATTTATATTCGTTGATATTGTGGCAGTAGAATATGAATTAGCTGAATATAGAACAAAAAATAAATAAAAGTAAGCTCACATCAATATTCATAAGTAAACAATAAATTCAATATAATGGCTAATCTCATCTCAAGATACCAAACACAACATTAATATCAAGTCTTTGGAAAGTAATATTAATAGTAAGCGGTACTATTGTTGTAGCAATCAAACATTGAGAATAAATTATGTCAAATAATGAATTAATCTTTGGACTAACTTATTACTCACATAAAATACATTATAATTGTCATATATTTATCACCACATATGTCGTTGAAATTTTGCCAAATATTAACTTACTTTTGGGTCAATCAATAAACGCATGAATCACAAAATCATATAATCATCTTAATATTTCAAATAAACTAATCTACACAAAAGATGTCACTTTAGCGGCATTTTTTTTCAACTAATTTATTTAAAATATTAGACATCCTTAATTAAAAGTCAAAATCTGAATTTATTTGTTTCAAAATATTTACCTTAATTTTATCTTTCAATCAAATTAAAAGATAATTATATATATTTATATAAATTTTCAAAACAACATGCATTAAACCAATCAAAGCATATATATATATATATTATTTTTATATATAAACAAAACATATATATATAAATCAATTTCTATACTTTGAATTATTTTTTTAAAATGCCTTACATGATTTTTTAAAAAAAATTAATAATAATAACCACATGCTTTGCAATTATATTTGCATATAAATATACAATAAATCAAAGCATAAATTAAAAAAATTAAAACAAAACCTTAAAATTTTTAATATGAATTCAAGATAATTAAGATCTAAAAAAAATATTTTAATATAAATCTTCAAAGATCAACATATATATCCGAAATATGAAACCAATGAAATTTCATGAATCAATCATTCAAATGAAAAATCTTAATCAATTTCCAATGATTCGATATGACAAGGCTCTGATACCACTTGTTAGATTTGTAAAATAAATCTAAAATAAAACTGAATAAATCATGATCTATCACGTCAAATCATCAAAAATAAATCAAGAATAAAACTAAATGTGAAAACGTACCTGAATCCATGAATTCCTTGAAGTTTTTCCTGATATTGAGGATTTAATCTTCCAAATTTGCACACTAGAAATTCAGATAATATCTTATCTCTCTTCCCTAATGATGAGATATTAGAAAAGATATTTTGTGTATAATTTGGGGACAATAACACTAATATTTATAACCTTGGCATATTTGTTCTAATTAAATTCTAATTAGCCCATCATTAATTAGAATTTGATTAGAACTCAATTACTAGAGTATCTACACATATTTGACCCATACTTTATCTAATAATTGAATCCTAATAAAATTTTAATCAAATTAGATCACTCTTAATTTGGGCTAACCTATGATGATAGTAAATAATAAAATGTAATTACCCTTATTATATATGTGATCTCCATATTTTCCAACACAACCATCACATATGAAGTTACAGCTGCCACTAACAACTCTACCTCCTGCTAACCGATTACAGCATTTGGGAAGCTCGTAGATTATGCTGTCAAGGCATTTCTTATAGTCAGAGCTTGAAAGGTCCCTGGTGTACTGAGTCAACCCATAAATTTTCGCTGACCCGTACACCTGAATCTCTCCACTAGTATAAAGTGATCTGCGATCTGCAGAAGCTTTATTAGCCAATACACTCAGCAATTCCTCGGTCTGCCTACTATAAGCCTCAGATACGTTATTCGGGTTCCACAAGTAAAACTTGTTTTGGTTATCAATTTGGCCGAAGAATTCAATGTTTGAATACTTAACAAGGCAATAATCATACTAGTTGATGGCGCCTTTGTTGTAAGGGTAGAGTTGACGTATTTCATTACCTGTGCTAACAACTCAGGTTTTACAATCTTCGCTACTCACATTGCCTCTGCAAAGTGCCAGCCCATATACTTGGTTTTTTGATTAAACGTTAAATGTGATTTTAATGGATTTAAAGTGATTTTAATAGGTTTAATTTAGAAGTTTATTTTTTAGAAAAACGAAAGGTCAAGAGTAATTGGTTTATGGCTTTTATTATATTTTAATATTTTCAGTTTTTTTAAGGAGAATAGCCTATAAATAGTTTGTAAGCATTTAATATAATAGAGAGAGAAAAAAAAGAAAGAAAATTCAGAAGTCAAAGATAAAAGTTTTTTTTCTGTCTTGAGCAATTTGTCAATTTGGTATTCGAGCCATGGAGAGTGTGACCAGTAATGTGCCGCTGCCTTGACTAACAAAGGTGAACTACGAGAATTGGAGCATCCAAATGAAAGTTCTCCTCGGGTCTCAAGATGGTTGGGAGGTGGTCCAAGAAGGTTTTGTAGAACCGACAACTACGGCAGAATATACGGCGGCTGAAAACAAGGCATTGAAAGAGATGCGATCAAAAGATAAGGCGGCATTGTACATGTTTTTTTGAGCTGTTGAGGAGTTGGACTTTGAGAAGATTGCGAGAGCGACAACTTCAAAAGAAGCATGGGACATTTTGGCGAAGGTGTAAAAAGGAGTCGACCGGGTTAAAAAAGTCTGCCTTCAAAATCTTCGCGGTGAGTTGGAAGGCATGAAGATGAAGGAATTGGAAGGTGTCTCCGACTATATTACACGTGTTCAAACAATAGTGAGCCAACTCAACTGAAACGAAGAAGCGTTGACCGATGCACGAGTTGTGGAAAAGATTTTGAGGTTGTTAACTAACAGTTTCGAGAATGTCGTATGTGTCATAGAAGAGTCAAAAGATCTAGCAACGCTCACAGTCAACGAGCTCGTCGGTTCTCTCGAGGCATATGAACAATGTAAGAAGAAGAAGAAAGAGGAGACACTCGAGCAATCACTTCAAATGAAGGCTTCAATCAAAGATGAAAAGGTTTTCTATTCTCAAAACTTTCAAGGTAGATGGCGTAGCCATGGAGGTCAAGAAAATGGTCGCGGTGGAAGAGACTGCGGTCAAGAAGGGCATTACGAAGGGAAGAAGCAATCAAACCAACAAAATTAGCGTAGAAGAGGACGCGGTCGTGGAAGAGGCGGTCGGTCGAATTATTCCAACATCGAGTGTTACATGTGTGGCAAATGTGGTCACTATGCGAAGGATTGCAATTCTAATAAGTGTTACAATTGTGGTAAGACAAGGCATTTTGTGAAAGAATGTCACGACTTTAAAGGTGGAAGAAACAACCAACCTAACCACGGAAAATGATGAGGCGAAAGAAGGTTTTCTTTTGATGGCACACAACGAAGTCAACACCAACAACAACATGGTGTGGTACCTTGACACAGGTGCAAGCAACCATATGTGCAGGCATAAGCACCAATTCAAAGAGACACGAAAGGTTAAAACGGGATATTTGTCGTGTAATACCCTGAAAATTTTTACAGTAAGATATTATCCTTGATATAGTAAAATAAGGAAATAAAGTGACAAAAAGGGAAATTTTGAGTTATGTCAATATTGAGAAGTATATTATGATATATTAATTCAAGAAAGGACTCAATTGTAAAAGTGAGAAAAGTTTTGTTGCACAAGAGTAAATATTCATAATTTGAGGGGTTAAAGTGTAAATATGAAAAAGTTGAAGGACCAATAGCGTAAATAATTTAAGAGTGGAATGATCTAGAAACTAAGGAAAATGGATGAATTAGGACCAAATTGAATAGATGAAGAACTATGAGGGACTAAATTACAATTTTACTAAATTAAATGATGACTCAATGATGGAATTTTAAAAGATAATGAAGGGCAAAATGGTCAATTGGAAGAGAGAGAAATCTAGAAAGTAATAATGATGCTAGAGATATTTTGATATTTTATAATTATTTAATTAGATAAATATTATTTTATTAATACTTTAATAAAATATTTTATTGATTTATTAGTATATAAAGAAAGAAAGATGAGAAATTCTCATCCATATTTTCCCATGCACTAACGTGAGAGAAAGAGAGGAAGAAAGAAAGTTTTGCTTTCTTTACAATTTGGTCCTTTTACCAAAAATTCACCATTTTCACCCAAAAATCAAATGAATTTCCATAGCTACCAAGAGACAAAAATGTTAAGGAGAGCATGGGGAGTTAGAATATCCAGTTGGATTCAAGAAATAGAAGCTGGAAGAGAGAGAAAATCAAGTTAAAGATTAGTATCAATAGAACAAGGTAAGTATATCAAGATTTCAATATGTTTTTAAGTTTGTTATTATTGACAAAGCATGGAAATAATGTTATAGTAGAGTTTTCTTACATAAGGTCCTATGTGTTTGATATGTTAGTGAAGAGAAAATAAGAGAAAGTGATGAGAAATGGTGTAGGAAAAAGAAAATAAGGGTGTTATAACATGGTAATTAATAGCTTGCACAAAAACAGTTTGAACAGCAGCAGTAGACTAACTTTGAAAAATCACCATAAATTGTAGAAATCGAATTACAAGATGAAAAAAATATGGAATTAAAGCTTATTGAGTATAGTTTCTCATAGAAGAAATAGTGTAAGCAATGAATTTTTAAATTTTGATATATAATGAATTTTGTGAGACAAGGTCAGAATGAATTCGGGTTCCCCTGTTCTGACTTTGAAAAATCATAACAAATTGAATAAAAATAATTAGGGGCTTAAATTTATATTTCTAAAATCCTGAATGAGTCTATTTTTAAGAAGAATAAACAAGAACATCATTTGAATCCTGTATGAGGAGATAATTAATTTTTGGTGAAGAGGGGTCAGAACTATCAGACAGCAGAACAGGGGTAACTTTAAAGAATAAACTGTACTTATTGGCTAAACCAAAAATTCTGAAATTTTTATGGTAAGAATATATATGAGTCTAAATTCATTGAAAATTATCGGATATTAATTTGGAGTTCTATAGATACAGATATAAATAATTTAGTGACTATGATGCAGATAGACAGCTTGAATATTCATAAAAGTAAATAATAAAAATTATGGATAATGTTACTTACAAGTGTGTTATCTACATTAAGGATGTGGAATGGAGAGGAGGAGGAGGAAAAATATGTATGAATATTCATCTAGCATGGCTAATTTGCATATTTTAGGCTCAGGGAATAAATTGAATAAAAGTAAAACTTTATGGGCAATTTTGTAAACATGTCAGAAATGACCAAATTGCATGAAATGGATTATTTTATTATTTAAATTACAAAATTGAATGAAATTATTAATTTAGTTCAAGATCGGGGGAAAACGTGTTTTAGGGATTAAATTGAAAAGTGTTGAAATTATGAAAAATTCTGATATTTTATAGAATTCATGGATTGTTATCAATATATATGAGAATAATAGCTGGAAATAAGGATTAAATTGCAAGAATTTTATTTTCCTGACCCTAAGGATGAAATCGTCATTAATTAAAAGTTTAGGGACAAAATGGTAATTTTGCCTAGAGCATTAATTAAATGCATTAGAATATGAAATGAATGAAAATGATGATCAAATTTATTTATAAATATCCGGACGACTCAAATATGAGACTTGATCGTGGAAAAGAAAAGATATCAGATTAATGAAATTATAAACACAAAGAAGCAATGAGGTAAGTTCGTGCAACTTGAATTATATTCTTAAATGCTTGAGATTGTATGTTATTTATGTGAATATGATTTGAATGTTCATTGTATGAAAATTTATGAAACATTGATAAATTTGATAAAAGGAGAAGAAATCTCGGTTGAATGAAAGGAAAATTCGATGGATCTCTGAAAAGGAATTGACGGTAAAAAGGATTTAGCCCGGATGGGTGATCCTATCCTGATATAGCCCTCCCGAAGAATATGTGTAAAATGGATTTAGCCCGGACGGGTAATCCGAATTAGGGTCTGAATTTAGCCTGGACTGGTAATTCAGATCCAAGCTCATTAGAGTAATTGTCGTTGCAGAGGATTTAGCCTGGACTGGTAATCCCGACAATACTCTATGAGTTTATATTACAGGGGATTTAGCCTGGACTGGTAATCCCACTGTAAGGAAGAGGTTCGCAGGAGTGTGCTCTCTGATATGAAATGTGTAAGACCATGGTTGAAAGATACCATGGCAACCTATGTGTAAGACCATGGTTGAAAGATACCATGGCAACCTGATATGAAATGTGTAAGACCATGGTTGAAAGATACCATGGCAACCTGTGTGTAAGACCATGGTTGAAAGATACCATGGCAACCTGATATGAGATGTGTAAGACCATGGTTGAAAGATACCATGGCAACCTGTGTGTAAGACCATGGTTGAAAGATACCATGGCAACCTGATATGAAATGTGTAAGACCATGGTTGAAAGATACCATGGCAACCTGATATGAGATGTGTAAGACCATGGTTGAAAGATACCATGGCAACGTGACATGAAAAGAATAAGACCATGGTTGAAAGATACCATGGCAACATGACAGAAAATGAGTAAGACCATAGTTGAAAGACACTATGGCATCACGTCAAAGATAAATAAGACCATGGATGGGAGACGCTATAACATCTGTTGAACAATTGATATTCAGGTAAAATGTATCAGATGACGAATGGTTATATGAAATGGTTGTGTGAAATATTTACAAGAACTGGTCATATGAAAATATATGTACAAAAGCGTTTTATGAAATAATTATGAAAATGGATAAACGAAATAAGTATAAGTACATGGAATATAATTTATGTTAAGTTTGATATAAGCTATTACCAGAATAAATATACATAAAATATATGGAAATGATGAACCATAAAATATTGATATAATGAAATGAATGATATATGCTTGTGAAGAAACGGTAAGAGCATGATATGTTTCATGACATGTACATATATGATTATCTTTGATATGTTGATACAAGAAAATTATGTAATTGAGACTATTATTAAACTCAAGTGCGACATGTCAAGAAAATAGATATATCAATGTTGAATTTATATGAGATATGTGCAAGTATACTAAAAATGTTGTTGTTTGATGCTTATACAAGTGTCAAACTGTTGATTGAATGGTAATATATTTATTTTATATGATGCATTGAATCGGTAAGTATTTTAATTTTTTTAAGTGATCTGCAAATGGTAGTAATGCTCCGAAATCCTGTCCTGGCAGTGGATACGGGTTAGGGGTGTTACATGTCATTTGGAGATACGTCAAAAGTTGAGGTAAAAAGCTAAGGTACCATTTGTTATTTACAAAAAGATGGGTTAGTTGGGTCTATCCAAGATGTTTATTATGTACCAAACCTCAAGAGCAGCATTTTGAGTATGGGGCAACTCATTGAAAAATGTTATTCGGTACTTATGAGAGACCGGGTGTTACACTTGAAAAATAAGCAAGGGCGTTTGGTCGCTCGAGTTGAAATGGGGAGAAATCGCATGTACAAGTTGAATTTGAGAAGCGTTCGAGAAAAATGTTTGTAAGTCGACATAGAAGACAATGTGTCGTTGTGGCATCTCCATTTTGGTCACCTACATTATGATGGTCTAAACGAGTTGACGAAGAAGAACATGGTGTACGGGCTACCGGACATGGACTATGAGGGAAAATTTTGTGAAGAGTGTGTGCTCTGAAAGCATGCGAGAACTTCGTTTCAAAAGAAGGTAGAACATCGAGCTAAACAATCTCTCGAATTGATTCATACCTACATATATGGACCAATTACCCCCGAATCTTTTAGCGGTAAAAGGTATTTCATTTCTTTTATCGATGATTTCTCACGAAAAACTTAGGTTTATTTTCAGAAAGAAAAATCTGAGGCGTTCGAGGTGTTCAAAAAGTTCAAAGTGATGGTGGAAAAGGCAACCCGTAGATACATCAAATCTGTACGATCTGATAGATGTGGCGAGTATACTTCGACAGCTTTCATGGAGTATTGTGAGAAGCAAGGCATAAGACGATTCCTAACCGCACCGTACTCTCCTCAACAAAATGGTGTGACAGAGAGGAAAAATCAGACTATTCTCGACATGGTTCAGTTAATTCTCAAGAGCAAGAAGATGCCGAATGAATTTTGGGTGGAAGCCATACAACGTGCCATCTATGTGTAAAATCAGTTTCCACATGGGAAGTTGAATGATCAAACACGACAAGAGGCTTGGAGTGGACAAAAACTGATAGTTTTTCATATCAAAGTATTCGGTAGTGAGGTATATGCACATGTGCCGGATCAGCGAAAAACGAAGCTCGAAGATAAAAGCAAAAGGTTTATTTTTATTGGGTATGATGAGAAAACAAAAGGATACAAACTACTCGACCCGATAAGTAAGAAGGTTGTGGTGAGTCATGATGTCCGAGTTAATGAAGCAAGCGAGTGGGATTGGAATAACTCAACGAAGGTTATTATCAAAGATGGAGAATCATCAACCACTACACCAACAATCATACCGACAAATCTTGAAACTATCGATGATGAAGATGAAATGCAACAACCCAAAATGCGAAGTTTGCAAGATTTTATGATTTAACAAGTAAGGTACACATTGTATGTCTTTTGGCAGATTTCGAGAAAATAAGTTTTGAAGAGGTGGTACGAGACAAGAAGTGGCAAACTGCCATGGACGAGGAGATTAAAACTATTGACCGCAACAGCACATTGGAGTTAACGGAGTTGTCGAAAAAAAGTCAGCCCATTAGTATAAAGTGGGTGTTCAAAAGAAAGATGAATGCTCAAGGCGAGATAGAACGGTACAAGGCGTGACTTGTTGTAAAGGGATACAAACAAAAGGAGGGAATCGATTATGACGAGGTATTTTCTCATGTTGCAAAAATGGAGACAATCCAGTTGCTCTTTTCACAAGTGACTCAATTCAAATGACTGATATTTCAAATGGATGTCAAGTCGACATTCTTGAATAGTGTGCTCGAAGAAGAAGTTTACATCAAACAACCACCCCGGTACATGAAAAGTGGAGAAGAGAAGAAGGTGTTAAAATTGAAGAAGGCACTTTACGGGTTGAAGCAAGCACTGCGGGCATGGAATACTCATATTGATACATACTTCAAGGAGAATAGGTTCAAACAATGTCCCTATGAACATGCCCTTTACGTGAAGAAGAATGGAGGTAATATGTTATTTATTTCTTTTTATGTTGATGACCTCATTTTTATGGGGAACAATGGTGAGATGATACAAGATTTTAAGAGCACAATGACACAAGAATTCAAGATGATAGATTTAGGTTTGGTGAAGTTTTTCCTTGGTTTGGAGGTAAGACAAGAAGAGACAAGTATTTTTGTATCACGGGAGGCATATGCAAGGGAAATTTTGAAGAAATACAAGATGGCATATTGTAAACCGGTATCAACACCAATAAAACCAGGTGTAAAATTCTTGAAATTCAATGGAGGAGAACAAGTCGACGCGAGCAAATACCGGAGTTTGGTGGGAAGTCTTCACTATCTCACATGCACAAAGCCTGATCTTTCGCTAAGTGTTGGTATTGTAAGTCGGTTCATGGAGCAGTCAGTTTATTCACATTGGAAGGCATTGAAGCGAATCCTACAGTATATCCAATGAACAGTATCACACGGGTTATTTTGTTCAAAAGTGGAAGATTACAAGTTGATTGGGTACTCTGATAGTGATTGGTGCAGAGACTTAGACGATCAGAAAAGTACATCAGGATATGTGTTCTTTATGGGTAACATGACGTTTACTTGGCTTTCAAATAAGCAACCAATTGTGACACTCTCGACATGTGAAGCTGAATATGTGGCAGTGTCTTGGTATATGTGTCATGTTATATGGCTCAGAAATTTGTTGGACAGGTTAAAGCAACAACAACTTGGTGCGACTGATATACAAATTGACAATAAATCAACAATTGAGTTAGCAAAGAACCCAGTGAATCAGGAGAGAAGCAAACATATTAACATTCATTTTCACTTCATCCGAGATCATGTAAAGGAAGGAAGTGTGAAATTAGTGCACGTGGCAAGCCGAGACCAAGTCGCAGATATCTTCACGAAACCACTATCGATGGTATTTTTTGACAATTGCAAGAAATTAATTGGCATAAAGGATGGCAGAAGCATTTAAGTTTATGAGGGAGTTTTGTTGATTAAATGTTAAATGTGATTTTAATGGGTTTAAAGTGATTTTAATGGGTTTAATTTAGAAGTTTATTTTTTAGGAAAATGAAAGGTCAAGAGTCATTAGTTTATGGCTTTTATTAGATTTTAATATTTTCAGTTTTTTTTGAAGGACAATAGCCTATAAATAGTTTGTAAGCATTTGATATAATAAGAGAGAGAGAAAAAAGTAAGAAAATTCAGAAGTCAAAGATAAAAGTTTTTTTTCCTGTCTTTAGCAATTTGTCACAGTTTGGGTTTTGACCTATGGCACGGAGCGCGAACCCTGATGGAGGAGTTTGATTGGAGAGGTACTCAATGAGCTGCTTTAAGTTGGCTTCATAAGGATCACCAGCGGAGAAACTTCCAGTGTCGGAACAATTATGAAAGAGTCCAACAGCTGTTTGGAGAAGAGAAGCAAGGGTTAGAAGATAAACAAATGAGGCAATTCTTAAACAAAACATTGTAATTTTCTATTTTTGATTATTCGTTTGAAGCTTAGGATCATGAAAGGTGTTATTTATAGGCAAAATTTTCCATTCTGATTGCATTAAGGTGGTGAGAAAATTTCAAACGTGGTATATAAAAAGTGAATACATTGTTGCAGTATAGATTTATTTTATGTTTAGGGTTTAGGGTTTAAGAAAAAAATATTTTTTTGTTATTTTATGTTATTTTAGATATATATATATTTATGCACAAATAATTCATATATTTTTTAACTTATACATTTTACTTATGTTGTATTCATTTTAATTTTTGTATTGCTTTGTAATTATTTATGGTATGTTATGTTTATGTCATGTATCAATTATTTAATATTGCACTTTAATTTTGTTATTGTGATTCAATTCAAGAAAAAAATTATATGTATTCATAATCTATAATGATTTGGTATTAAATTATTTAAATTAATAATTAAAATCTATAAACAAATTTATTTACTTAATTGTTTTAATTTTAATATTAAATCATGTTATTTAAATGGATTGATTTAGAATACCATGTCATTTTTAATTCCATCCTATTGTATTTTTATCTAATATGCCTATTTATCTCATATTTTGCATAATTTATTATAATTATTAGAGTTTAATTTCAAAATATCTACATAAATTGTTAAATATAAAATAATATATTTAAATTACACCTATTTAATATAATTAAAATTATACCTTTTCGTAATCTCTTAATATATTAGTTGGTACCTAGAGTTTGTACCTGTATTTTTTAATCTAATGTGTAAAACATGATTTATAAAATTAATTATTTTACATACATGATGATAATCTGGTTGCAAATTTTATAAATTATATTTTTTATAAAATATCATAAATTTATTTTTAATAATTAACAAAATATAATAATATTAGCAATACTCAAAATTTGTTTTCAACTTTTCAAAAATAAAATAATTATTCTATAGGTTTATTTAGAGTTTCAATTAATACAAAAAAGAGAATATCTTACTGACTTTGATATGTGTAATAAAGGCTAATTAGGAAAGGCATTATATACTAAATCCCTAACCTTGAATTTAGAGTAATAAAAAGTAAAAGTTATCACAAAATAAAAATTTGTGAGTAGTGTTATAATCATTTATATTAATATTATTAATTTGGAATATTATGGGTTCTGAGTGAGCTTAATAAAAAGGTTATCGAAGGTCCATGTGGACACGATACCATACGTTGAGAACGTTCCAAAGTTATTGAAATTTTTCAAAAATCACTTACTTTTTCAAGAAAATAATTTTTAGTAGTTAATTTTTCTTGGATTATCAAGCAAATAAACTACTAAAGAAAAAGTTACTTCGCAACGTCACTGCATTTGCGTGTTGTCTTGGATTAGGTTCTGTTTGTGACGATAGCTTCCTTTGAGAGTTTAATTTCTCAATTGATATGGTCAATTATTTTATAGATGCCTTCGTTTCTTTTTGGAAATTAAGAGTTTGCTGTTGGAAATCAATGACATTAGCTGCTAATTTATTGACCATAGTTTCTAAAGAAGTAATTAAATCTCGTGGTTGATGTGGAAACTGATTTTGGTATGGCTGATTATACCTTGGGTTGGCACCATAACTCAAGTTAGGACGGTCCCTCCATCCTGGGTTGTAGGTATTAGCGTAGGGGTCATATCGCCTTTTGTGGTGGTCCAGGGAAGTTTCCCCCAGTATCCAAATGAGCCATAGTATCATCATACAGACTAGGGCATGCATCCGTTGTATGTTTAGGGGTAGCACAGATTCCACGTAGCCGGGCTAGTTTTGTTTTTTCTACAACAAGAGAATTTAGAATATTAGCAAGTCTATCGACTTTAGCTTCTAAGGTCGAATTACTTAGCTGGTGAACCCTTCTAAGGGGCTCAGGATTGGTTCGGAGTGACTGAGTATTTGTAGCCATCATGGATATTAAGTCTCTTGTTTGTTGGGGAGTCATGTTGACCAACGCTCCTACACTAGCGGTGTCTACCATATTCATCTCCATGAGTTTCAGGCCTTCATAAAAGTACTGGAGAAGAGATTGTTCTGTTATACCATATTGTGGGCAACTTGCACACAACTTCTTAAACTACTCCCAATAGTCGTAAAGAGACTCTGCTTCTTTTTGCCTTATTCTTACGGTCTCCCTTCTCAACTCAGCTGCACACGATGCTGGAAAAAACCTGTTAAGAAACAAACAAGAAAGATCACCCAAGTTGTAATAGATCCAGAGGGTAGATAAAATAACCATTCCCTAGCAAAATCTGCTAGAGAAAAAGGGAAAGCACACAATTTTTTTCGATCATCAGTTGGCCCCTGAGGTTTCATACTACAACAAACCTATGAAACTCTTTCAGATGTTTGTGGGGATTTTCATTTTGCAACCTATGAAAAGTTGGCAGTAACTGGATTAAACCTGACTTCAGTTCAAAATCAGTATCCATAGTAGGATATGCAATGCACAATGGCAGTTGTTCTGCAGGAGCTTCGGCCAGTTGCCCAATTGTTTGAGCCATTGGTTGATGTGCTAGATTCGATTTTTCGTTAACCCTAGCGTTAAGCACTTCTTTTGGTGAGTCGACTTCTACTTTTTCGCTTGCAAGTGTTTGAGTAGGGTTTTCATTAACCCTAGACTCAACTTCGTCGTCGACTTCAATTTCTGGCAATAGGTTACTTTGAGTCCCAACCACTGCTGACTTTTTTTCTTAACTTTGTTTCCTTGTGATTAGCTCTCACAGTCTTTTCAAACTCTGAATCAAACGCAAGAGTACCTAGAGTAGATCTAGTCATAAGAAACAAAAAACAAGGTTAACACGTTGCTAGTCCTAGGCCACGGTGCCAAAATTTGATACGTTGTTGAAGCACTTGCGTACCTAGGAAAAAAATAAAAAGACAAAATAAAAAAGATAAAATTAAAAGTTGATTGAAATTGTGAAATTAAATAAATTGTGAAAATTAAAATAGAGAATATAAAAATAAACAGAGTTTGGGAAAAGAGAGAGTTTCTTATGTGGCGAAATTCTAGCCTCTGGTTGTCTCGATCCTCCTTAGGTTAAATCCTCGGCTTTTAGGTGATCCTTCTCGAACTGAATAAGCCAGTTATAGTGGAAGAGGACGCCTACGACCACCAGCTCCACTTAGGGTTTAGACTTATAATTTAGAGGAACCTGACTCTAGCCAACCGTCGCTCCAGTGGGACCGTCTTACACTAGGTCATCACTTCCCAATGGCAAATCTCACGCTATTTTTTTCTTGGGCTCGGCAACCGCTGACGCAGTAAGCTCACGAACCGACTGTGCAACCTTCTCAAAATATACAAAGCAGCCGTTCCTTGCACAAGTTGAAAAGATCACTTTTGATGGGACATGGACGGAAGCATCAGCCCCGTAATGTGGAGAAGTGATGAATACTCGTTGAGAAGGCTAAGCGTGGAATCTAAGCCTCATGAACCTTTTTGGGGGAGGGAGTGTTTACAGAAAAGATGATATGAAATTTGAGTCACTCCATCTCTATTTATAGTACTAGGAAACCTAATCTAGTTATACTTAAATTCTAAAAGATAAATACAGACAAATAAAGATAATTAAAGATAAAAGCTGAAATAAACTCTAAATAATAATATCTAGTAATTATCCTAATATAATTAAAAATTAATAGATTCTTGTGTTTATAAAATATCTCTTCTTTGCATTTTTGTCCTTATGTCTTCCATGCTTGCATTTTCGGCACCACCTTTTTTCCTATGTCGCATGTTGGCTCACTTTATCTCTAAATTCATGCTTTTCGCCCTTAAACTTACTTTTTCCTTCAATTTAGTCCCTAAAAGATAAAAGACCATAAATAGCCCAAATTAATAGGATCATACTCAAAATAAATATACAATTAACACATAAAAATGTGTCGTTCTAGAGTATTATCAAGCAAATAAAAAGTAGCTACAGTGATAACTAACTACACTTGAAATTAAGAAAAACCGGATGAAAACATAAACTAAACACTACAATTATGGAGCAGAAGACTAAAACTCTAAAATATGAAGAGAAAAATTGAAAAACATGAAAATGTGTTGAGTATACATTAGCTTTTTTGATTTAGCTAAACTTGACCTTTTTTTTAATAGATTACAAACCTAAAAATAATGAACAAATTATCCTCGATCATCTAATTTTGGTTGTGGGACATGTTAGATAAGAACTACCCCTACAATCATTTTATGTCTCCTCTCGTCAGTGATATTGCAATACCTACAACAATCTTGAAGTGAATAGATGTTTTGATTTATTGGGGACTAACTCAAGGACTATGGTATGTGGACAAATTTTCAAGGATCGAACTATTCTTGCTTTTTGGAATTATTATTATGTTTTTTTGGAGTTCAAATATGTTCACTGTGATGATTTGTGTTTTTGAATTTTGTCTGGTTACTATTAAGCTTGTTCTATTTTTGCTCAAGG
Source organism: Gossypium hirsutum (assembly GCF_007990345.1). Classification (NCBI taxonomy): domain Eukaryota; kingdom Viridiplantae; phylum Streptophyta; class Magnoliopsida; order Malvales; family Malvaceae; genus Gossypium; species Gossypium hirsutum. The sequence continues at coordinate 6,887,463 of NC_053433.1, forward strand.
CAAGGCAAAGATTGTGCTTTTTTCCTTTACGAGGATGGTTGGTGCAATCATATATGGAAAAATCCTTTCATGGATTAAGCATAGTGTTTTATGTGATTTAAGTGCCAAGGTGTTTCATAGAAGAAATGCTTTTGTGGTATTCTCGTTCCTAAATTTCGAATATATTACTTATTGTTTTTATCTCTATAATTAGATTCGTTCTTGATATTTTTAGAACCCTAAGCGAAATAATAAATTAGGCCCCTTTTAAAAAAAATTATAAAATATAATATAATAAAAGCTGAAAAAATTTTAGAGCCCCAGAAAATAAAGCATTTATGGTAAAAATTGAAAGCATAGATATTTAATTAATTTATTTTAATTTAAAATTTTTTTCTCCCATTAAAAATTGAAAAAAATATTTTTTTTGGTCCTTTCCAACCCTGGGCCTTAAGTAACTGCACTCTCAAACAATCACCAGGACTAGACCTGTCTATAACAAAGTTGCAATTTCTTGGTAATGTGTAGGTGTAGTTGGCTCCCATGGCTAAAGGGTGATGGTGAATCAATAGTTAATGCTTTGAAGGCCTTTCAGTGTAAGCTTGGATGGATAGTACGTTTATTTGCGGTAAGTGTAAAAATAATGATGGCGATAAGATTAAATGTTGTAACAATACTATAACATAAAACAAAAGTTAAACTAAACGCACCACATCACACTCCACCGTTCATCCAAAGTGGTAATCAAGCTACAATTTTGTTTGACAATAGATGTTGCTAACGAGTGGTTATTTGGTTGATTGTTTATGAAGGATTCGGGCAATGTTTTGTTTCATTGATACTTTCATTCGTAGGTGATCATCCTTGAATCCAAGTTGGTTCTACTGTGGTTGTTTTTGGCTTGGTGATTGGTTGCTATTGGTTGTATGATGCAATTTTTTTGTTGACGCGTGGCTCTCTCACTATCTTCCCTTTCTTTTAATTTTTTTCATTTTACACAAATGGTTAAGTTTCACCTTGATCCTTCTAATATGCTTAAAATTGAGATTTAATCTATAAACTTTAACTTTTAATATAATTTGATCTCTATGCTTTTATAATTATATTAATCAGTTCAAATAGTTAATACATAACTTTTCAATTAAAACATTACGTGGTTATATCATATATAATTTGAATACCTTAAAAGTATTAAAGACAAACATGTGGTTTTCCATTCCTTTTAGGTTTACGTTAGTGCTTACTTTTTTTTTTCAGTTCTAAAAAATGGTTAAATTTCAGTTTTGACCCCTCTATCAGGCATAAATTTGATATTTAACTGCCAAACTTTAATTTCTAATGTAATTTGGTTCCTATGGTTTTATAATGTTATTAATTAGTCCAAATAGTTAATATTCTTAATTTATTGAGTAAAAAATTACGTGATTATACATGATTTGTTGCCCTAAGGGTCTACGTATCATTTTATTTCTTTTAGGTTTACATTGCTTCATTTTTTTATATTATAAGACAATGATAAAATTCCAATTTTAGCCTTACTATACCTTATTTTTGACAATTTTATCCTTCAACTTTTACAATGTCATTAGTTAGTCTAAATATTTAATATTGTTAACTATTTCAATTAAAATATTGATGTTAAGTTTTCTTAGACTATTCCAACAACAAAAAAATTATTTTATCACAACAAATTCGAATGAATATTCTTAAGAAAAAAATTATATAAACATTTTTAATGTTATTTTTATTGTTACATATAACTATCAAGTGATTTTTTTTTAATTTTAAAATGTCACACCAATAAATTTAATAGAAAAAATTTAATAATGATAATAATTCAACTTAAATTTTTAAATCCAAATAGTAAAAGTTATAAATTTCTGAAAAATAAAATTAAAAGTATATTTTAAACTTTAAATAATAATAAATCTAACACTAAGAGTGGAAATCAAATCATACCAACTTTATTTGTATTCCGGTGCTAATAATTATTTGTGTAGTTTATTTATTCATGGTGTAGTTTTTCTATTTTTTGTCCTCAAAGGTTTAGGCCTTAACGAAAGGGAAATTTTCATATCTGAAGTTACAGCTGCCACTAATAACTCTACCTCCTAACCGATTACAGCATTTGGGAAGCTCGTCGATTATGCCGTCAAGGCACTTCTTACAGTTAGAGCTTGAAAGGTCCCTGGTGCACTAAGTCAACCCATAAATTTTCGCTGACCCGTACACATAAATCTCTCCACTGGCGTAAAGTTATCTGGGATCTGCAGAAGCTTCATTAGCCAATACACTCAGCAATTCCTCGGTCTGCCGACTATATGCCTCGGATACATTATTCGGGTTCCACAGGTAGAACTTGTTTTGGTTATCAATCTGGCCGAAGAATCCAATGTTTGAATACTTAACAAGGCAATAATCATACCAGTTGATTGCACCTTTCTTGTAGGGGCAGAGTTGACGCAGGTTTTACAATCTTCGCTACTCACATCGCCTCTGTAAAGTGCCAGCCCATATACTCGGTGTAATGACCTGAAATTCACGGGCACCAGAAAAGTGAGTTATAGGGCCTCCGTCTTAGTGAAATAAGTTCGAAAATAATTATTAAAAATATTTATGAGCCTAGTGGTGTGTCTAATTAGGATCTAATTAAGTGAATTTAGCTTAATTTAGAGTAAGTAATAAAAATGATTAAATTGAATAAAGGGTAAAAGTTTAATTATAAAGCAATAGAAAATAAAAAGGATTAAAATGGTAATTAAGCCATTGACTACAAATGAGGTGGCATATTGGTGAAATAAAATCAAAGTTTTTTTTTAGGTTTTATATATTATAATGATTATTATTATGGTTTTATATTAAATTGTTATGATTATTTAATTGATAATATATTATAAATAAATTAAATAGAAGACAATTGTATGGTAATAAAATATACATGTGTAAGAATTGTATGGGTACATTTGTAATTTAAATATTTAATTACTTATAATTTAAGTATAAAGATATTTTATAATTATTAATTGTATTAATTAAATCATGAGATTTTTATTTAATAAGCAAATTAGATAATGACATTTGTAATAATATAAATATGTACACTTGTTATATAATTATTAATTTACTTAATATTAAAGTAAAAGATATTTTATTATATTATATTAATATTATATTATGTTAATAAAATAATAAAGTATAAAAGAATTAAAGAAATAAAGAAACAAAAGGAAATAGAAACAGAGTTGAAAACGGGAAGCAGGGGAGAAAAAGAGAAAGAAAAAGGGAAAGGAAAAACTAGGGTTTTAAGGTTTGAAGCTTTAAAAGGTAAGTCAACTAAGTCCTTTTCTCTTAATTTTGATGTTTTAGGAGCTTTGAAACAAGATTTTGATGAAATTAAGTCGATAGTTCAAGAGTTCATATGTTTCCAAGTAGGGTTCATGTTGGAAAAATTATGGAATTAGGGATTTAATTGAATGAATTCTAAGTTAGAATTGATTAAGGGATTAAATTGTAAACTAGGCTATAAGTTTTATGTTGTAGGGACTAAATTGAAGAAATTTCAAAATTAGGGAAATATGCTGGAAATTTTATAGTTAAATATAAGTTTAGACAAAATTTGAATAGAAAAAGAGAGAGAATTGGATTAAGAAAATAATTAAGTTTAGTTAGGATTAAATTGAGAATAAGGTAGGAGTTGTTTAGAAATTTAATTATTTATTATAATTAATGCTGTAAATAATAATGTAAATTACTATTATTTTCGTAGCCAACAAAGAACCGGAAGCATCAGCATCGAAAGGAAAGGAGAAAGTCATCGAGGACTAAAACGGGAGAATTACGGTGTGTATTACTATAATTCAAATTTTAATTATTATTAATTGCTGAAATTTTAATTGTTATGTGTGGTAAATAAGACTTGAGGTAAGTATGTGAAATCGATATGAATATTGAGTGAAAATGAAAGTGATATAAATTGAATCAAATTGAATTGAATAAGTGAATTATGGAATATGTGATTATTTGAAAAGTGTATTGATTGAAAATAAATAAATTGTGACAAATGTATGGTGTTGATGGTATACACTTGTGTGAAAATTAATTTGTATATGAATTAAGATAATAGATATTTGAATTGATTGAGTATTGAAAATTTTTGTGTAAATTAAATTGAAATTAGAAAAAGTAAAATAATACCCTATTAACTTGTCGGACTAGATTCGATACAAATGGCATGCCATTGGATTTGTGATGTGATGAAGAGATTGTAGTTCGGCCGAGAAGATGTTTCTGTTATTATATACTTCGGTTTATCCGAATAGGCATTTAATGCCTTATTGGTGTGTTTGGGAAGATATATTATACCGGTGTGTTATGGAGGATTTACAATATTCCGGGTGTGTTTGGGTTGGATATTCTGGTGTATTTGGGTGGAAATCCGCGTATCTGTCATAGTCTGAGTTTTGTTAATAGGGTAAATAATTGAAATGAAATTTTGAAAATGAGATTATTTGTTTTAGCACTATTGAAAAGTACGAGAAAGAATGTATGAACTAAATTATGAATTGAGTTAGTATGAGAAAAATAAATTATGAATTTAAGATTTATGAAGTAAAATAATTTTATATAAAAGTAGTTTAAATAATTATAAATTTATGGTTGATGTTTGTAATTTATTAATGTTAAATAGTCTTGATTTATAGTAATACCACTGAGTATATCCATACTCAGCGTACGGTTGTTTCCGTGCGCAGGTTAGTAAAAGTCAAGTGTCCCGGATCAGCATCCAGAACAATCCCGACTCCAACACAAACTTGGTGATGTATATTTTTCTTTTGGGTAAAGGTGGCATGTATATAGGTGTTATTTAGTCACTTGAATATGTATATTGTTTTGAGTAGTGAATGATGAATTATAAGATTTAGATGGTTAAATGAAATGGTAAGGAAAGTACATGATATTTTGATACATGAACATTAACTTGTTAAATGAATGAAGTTTATAATCAATTTTGAATGATGCTATGATAGTTATTAAGTTAAAATTATGTTAATGATATAAATATTAGTTATATGAATGTGAAATATTGGTGTTGGTTGTTTTGGTTTGAATTTGCAGGAGGTTTAGGTAAAAATAAGCAGAAATGCTGCCGAAATTTTTATAAAAAAAAAATTGGAATACTCGAAAAAGTCCCGTTCTACTTTTAATACGTGTTTGAACTTTGAGAGTTCAAGATAGGGACTTAATTATTATATTATACTATGAAAGTTATAATAATTGTAAATTATTCGTAAGTTGCCTGATATGTCCGGTAATGCCTCATAACCTCGTTCCGGCGACGGTTTGGGGTTAGGGGGTGTTACAATTGTTGGTATCAGAGCTATCAGGTTTAGCGATTCTCTGGCTAAATTGGGCTCGGAAGTGAGTTTAGAAGTACATGCCACTGTCGAGTCGAAATTGAGTCGGGATTTTTGGATGCTAATGTATTTATTTGATTTTGTTTTATAGATAAAATGTCAGATGAAAGAATGGATAATGTTGAACAGGAAATGTATACTGGAAGTCGAGAATTAGAAGAAACTGAATCTGCTACACCTAGTGTGAATCCGTTAAATAATCAATCTCCTAACGTAGGGAGAGAAAGAAATACCTCACAAATGTTAAGAGATATAGCTGATGCATTACAGCATATAGTGAGAGCTATACCTACTACTACATCTGTACCCACTGTCAGACAGGCACCAATTAAAGAGCTACGAAAATATGGTGCTACGGAATTTCAGGGATTAAAAGGAGCTGATCCATCTGTTGCTAAAAATTGGATAGAAACAACAAAAAGAGTTTTGCAACAATTAGATTGCACCCCGGAGAGAGTCTGATATGTGCTGTATCACTGTTACAAGGAGAAGCGTATCTCTGGTGGGAATCTGTGGTTAGACATTTGCCGGATGATCAGGTAACTTGGGACTTGTTTCAAAAAGAATTTCAAAAGAAGTATATTGGGGAATTGTACATCGAAGAGAAAAAGCAAGAGTTTTTAGTGTTGAAACAGGGGAATATGTCAGTACTGGATTATGAGCGAGAGTTCTCTAGATTGAGCAGGTATGCTTTAGAATATGTTCCAACCGAGGCTGATGATTGTAAACGATTTCTACGGGGATTGCGAGATGAAATCAAGATTCAATTGGTAAGTCTCAGAATTACTGAACTTGTTGACCTGGTTGAGCGAGCAAAAATGATAGAACAAGTACTGGGTCTGGATAAAAAAATCAGAAATTGGTAACTCAGCGGGGAAACGTATGGGAACTACTAGTTCTAATCCATTACCGAAGAGATTCAGGGAATTAAGAAGTGACTGGAGATCCAGTTTTAGTTCAGATAGAGGTGGTAGAAGCAGAGGTAAACAGATGACAATATCTACTAGTAGTGTGAGAGGTCCATCCCGAAGTATAGAAATTCCAGACTGTGAGCATTGCGGAAAGAAACATTTAGGTGAATGTTGGAGGATAACTCGACGATGTTTTCGATGTGGGGCTACAGATCATTTCATCCGAGATTGCCCGAAAGGTGAAAGTGCCACACCTGCAACATCTCAAAGATCAGTACCTAGTGTTCGTGGCAGAAGATCTAGTAGGGGTGGTTCGGGTTCTGTGTCTAGAGGTGGAGGTGTCAGAAGAAATAGTGATATAGTTACACAACAGTCAGAGGCCAGAGCGCCGGCCAGAGTGTACGTAGTCCGGACCCGTGAGGAGGGCGATGCACATGATGTTGTTACAGGTATATTTCTATTGTATTCTGAGCCTATTTATGCTTTAATTGATCCGGGTTCGTCACACTCTTATATAAATTCAAAACTAGTCGAATCGGGGAAATTAGAATCTGAAATGTCTAAAGTTTCTATAGAAGTGTCTAGCCCTTTGGGACAAACGGTGTTAGTAGATAGAGTATGTCGGAGGTGCCCGTTAATAATACATGATAAAATGTTTCTTGTGGACTTGTTGATCATGCCTTTTGGTGATTTTGATATCATTTTGGGTATGGACTGGCTATATGAACATGGGGTATATTTGGATTGCTATAAAAAGAGGTTTAGTATTCAGACAGAAAATGGGAATAGAATTGAAGTGAATGGCATCCGTACCAGTGGTTCGACGCGCATTATTTCAGCGATGAAGGCTAATAAATTACTGCAGCAGGGTTGTCCAGTATACTTGGCATATGTTATTAATTCTGATTCAGTTGGGAGTCAGTGCAGTCAGATTAGGACTGTATGTGAGTTTCCAGATGTATTCCCAGAAGAATTACCGGGCTTACCACCTGACAGAGAGGTTGAATTTGCTATTGAGGTGTATCCAGGTACAACACCAATTTCTATACCTCCGTATCGAATGTCGCCCACTGAGTTGAAAGAGTTGAAGGTGCAGTTACAAGATTTACTAGATCGTGGATTTATTAGACCAAGCATTTCACCCTGGTGAGCTCCAGTATTGTTTGTTAAAAAGAAAGATGGCTCTATGCGACTTTGTATTGATTACCGACAGTTGAACAAGGTAACAATTAAAAATAAGTACCCGTTGCCTCGCATTGATGATTTATTTGATCAGTTGAGAGGAGCTTCTGTGTTTTCGAAGATTGACTTAAGGTCGGGTTACTATCAGTTGAAGGTAAAAGAAAGTGATGTACCGAAAACAGCTTTTCGTACGAGGTATGGCCATTATGAGTTCTTGGTAATGCCATTTGGGTTAACAAATGCCCCAGCTGCTTTTATGGATCTCATGAATCGTATTTTTCAGCCGTATTTAGATCAGTTTGTAGTGGTTTTCATTGATGATATATTGCTATATTCGAAGACAGTGGCAGAACATGATCAGCATCTTCGAATAGTTCTACAAATTTTACGAGAGAAATAGTTATATGGAAAGCTTAGTAAATACGAGTTCTGGTTATCAGAAGTGGTATTTCTGGGACATGTAATATCTGCAGATGGAATTCGAGTTGATCCGAAAAAGATCGAAGCAATTGTTCAGTGGAAGGCGCCAAATAATGTATCGGAGGTACGTAGTTTTCTCGGTTTAGCTGGGTATTACAGGAGGTTTGTAAATGGATTCTCGAAGATAGCACTACCAATGACTAAACTATTGCATAAGAATGTTCCTTTTATTTGGGATGATCAATGTCAGAAAAGTTTTGAAACATTGAAGCGAATGTTAACCGAAGCACCAGTTTTGATATTGCCAGAATCGGGTAAAGAATTTGTAGTGTATAGTGATGCTTCTTTGAGTGGTTTGGGTTGTGTATTGATGCAGGATGGGAAGGTAATAGCCTATGCATCTCGTCAATTGAAATCACATGAAATGAATTATCCCACTCATGATCTTGAGTTAGCAGCTGTGATTTTTGCATTGAAGATTTGGAGACATTATCTTTATGGTGAAAAATGCTACATCTATACTGATCATAAGAGTTTGAAATATCTTCTTTCTCAAAAGGAATTGAATTTGAGACAAAGGCGTTGGATCGAGCTTCTGAAAGATTATGATTGTGTTATAGACTATCATCCGGGAAGAGCTAATGCTGTAGCTGATGCATTAAGCAGAAAAGCTGTAATTGAATTAAGAGCAATGTTTGCACGGCTTAGTATCACTGATGATGGGAGTCTTTTGGCCGAATTAAGAGTAAAACCGGTAATGTTTGATCAGATTAGATCAGCTCAGTTGAAAGATGACAAATTATTGAAGAAAAGAGAGATACTACAGAATGGCACAGCAGAAAATTTTAGTATTGATGATTGTGGATGCTTGAGGTTTCGAAATCGGATTTGTATTCCAAATACTTCTGAGCTTAAAGAGTTAATTCTACGGGAAGCTCATGATAGTTCGTTTGCTATGCACCCCGGAGGCACGAAAATGTATCGAGATTTAAGAGAATTATACTGGTGGCCAGGGATGAAAAGAGACATAGTAGAATTTGTAAGTAAATGTCTGACTTGCCAACGGGTAAAGGCAGAACATCAGGTTCCTACTGGATTGCTTCAGCCTATTAATATTCCTGAATGGAAATGGGATCGCATCACGATGGATTTTATTTCGGGATTACCGTTGTCAGCAAGCAAAAAGAATGCTATTTGGGTGATAGTTGATAGACTTACCAAGTCACCACATTTTATAGCATTCAGGACTGATTGGTCGTTGCAGAAGCTTGCAGACGTGTATATTCGAGAAATTGTTAGACTACATGGCATTCCGATATCAATAATTTCAGATCGAGATCCTCGGTTCACATCGAGATTTTAGAGACAGTTACATGAGTCGTTGGGTACTAGACTTAGTTTCAGTACAGCTTTTCATCCCCAAACTGACGGACAGTCCGAACGGGTAATTCAAGTACTAGAAGATATGCTTCGAACTTGTATTTTTGAGTTTGAAGCAGGTTGGGAGCGATATTTGCCACTAGCTGAGTTTGTCTATAATAATAGTTTCCAATCTAGTATTCAGATGGCTCCGTATGAAGCGTTATATGGTCGAAAATGTAGATCACCAGTATGTTGGACAGAATTGAATGAAAGAAAAGTAATTGGGCCGGAATTGATTCGTGAAACAGAAGAAACAGTCAAGAAGATTCAACAGAGATTAAAAGCAGCTTTTGACAGACAAAAATCTTATGCTGATCTGAAACGTCGGGACATTGAATATTCAGTTGGAGTCAAAGTATTTCTAAAGGTTTCTCCTTGGAAAAAAGTTTTGAGATTTGGTCGGAAAGGTAAATTGACCCCACGTTTTATTGGACCGTATGAAATAGTGGAAAGAATTGGACCAGTTGCATATCGATTGGCTTTACCTTCTGAATTACAAAGGATTCATGATGTTTTTCATGTTTCGATGCTACGGAAATATAGATCAGATCCTTCTCATATAATTTCTACAGAAGATATTGAAGTTCGACCTGATCTATCATATGAAGAAGAGCCGGTTCAAATTTTAGCACGAGAAGTGAAAGAATTAAGAAATAAAAAGGTTCCTTTAGTGAAAGTCCTATGGAGAAATCATAATGTTGAAGAAGCGACTTGGGAACCAGAGGAAACTATGAGAGTACAATATCCTCATCTCTTTTCAGGTAAATTTCGAGGACGAAATTTATTAAGGGGGAGAAATGTAATGACCTGAAATTCACGGGCACCGGAAAAGTGAGTTATAGGGCCTCCGTCTTAGTGAAATAAGTTCGAAAATAATTATTAATTATATTTATGAGCCTAGTGGTGTGTCTAATTAGGATCTAATTGAATTTAGCTTAATTTAGAGTAAGTAATAAAAATGATTAAATTGAATAAAGGGTAAAAGTTTAATTATAAGGCAATAGAAAATAAAAAGGATTAAAATGGCAATTAAGCCATTGACTACAAATGAGGTGGCATATTGGTGAAATAAAATCAAAGTTTTTTTTTAGGTTTTATATATTATAATGATTATTATTATGGTTTTATATTAAATTGTTATGATTATTTAATTGATAATATATTATAAATAAATTAAATAGAAGACAATTGTATGGTAATAAAATATACATGTGTAAGAATTGTATGGGTACATTTGTAATTTAAATATTTAATTACTTATAATTTAAGTATAAAGATATTTTATAATTATTTATTGTATTAATTAAATCATGAGATTTTTATTTAATAAGTAAATTAGATAATGACATTTGTAATAATATAAATATGTACACTTGTTATAAAATTATTAATTTACTTAATATTAAAGTAAAAGATATTTTAATATATTATATTAATATTATATTATGTTAATAAAATAATAAAGTATAAAAGAATTAAAGAAATAAAGAAACAAAAGGAAATAGAAACAGAGTTGAAAACGGGAAGCAGGGGAGAAAAAGAGAAAGAAAAAGGGAAAGGAAAAACTAGGGTTTTAAGGTTTGAAGCTTTAAAAGGTAAGTCAACTAAGTCCTTTTCTCTTAATTTTGATGTTTTAGGAGCTTTGAAACAAGATTTTGATGAAATTAAGTTGATAGTTCAAGAGTTCATATGTTTCCAAGTAGGGTTCATGTGGGAAAATTATGGAATTAGGGATTTAATTGAATGAATTCTAAGTTAGAATTGATTAAGGGATTAAATTGTAAACTAGGCTATAAGTTTTATGTTGTAGGGACTAAATTGAAGAAATTTCGAAAATAGGGAAATATGCTGGAAATTTTATAGTTAAATATAAGTTTAGACAAAATTTGAATAGAAAAAGAGAGAGAATTGGATTAAGAAAATAATTAAGTTTAGTTATGATTAAATTGGGAATAAGGTAGGAGTTGTTTAGAAATTTAATTATTTATTATAATTAATGCTGTAAATAATAATGTAAATTACTATTATTTTCGTAGCCAACAAAGAACCGGAAGCATCAGCATCGAAAGGAAAGGAGAAAGTCATCAAGGACTAAAACGGGAGAATTACGGTGTGTATTACTATAATTCAAATTTTAATTATTATTGATTGCTGAAATTTTAATTGTTATGTATGGTAAATAAGACTTGAGGTAAGTATGTGAAATCGATATGAATATTGAGTGAAAATGAAAGTGATATAAATTGAATCAAATTTTATTGAATAAGTGAATTATGGAATATGTTATTATTTGAAAAGTGTATTGATTGAAAATAAATAAATTGTGACAAATGTATGGTGTTGATGGTATGCACTTGTGTGAAAATTAATTTGTATATGAATTAAGATAATAGATATTTGAATTGAATGAGTATTGAAAATTTTTGTGTAAATTAAATTGAAATTAGAAAAAGTAAAATAATACCCTATTAACTTGTCGGACTAGATTCGATACAAATGGCATGCCATTAGATTTGTGATGTGATAAAGAGATTGTAGTTCAGCCGAGAAGATGTTTCTGTTATTATATACTTCGGTTTATCCGAATAGGCATTTAATGCCTTATTGGTGTGTTTGGGAAGATATATTATACCGGTGTGTTATGGAGGATTTACAATATTCCGGGTGTGTTTGGGTTGGATATTCTGGTGTGTTTGGGTGGAAATCCGCGTATCTGTCATAGTCCGAGCTTTGTTAATAGGGTAAATAATTGAAATGAAATTTTGAAAATGAGATTATTTGTTTTAGCACTATTGAAAAGTACGAGAAAGAATGTATGAACTAAATTATGAATTGAGTTAGTATGAGAAAAATAAATTATGAATTTAAGATTTATGAAGTAAAATAATTTTATATAAAAGTAGTTTAAATAATTATAAAATTTATGGTTGATGTTTGTAATTTATTAATGTTAAATAGTCTTGATTTATAGTAATACCACTGAGTATATCCATACTCAGCGTACGGTTGTTTCTGTGCGTAGGTTAGTAAAAGTCAAGTGTCCCGGCTCAACATCCAGAACAATCCCGACTCCAACACAAACTTGGTGATGTATATTTTTCTTTTGGGTAAAGGTGGCATGTACATAGGTGTTATTTAGTCACTTGAATATGTATATTGTTTTGAGTAGTGAAGGATGAATTATAAGATTTAGATGGTTAAATGAAATGGTAAGGAAAGTACATGATATTTTGATACATGAACATTAACTTGTTAAATGAATGAAGTTTATAATCAATTTTGAATGATGCTATGATAGTTATTAAGTTAAAATTATGTTAATGATATAAATATTAGTTATATGAATGTGAAATATTGGTGTTGGTTGTTTTGGTTTGAATTTGCAGGAGGTTTAGGTAAAAATAAGCAGAAATGCTGCCGAAATTTTTATAAAAAAAAATTGGAATACTTGAACAAGTCCCGTTCTACTTTTAATACGTGTTTGAACTTCGAGAGTTCAAGATAGGGACTTAATTATTATATTATACTATGAAAGTTATATTAATTGTAAATTATTCGTAAGTTGTCTGATATGTCCGGTAATGCCTTATAACCTCGTTCCGGCGGCGGTTTGGGGTTAAGGGGTGTTACACTCGGTTTGGATTTTGACCTATGGCACGGCGCCCGAACCCTGATGGAGGAGTTTGATTGGAGAGGTACTCAATGAGCTGCTTTAAGTTGGCTTCATAAGGATCGCCAGCGGAGAAACTTCCAATGTCGGAACAATTATGGAAGAGTCCAAAAGCTGTTTGGAGAAGAGAAGCAAGGGTTAGAAGATAAACAAAGGAGGCAATTCTTGAACAAGACATTGTAATTATCTAATTTTGATTATTCGTTTGAAGCTTAGGACCATGAAAGGTGTTATTTATAGGCAAAATTTTCCATTCTGATTGCATTAAGGTGGTGAGAAAATTTCAAAACGTGCTATATAAAAAATGAATACATTGTTGCAGTATAGATTTATTTTAGGTTTAGGGTTTAGGATTTAAGAAAAAAAATAATTTTTTGTTATTTTATGTTATTTTAGATATATATATGTACAAATAATTCATATATTTTTTAATTTATACATTTTACTCATGTTGTATTCATTTTAATTTTTGTATTGTTTTGTAATTATTTATGGTATGTTATGTTTATGTCATGGCACTTTAATTTTGTTATTGTGATTCAATTCAAGAAAAAAATTATATGTATTCATAATCTATAATGATTTGGTATTAAATTATTTAAATAACTTATATTAATAATTAAAATTTAAAAACAAATTTATTTACTTAATTGTTTTAACTTTAATATTAAATCATGTTATTTAAATGGATTGACTTAGAACACCATGTCATTTTTAATTCCATCCTATTGTATTTTTATCTAATATGCCTATTTATCTCATATTTTTCATAACTTATTATAATTATTAGAGTTTAATTTTAAAATATCTACATAAAATGTTAAATATAAAATAATATATTTAAATTACACCTATTTAATATAATTAAAATTATACCTTTTCGTAATCTCTTAACATATTAGTTGGTACCTAGAGTTTGTACCTGTATTTTTTGATCCAATGTGTAAAACATGATTTATAAAAATTAATTATTTTACATACATGATGATAATCTGGTTGCAAATTTTATAAATTATAATTTTTATAAAATATAATAAATTTGTTTTTAATAATTGACAAAATATAATAATATTAGCGATACTCAAAATTTGTTTTCAACTTTTCAAAAATAAAATAATTATTCTATAGTTTTTTTTAGAGTTTCAATTAATACAAAAAAGAGAATATCTGGCTGACTTTTATAGGTTTAATAAAGGCTAACTAGGAAAGGCATTATATACTAAATCCCTAACCTTGAATTTAGAGTAATAAAAAGTAAAAGTTATCACAAAATAAAAATTTGTGAGTAGTGTTATAATATTAATTTGGAATATTATGGGTTCCTAGTGAGCTTAATGAAAAAGTTACCGAAGGGCCATGTAGACACGCGATACCATACGTTGAGAACGTTCCAAGGTTATTGAAAATTTTCAAAAATCACTTAACTTTTAGTAGATAATTTTTAAAATTTTCAAATTAAAATTTTAGCTTACTTTTATTGATGGGAACATTAAAGCCTATTATTGATGCTTAGGGACCAAACTTTAATCTCACTGTTATTGGTTTGTTTAGTCAACTAATACTTAATTGAATCAGTATAGGTTGGGTAACAGTCACCTACATTTTAGTTTAAGCTGTTAACAACTCTTAATTCTTTTGGAACTAATTTAAAATCCTTTTTAAATTGGAAAAATGTTTTATTTAGCCCTCCAACTTGCATTATTTGTCAATTTATTCTCCTAACGTGAATTAATTAATTTTTTAAAGATTAACTTTTTTTACTTTTGAAAATAAACTAGCAAGTTCCATACGAACTTACTGGTTTAAAATATGAAAAGAGAGGATACTTTAGGGACTGATTTGTAATTTTAACTTTTTTCCTTATTAATTCCACTTCGATCCAATTCTTGATCTATACAATTATTTCATATTACTAATCAATATCAAATATTTTCATACTATACCATGATATGCATGATTTCATATAATTTTATATTTTTCAATTTTCCTCATATTTTATATTTTATTCAATTTAGTCCTTAAATTCGGGATAAGCATAACCTTCGCTTCCTAGCTTTGGATTAAAATCTAATTTCATATATTCTCATTAAGGACCTTATACATTCTATTTCTAACATAATTTCATGAAAAGTTTTACATTTATTCAATTTGGTCCCTAATGTGACAAAGTTAACAATAAGCTAAATTAACTTTACAATCTAGTCCTTTCATTTTCTAAGCTTAAAATCTATCAATTACAAGCCTAGCTCTTCAATAAGTCAACAATGGAAACTTTCTAACATTCATAGATCATATAAATCATGCTCAATTACTCTATATCATGCATTGACATACCTTGACATCTCAAGTAAATTGTTATGATAGCATGCAATCCTAAAGTCACAATTCAATTACTTAACATGTCAAATTTGCAGCTCATGCATTTCTAAGTGCAAAATAGGTTCATTTCATACCAATATGACATTTAAAACTTGTCCAAATGTTCAACATACCATTTGAGCATCTATAACAACATTTCACTAGTAGACATACATACCATTCATCATGCATCTTCAACAAACATGTCATGCATATTCAAGCATTAAATTCAATCAAACAAACAATCATAAAGTAGATATAAAATACTTGAAACAATCCTTAAAAATTTCATTACAACTAGCAATTAATAAAGTCTAACACCTTCAGTTTTGGTCCCACATTGCCTTTCTTATTGAAGTAGAAAACACAACACATACCCGTCGCAAGCTTGCCCACTTCTCCTCCCTACTCAATCTATTTTTCTGCAAAATATACATAAGAGAGTGAGTTTTTTTCAAGCTCAGTGAGTGCTCAAAGATTGCCATAAATAATCCACAATGTCAAGGTTAATTGAAAGCATACTAGATCATTTATGTATCATAGCAATTCATGTTAATATATTGACATATTGTGACTAGGAAACATATATAAACACATATGCATTGGATAAGTGGATCTCCCAATACACCTCACGACTCATAAAGCCCATACTAGTCCCATAAAAGTGTAGTATGAAGCTAAACACTTTCCAAACACACCAACTAGTCTCGTTGAATGGAAACATTCCCTTTATCTCTCCAAACCAATCCCAGGGCCTCAATTCCCTCACATACAAGCACAATAATGGAAGCTTAAGGTCTGGACTAGATGGTGCGTCAAGAGGGGCCTTTATGAATAAAACCTATTCGGGAGCCTATCAGCTTAATGAGGACATGGTAATGAACTCATATATGTGGCCAACAAACATGTTCACATACAACCCAAGACCACCAGCAGTGAAAGTGGTACAAGAGGAGGACTTATGATAAAATTGATAGAATGTGCAAATATTAGAAGACCAAATTTATTATTAAACCAATAAAAAGTCTACATCAATTTTCCTTAATTTCTCCAACAGGAAGTGGCTAAATAATTTATTTCAAAATATTCAGTGAATACATGAAAAAAATTAAATGACGAAAATAGAACGAAAATAATAATTTAGTGAGATTTGAGTTTAAATAGGAAAAAAAATGCCAAATTTGCACCATAACCTTAACAAACTACTAGTATTTGAATTTATCTTATTTGCTTATGACTGTACTTATTTTGGGCTCAGAACCCATCAACCCCTTTTAAACCCTCCCTTAAAACCCGTCTCAAAATCTTCGCTCTTTCAGATAACGGGGGCGAAATGGCAATTCTGACCTGGATACCACCATCTCCAGTGGCGGTTACCGCTTCATGGGACACCCAGCAAAGGCCATCTTACAACCCCAACGCTCCACGCAAGCTAAAACCCAGCCCCAACCTTAAACCGTCACCGCCAATCACCCTCCCCACCCGCACCGACCCTTCGGTTTTCGATATCCTCAAGCGTCCCTCTCAAGGTAATCCTTTCCTTGCCAATGTGTTACCATTTTGTAGCTAAATATTGAGTTATTATCTCATTTCCTTAACTATAAATTGTAGAAGTAACGCCCGTAAAGGTAGATTTGGATGACACTTATTTGGGTTATGAGAGATGGTTACCCACCCCACCTAAAGTGGAGAAACCTCGATCGGTTTTCAATGCGGCCACATTAGCCTATATTGGTGATTGCATTTACGAGGTTGTTTTATTCTAACATTTTCAACTTGTTAGTCACTGGGGTCATATCCTTTGTCAGAGTATAAGATGACAGTAACTTTAATTTTGAAGTTCGATTATGTCTTTCTGGGTATCTTACATGTAATGTTTTTTCTTGTAATCTGCAGCTATATGCGCGTAGACATTTTCTGTATCCTCCTCTAAGTATTGAAGAGTATAACGATCGTGTGACATCGGTAGTACGCTGTGAGGCGCAAGTATGAGTCTTTTTTAATGAATATTTAGTAATGTTGTGAAGACTACTTTGATTATTTGTGCATGTTAATAACCTTTAGTTCCGTTGATTCTTTTAGGATGCATTGCTAAAGGAACTTCTTAATGATAGTTTCTTATCGAACACTGAAAGGTTAGTAGTATGAGTGAGACATGGGTATGTTTAATTTTTTAAAAATGTTTTTTGCCATTTATATGAAGGATCCTTGGAGTCTTATTCTTGTATCCAAATTTGAATGTGTTGGACATGGTATATTGAGAAAAATGAAGAACTAAAGCGACATAGTCTTTGTTTCTATGTATATGGATGCCCCATTACAATACTTAAAAATTTGGAATTTCTGACTTCAGCATTTGAGTTGCAGTCAAGCTGCTATATAACTAATAAATTTAGAACAACTGAAGACAAAAGAACTGCTCTAGTTATTCGAATATTGGTTAGAATAGATGGATTGATTGGTGTAGACATCAAATGTCTTTGGCTTAAAAAGAGAAAAGCTTGATAAGTTTTCTACTCAAGTCTATGGTGCTCCATTAAGACATAAGAAAGATTAATTTTTCCCCTATGTGTTTTAAATGGTGATAAGACCAGAAGGTGTGACATTTAAGGCAGTTAAATATTCCATGATACATATAAATTTCTAATGTATTGTAATGGCAGGAGAAGTCTAGAAATAATAATAATAATTAGTATCTTTCAAAAAAATAACAATTAGTATTAGGGGCAATAACCAGTTGTTATGTTGCTTAAGTAGAGGCATCAAGAAACAGCCATGGATTCTTGTCAGCACAGATATAGAGATTCAAAATCTTATGTTTGCACTTTCCACAGCCTTCTAACATGAGCATGCAAAACCTAAACCTCTCATGAGTATAATTAAAAAAATATTATTGTATTTGATCATTTTACTGCAGGGATGTTCTTCGATGGGGAAAGAACATTAATTCCGCTAAAACACGGACAAAAAAGCGTGCTGGTGCGGCAGTTTATAATAGAGCATCTTCACTCGAAACACTGGTTAGTATCCTAAGTTATTGTGTTTCCTTTGGAAAGGTATTTGATTGATTTAGTTATCGTTGATTTGGCAAGGGGATTTGCACTTAAATTCTTCTTTTGGAGGAAATTGTGGACCAATAGCCTATGGACCTATGGCTTGGTCTGAAGTATTTCATTTATTGTAAACAAGAAATTTGTCAGATTTGAAATCTATTTATGACTTTATAATACCAAAAAAAAAAAAACAAAAACAAAAAAAAAAAACAAAGAAGAAAAAGAAAAAGGAGGCCATTCTGTTTTCTTCTTATAAAGGTTTTCTGGAATTTTCATTGTATTTGCACGTTAATCTTAGTCTTGTCAAGGTATCTGCATGGTAAAACAGGATAATGCCATGTATCATTGGGTATATCTTGAGATTTGACATAATTCCACCAGTCAGTTTATACGATCTTTATTAAAATAGTTTCACTTAAACGTATGCATCTATGAGATTTTTTTTTTTCGGGTGGGGGGGGAGTGTTTACAGAGTAAATTTAGGGGAGAACCCACACATGGTAATTACCACAGTGGGACTTGAACTTTGGTGTTCATCGACCCAAGGTCTCAACCTTGCTAAGGCATCATTGGCATGTAGCTATGATATTTCATTTAGTACCATAGAGTGTTTGATTCTCTAAAATTCGTCTTAGGATTTACCATGTTGTATATGCACTGTGTTTTGCCATTGTAAGTCTTCCAAGATCATGTATGATATGGTATCTACTTGATACGTAACCAGTTTCTTGCTGTTTAATATTTGGATTTAAACATGTTTAAAAGAAGTCATAAGTCGAAAATTCAAGAACCTTTTCTCTTGATTTAAGTTGTTAATCATGCAATTTTTCAGATTGGATATCTCTACCTTACAAATGTGAACCGTTTGGAAAAGCTCATGGTAAGGCTTGGATTTTCCACTGGTGCATCTGCAGAGATGATATTGAAGGAAATAAATGGTAAGTTAAAAGTTAATCCATGGTGCAAAAGCAGCTCCTTGTTATGTCTCACATTTGCATTCTTCTCTAGATAGTTGACTTTTTCCCCAAATGCTTATCCTTATGTTTTAGTTTTGGGAGGGAGGCTCATGCAACAAGCTTGCATGAATCACAGACACTAGGTTTTAATCTCTAGATAATGTTGCAACTTGCAAATGTGGTGTAGAATTATTGGAAAGTTAAAAACAGTAGTCATTTTCTGATCTAATTCATGATTGCTTGCTTGCCACTTTTTATCTCCGGCCTCTTGTAACAAAATGACCCTTTTATATTATAAATGGAATAAGAAACTCCTGCAATTTGACCAAGTAGTTTTCTTCCAAGTTTCAGCTCAGTGTTCGTTTATCTTTTCACTATCATCTGATTCAATAATAATCACCTTCTACTTTTTCCTTTAAACAGGTGCAAAACCAGTGCAGTAGATAAAGATGGTGCTCAACACTTTTGCTCAGTTCAAGCTGGCTCAACTGACATATATATATATAGAGAGAGAGAGAAGAGAATGGATAGTATATCATTTGTTTCCTTCTGGGTTTTAGCCCCTTAGGTTAAAGTTGAGGGTTCTTGCATAATCTTTAGACAAAGCATATTTGTAGGTTTTAGTATTGACATTTGCTTTTGTATCTTTCAGTTGTTTGTATCAATTTAAAAAGTATATATTTTTATATTTAAATTCAATTATAATAAATATAATGTTAATATAAAAATATTTTTTAAATTTGTAAATAAATAGTGATTTGAGTTTATAAATAGAAGGGAAAAAAAGGTTGACCAGTGTGTGGAGAAACATCTATGAAGCTGACAAATGAGATACAAAGTCAACTCTTCATAGGATTCTTACACTTATTATTTTCATCAAACCGTTGATTGTTAAAGCTGAATTTTTCATATAAAGTTGCTTGAAATCTAGATTTATGAAAAATACAAACAAGCATGCGATGAAGTTCTAAAACCAGAAAAACGCTTTCAATCTGTAATAAAATTCATAATCTCATAATTAAAAGATAAAATGAATAACCATTACATGACATATAGAGAATATTATTTCTTCATACGAGTTAATTCAAAAACGTAAATATATATTTTTATTTTCTTTCCTATTTATTTTATTATGCTTAAAATTTTCCTTTTTATTTTTTCATATTGGGGTTACTCATCTAAGCTTTGAGTTCCTTTCAGCAAAAACTTTATTCAGTTTAATAATATATATTTACCAATTTATCAACTAATATATTTTAAGTTTGTTTTACTGTTTAAAATTGCATCTTCATTCTCTTTTTAAAAACGAAATATCCCTTACTTGGTACACCCTTCCCACAATTTTACTACTAATTCTGCATGATAGTTTAAGAATGAGTGCGGTTTTAGCATACCCCATTATTTACAGCATTATTTTTCTGCCGCCGCCGGAGCCCGCGTTTGAAACATTCTCATCACCAAAATTTCATCGGCAAAAACTGAAAATGTCAACGCCATCAATCTCCTCGGTCAAACCTGGAAACGTTTCCCTATAAAAAACACTTTCCATTCTCCTCAACTTCAAACAAATAAGCTAAATATTGCAAATTACAATGTCTTCTTCCATTGTTTATCTATTAAGCCTTGCTTTCCTTCTCCAAACAGCGTTCGGAGCTGATCCTCTCTTCCATATTTGTTCCAACTCTGGGAATTTCTCCACCTACAATGATCCTTATGAAGCCAACTTAAATGTGCTCACTGGCTACCTCTCCATTCAAGCTCCTTCTTCAGGATTCGGCCTCGGTTCCATAGGTCAAAACCCCAACCAAGCTTATGGCCTCGCACTTTGTAGAGGCGATGTGTCGACCCCGGACTGTAAAACCTGTGTTGTGGAAGCAGGCAGTGAAATATGGAAACGCTGCCCTTACGACAAAGGTGCAATCATTTGGTACGATAACTGTCTTTTCAAGTACGCAAACATGGAGTTCTTTGGCCATGTTGATAACCAAAACAAGTTCTACATGTGGAACTTGAACAACGTGAGTGAACCCCAGTCGTTCAATGCGAAGACCAAGGAACTGCTGAGCGATTTGGCTACCCAAGCTTATGCAAATCCCAAAATGTATGCAGCTGGAGAGATGGAGCTGAACGGATCGAAGAAACTTTACGGGTTGACTCAGTGCACCAGGGACCTTTCCAGCACTGAGTGCAAGAAGTGTCTTGATGGCATAATCGGGGAGCTTCCAAGCTGCTGTGATGGCAAAGAAGGAGGAAGAGTGGTTGGTGGGAGTTGTAACTTTAGATATGAAATTTACCCTTTCCTTAATGCTTAATTAAACCTTCCTGAAACGAAACTATGCCCATCTATAAATAATGTTACTTGTATGTTGGTATGGAAATATATTGTATTCTGTCATTGTTGAATAAATAAAAATTTATGTTTTTTAAATTATAATTTCTTAAATTTATAAATAATGTTACTTTTTCCATGCAATCATTCTTTCATGGCAACAATTATAATCGGTATAACTTATCACTTTTTTTTTTCTTATCACTTGGAAATTAAGTTATGATTTACCTTTAAGGCTTAGTCTTTTTCGATGTTTGATTGGCTGAAAATGATTTTACAAAACACGGGAAAATGAGGTGTTTTTTGGGGGAAAATGTCTTACTCTTTTTATTTCGATAAGACATGTTCAAACCATTTTTTTGAAAAACGGGAATCGACTTTTTAAAACGAAAATTTAGAGTCGCCACTGATCTTTTTTGATGAAGTGTGATCAGGTCATCTCAAAACGTGATCGTTTTTCAATAAACAGTATTGATTTATCAAAACAACGATTTTGGTCTGTGAAAATTGGAAAAATAGGCACGGGAATCGATTACGTGCGAGGAAGGGTTATCACCCTCGTCGCGCCCAAATTTGATACTTAATTGATTATTCAGTGTCTTAATGTCGAAAAATTAAAAATTTGACAAGAGTTTAAAATACGATCCCTTTAGTGTTAATGCTTTTTTAAAGTATTTGGATGAATTAAAATGTATGTCAAGGACCGTTTCATCTCAAGGTAAAATGTTATATCCAGTACGTCAAGACACAACATCTCGACCCTCGAGTATGAGCTTGCCCTCTATTTCATTTAAAACTCATGTATTTAAATTTTAAAAAAGGATATTCGAATATTTAGATCAAATGAAAAATCGAAACCCAGTACGGGCACGACTACTCAAATTTCTAAATACGGAATATTACCTTTATTTTATTTAAAACTCATGTATTTTAATTTAAAAGGATAATCGGTTACTTAGATCAAACAAAAAACCGAAACTCAGTACATTAAGACACGATTTCTCGAATTTCTAAATACCGAATATTGCCTTTACTTGAAAAATCCAGACAATAATAATAATAAATAAAATAATATAGAGATAAAAAAAGGAATAACAAAAAAAATTCGAATGAAAATTTAATTTAAATCAGGAGTAGGCAAATAAACACATGTACAATAAAATATTGAATGAAATAGTTTAAAAATAGGACGGATAATAAAAATAATAGTAATAATAATATAATGGTAATAATATTAAAAAAAAGTTAGTATAATGATGATAATAGTGTTAAAAATAATAATAATAAAAAACAAACTACATATTAATGATAATAGAAAATAATAATAATAATAATAATAATAATATACGTGCTAATAATAATAACAATATAAAAAAAAAGAAAATAATACTATATTGATAAAAATAATAATTGTAGATTAATAATAATAGTAATAAAAAGGTAAAAGTAATAAAAATACTATTACGTTACTACTAATAATAATAATAAAGAAAACAGTAATAGTATATAGAATAATAGTAAAAGTAATAATAATAATAATAATAATATTAAAAATAACACTCTCCCCCTCCCTTCTAAATCCGGCCATTGGTCCAGCCTTGCTTCGATCACTGGACCTCCCGTGCCGCTGTCGGCACCACTGTACACGGCGGCCGGACCTAAAAAAAACCCTTTTTTCGGCAATTTCAAAATGTGTAAGCTTCTTCCCCTTTATTTTTACTTTCGTATGTAAAAAAAATTGAAAGATAAAATAAAATAAACAAAGAACTTAAAACTAGAATAGACAAAAAAAACAACTCTTTTGCTTTGATTTTTGATTAATCTCTTGTATTTTTTGTATTGAAAGTCTCTCTTTTTCTTGTATTCGAATCTCTCTCATTTTTTCTCAAAAAAAAAAACTCATTACAATGGTTTTGAATGACTTTTATAGCCAAATTTTACAACTTGTTTGCTAACCGATTGCCTCTTTCTTTTTGCAAGCAAGTGGGGTAATAGAGTTAGTGGTTGATTTAGTGAGGTGTTAATTGGACTGTTAATTTATTTGGTGTTTTGGGCTTTACTTGTTGGGCCTGGGCAAAATTTGGGCTTTTCCAAAGTTTTTCCTCTTCACATCCCAGCATCAGAACTTGCTAAAGGCTCTCTCCTTCTTCTTCTCCTTCTCCTCCCCCTTCCCTTCATTGCGTCCCCGACCTAGGATTCATCTCTGTATCAAAAACAACCAGTAGTAGTTTCGTTGACAAAAAGAAAAAAGCCTTAGCCATTTCTAGTCTTTTCAAAAATGAAACTTTCAAACAATTTGGTGATTTTTTCTCTTCAATTTTTTCATCTATTTCCCTTCAGCGATTTGCCACTTCAAG
Source organism: Gossypium hirsutum (assembly GCF_007990345.1). NCBI lineage: Eukaryota > Viridiplantae > Streptophyta > Magnoliopsida > Malvales > Malvaceae > Gossypium > Gossypium hirsutum. The sequence goes on from NC_053433.1 coordinate 6,911,514, forward strand.
CGAAATCAGTTGAATGGAAGGTGAGACAATTAACTATAGGAAATAATAAGAAATTGAGAACCATTTTGGAATTATATGATTTGTTTGCTTGCTTCTTAGCAAAATGTAATAACATTTTTGTTTTCATATATTCATTTTTCTCTCTGGTTATTCCCCGAAAATAATTAAAAAGAAACCTTTTTGAATCGATGTGAGATTAAAATAGATAGTTTTAATTAATACCTACGTTTCAATAGATCCATTAAGTTGACAATTTAGTTTGTTTGTATATTTTTTTAAATGATTTTTATTTTGTGGAATTAATTAGATAGAATCTTGATTAGGTTCAATTTGTGATGAAGTTAATGATTTTGTGTTTGAATTGTGCCTTTTGATGTGTTTGATTTTATGGGTATTTGATTTTGAACCACTTCTCTTTATTAGATTATCTATTTTATGCTGCAACCCCGGAATGGATGTTAGCAAAGATGGGTGATTTGTGGTCACCCTTAATTTTGTAAAATGGATGAAATGGTTAATTCTTTGTTTTGTAGGATTACTTAATTTTATCCGCTTTGCGTTTCTTGATTCATGATGAGTAGTGTTGTATGTGTTGCCTGATTGTATTTTGTTGATCTCCTATGTATGAGAAATAGACATGGAGGAGTTAATTCTTGATGTGCTCCTCCATGCACAAAAAATAAAGAAGGGGAAACACTTATGGAATGCTTTTAAAACTGTTAGGACAAAAGAAAATTCAAGTAGGTTAAAATGTTAAAATCATAGTTTGATTTTATAAGACAGATATTGATTTCACTTTGAGTTTGAAGTCTCCAGCTTTATCAGATTCCAACTCCAATATTTGGTCTTCAGTCAATAGAATCAATAAATGGTAAAAAGGTTAGTCCTGTTGTTTGCTTTTAGAATGATCTAGTGTATGGAAAGAATGACATGAATGGGATTTCTGGTCTCTTTTGCTGTTGCCTAGGTATGGAGTGTATTTATGCGAAGAGAATATCATGTTGCAATGCATAGATGGATTGAAGCATTTATTTGCTTCAGTGCCGCAATGATGTGATAATGATTTGTACAAGTAATCAAGAAGTCTTGTTGATCCTGAAATTCTTGTAAGAGAGACCGTTTGTATTTTATCATTTTTTTCTTTTCTTTTTAAATATTTTTCTATATTCTTATGTGATAAATTCAATGCTTTTACTTGATTTAACATTTGTTTAGTCTTTGCCTGAGTTATTTTAGTTCTTGAGTTATTCTATTGAAATTTGTTATTTTGCTCATCTTCATGCAATTAATGTAAGTGAAATAGAAGCACTTTATGAGCTTGTCAAGAAGATAAGCAATGTTGTTATAGATGATAGGCTGATCAACAAGGTGATCAACAAGGTTTTTGTTTTTTCATAGTTCCCATTTTGTTATATAATTGATATCTTTTGTTATGTTTGTCAAGTTTTTTGGGTTGATGGTCATTCCTCATCTTGAGTTGGTTCTTTCCCTCTTACTTTGTAATATTTAACTTTTATTTATATTACTATTTGACAAGAGGAGTTCTAATTGGCGTTATTCAAAACAAACAAAAAGGAGAGTTTATTTGCTGATCGGGTATTTTTATCTAATGTTACTTAATAATGTCTCCATCCTTGAAAGAATAATTCTTGTTAGCATAATATTTCTTGAGTTGCTGTTAATAGATATTTTATTTCACTGCAGATATTAGACTTGTTTAATACAAAGCATAATGGAATTCTAGGTTTTGAAGAGTTTGCTCGTGCTCTCTCTGTCTTCCATCCAAATGTGCCCATTGACGATAAGAATGATTGTATGTGTTAAATATTTTAGTTTTTTGTATACTTCATCCATCTGTTTACCTCTCTTGTTGTAAATCATAATCATGTTAACATAGTAGTTAGATGTAAATGACTGGTATGGAAATGTAATTATGGACTTTTGTGCATAGATGATGTGTCTAAACTATGTATTCTTGTGTAATCTATTTTCTTAGACTAGGCAATTTCTTTTCGTAAATGATTTTTTTTCTCTTTGAATCCATTTATTTGGCACTGGTTTTTAATGTTTAATTTATGTATTTATTTATAAATAAATCATTGCGTAAAATATAAATTTAATAAATATAAAATAAACTCAATTAAACAATGTGAAGATAATAAATTCTTAAATGTATGTTTGTTTCATTTAAAATAGTTTTTATAAAATATTTTCAGAAAATTTACCAAACAACAGAAAATATTTTACACAGGTTTATCCAAATACCAGAAAATATTAGCTTATCTAGAAAAGTAAACCATTTTCCAGAAATCATTTTCAGTCAATCAAACTAACCCTTAATGTTTCATATGGATTTATATTTTGTATAACTTGACTCAAACATATATATATATATATACAGGGGGTAGTCAGGGGGGCTAGCATGGGCCCCGACCCCCCCCCTAAAATGTAAAATTACATTTTAGGCCTTTAAATTTTTTTAAAAAATTTAAATTAGTAAAGGTAAAATTGTACTTTGGCCTCCCTAAAATTATAAAAATTCGATTTAATCCTTTACAAATTATAAAAATATAAACTATAAAAAATTAAAATTTCATCCGGCCTCTCTAAAAATTTTTTTTGCCTTCGCCCATGTATATATATATGGATTTATATTTTGTATAACTTGACTCAAACATATATATATTATACATTTACAACATTTTACAATAAATCACTTATTGATTAAAGAAGTCTTAAAAAGTGACATGTGATTTGAGAATCTCATCGTAACACATGTGGAGGAACATGATTCAATTTTTAAGTTCTAATGTATAAATAGTTGCAAGAGATTTCCAAAAAAAAAAAACACTACTAGTGAGAAAGCGGAATCGTCTTCTTGACATTCAGTACAACTCTTTATGTGAATATCCGACACCTTCAACTATTATTCTTTATATATATAAATAAAAATTATTATAAGAATCAATTGAATTTTGAAAATTGTAATTAGTTTTTGTAATTTTAAGGCTTAAATAAAAAAAATGCCTAAACAATACTATTTTTCTTAAATTGGCACTTTAACTTTTATTATTATTATTATAAGTGATACTTAAGTCACACTTCGTTATTCAAATTACTTTCATTTTTTTTAAAAAAAAACTCTTAGTCATTCATTTTATAACACTTTTAAATTAAAATAAAATTAATTTAAATTATAAAAAAATACTTTAATTAAAAATTTTCAATTTTTACACCCTCTCCCTCCTGAGAAATTCTAGGGTCCCATAAGCTCTCTTTTAATACTAAATAGAGTTACTAGGTAATTTGGTAAAGGTAAAATGAAAGAAAACTTTTTCAATATTTTTTTGTATTCACTCATAATTTCTTTTGTACTTCTTCAAAAGTTTTGGTAATTTCTCACATTTTTTTTTACACTTCCTCAGAATTTTTGATATTCCCAAATGTTTTTTTATATCCCCTCATGATATTTTTATAATCACTCGTATTTTTTTGGTAATCTCTAATAATTTTTTATACTCCCTCACCTTTTTTAATACTTATCTCATATTTTTTAATAATCCCTAGTATTTTTTAGTATTTCCTCATAATTGCTATTCTTTTTTTCTTTTTCTTTTTTGTATTCCCTCTTTCTTTTATAGCCTCAAAATTCTTAGTATGAGAAATATATTTTTGAGTAATAAAAGTATTATTTTTGCATAGTAATAAATTTTATTGTGATTCTGTTTGCGAACCAAAATTTGGTAATATTTAAATTATAATTTTGCTTGAATATAATTATAATTTTTAAAAAATAATTTAAGGAAATAATATTAAATATTTTTTTTTATTTTAAATTAAAAATTATCACATGTTACAAAATAATTAGTTAAGAGAATTTTTTAAAAAAATGAATAAAATAATTTAGATGATATCACTTCAATTAATGAAATATAATTTAAATACCATTTATGACAAAAAAAGTTTAACTACTAAATTAAAAAATATATAATTTAGTTAAATTTTATGGTAACATTGTAACTATTTAAATATGTATATCAAAATAAGATTTAAAGTAGAAACAGTTTAAAGTAAGAGAATAAAAAACAAATTCATCTAACTCCTTATGAAGATTAAACAGTAGTTCCTATAACATATTCTTATTCCTAAAGAGGGAAACAAAGATGCTAACTGCATAACTAAAATAACTTTCCATAAAAATCTACATTCGATATTATTTCATGTCTTCTAACAATTTTGTTTCCTTCAAAAAAAAAAAAAAAAGAGAGACACACAAGGAGTAGCCAAACATTTATCCATGCGCAAGTTTTCTATTTGACACATTCTAAACTTTATTATAATTTTTTATATAATAATTTATTTCATCCTTCAATTTTATAAAAAAAATTATTTTATTTTTTTATTATTTTAATTTTTATTAAATCACCTTAAAATGGGTGAAAAATTAATGTTTGTTAATTTTGTTAACGAAGCATACACATGACTTGCCATGTGGATGATACGTCGACATTTAGTTACTTTTTAAAAATTTAAAAATTTTAAAAAATTTAAAAGGTTATTTTTTAAAAACTAAAAATTATTAAAATTATTAAAAAGTATAAAAATTATAATTTTTAAATATTTTTAAAATTTTTAAAATTTAATTAAATGTTTACATTTCATCTACGTGACAACCCATGTGTATACCATATCAAGAAATTTAATAAACATTAAGTTAAGAGCTAAAAGAGGTGAAAATTTAAATAAACGTTAAAATAATTTTTTTTTAAGTTGAAGGGGGTAAAAAGTGATTAAAAAAATATATTTTTTGGTAAATACTAAAATCATTATTTAGAAATATCATTATCACCATACTCGGTATTATACATGTTACAGAGGTTGGGTTGTTGTGTAGATCTAGTCTTGACAAGATTGTAAACCCAACATTTAATAATTAAAAAAATTATATATTTTTTATTATAAAAATAACAATGTAAATATAAAAAATTTGTTTAAGTAAAAAAAAGAGTGATTTGAGCTGATGGAGAAAAGCAGAGAAATGAGGTTGATGATACAAAGTCAAATTGATTGCATGATATTATGAATATAATAAACAAGCATCAGAAAATAAATAAACAAAATGATCCATGCCCTTGTGAATTAAAATGTAAAAGTAAAACCCTAAATAGTCTTATAAAATATGCAATGCTTTACTTCTTCCATTTTGAATATATTTCTTTACATGTTGCTTTATTCATGATTTTTTTATATTCAGGATTTATAATATCATCCTCTCTTCTAAAATTTCAACTTTCCACATTTCTACAAGAATGACTGCTGTTTTAGCTTACCCCATTATTTACAGCATTATTTTACTGCCGCCGCCGGAGCCCGTGTTTGAAAAATTCTCATCACCGAAACTTGAAAATGTCAACCCCATCAATCTCCTCGGTCAAACCCTGGAAACATTTCCCTATAAATAACACTTTCTATTCTCCTCAACTTCAAACAAATAAGCTAATTTGCAAATTACAATGTCTTCTTCCATTGTTTATCTATTAAGCCTTGCTTCCTTCTCCAAACATCTTTCGGAGCTGACCCTTGTTCAAAAGTCAAATAAGGTGGGAAGCAAGTTGTTAAAAAGGTGAGAAGAAAGTTGCACCGAATGTTGAAAGTGAAAGGGATAATTGCATTTTTAGTCCTTAATTTTTTAGGCCATTTGCAAGTTGGTCCTTGAATCTTAATTATAAGTAGGCCTAACCATTTCACTTTTCAACCATCTCAACCATTCATTCTCTCTTAGTTTTCTCTCTTCTCCCATTTGAGAATTCTTAAGTAATTCTATTTGTTTGTAATATTTTGGAGATAGTGAAGTTATCATCTGGTATTAGTGCCCGAGGATGTAGGTATAATTTACCGAACCTCATTAAAACTCTTGTGTTCTTTCTTGTCCTATTTTTCTTTCAATATTTAAGGGTATAATAGTAGTATTTAATTGTGCTATTAAATTACAATAGAAGGAATATTCTGACTAAGGAAAGACTTGGTACTTGAGATTATGATCCACCTCTCTTTCCTGGGAATTGAACTTTGTGTGATTTTTTAGTACAATAATTTACACGCTTCCGACCCTATTGAAACAACAACCCTCTCTTCCATATTTGTTCCAACTCTGGAAATTTCTCCGCCTACAATGATTCTTATGAAGCCAACTTAAATGTGCTCACTGACTACCTCTCCATTCAAGCTCCTCCTTCAGGATTCGGCCTCGGTTCCATAGGTCAAAACCCCAACCAAGCTTATGGCCTCGCACTTTGTAGAGGCGATGTGTCGACCCCGGACTGTAAAACCTGTGTTGTGGAAGCAGGCAGTGAAATACGGAAACGCTGCCCTTACGACAAAGGTGCAATCATTTGGTACGATAACTGTCTTTTCAAGTACGCAAACATGGAGTTCTTTGGCCATGTTGATAACCAAAACAAGTTCTACATGTGGAACTTGAACAACGTGAGTGAACCCCAGTCGTTCAATGCGAAGACCAAGGAACTGCTGAGCGATTTGGCTACCCAAGCTTATGCAAATCCCAAAATGTATGCTGCTGGAGAGATGGAACTGTGCGGATCGAACAAACTTTACGGGTTGACTTAGTGCGCCGGGACCTTTCCAGCACTGAGTGTAAGAAATGTCTTGACGACATAATCGGCGAGCTTCCGAGCTGTTGTGACGGGAAAGGAGGAGGAAGAGTAGTTGGTGGGAGTTGTAACTTTAGATATGAAATATACCCTTTTGTCAATGCTTAATTAAACATTCCCGAAACAAAAGTATACCCATGAATACTGTATGTTGGTATGCCAATATATACTGTAATCATTTCTCTGTCATTGCTGAATAAATAAAAATTATGATTATTAAAAAAAATCATGTTATTTTGTTTTCAATTTTCTTATTATATGAATTATTTTAAATTACAATCTTTTCAATAAAATCAATTATTATAAACATTACTTAATAACTAAGCACAAAAATTTTTACATTTAATTACCTACTTAACTTTAATCTTATCACTTATTTAAAGCATAATTTAAATGTGAATTTTATTTGTTGAAATAAGTATATAAATTTTACGACGGGAGATTTAATAAAATTTTCTTTTGGGATCGATCTGTATAAACAACAAAATAAAAAAGATTGAATGTACAAATTTTATGTAGAAAACTCTTTTAGAGAGGATAAAATCATGTGCAAAAAAGTTTTGACTTTTCACTAAATGAGTAAATAAATAAAAGTACAATATGGAGAAAATAAACCTAAATGTACTAAATGTACAAACTCAAATCCCAAAAATAAAACCCTAACTCTCATAGAGTTCTCTAAAAAAGAGTACAAATCTCAAACTCATATGTAACTACATCTTGTTACTCTTAAATAAAAGTAATTGTTAATTGACATGACTAAATTAGAGTTACAAAAACCCTTTAAATAGGCTCAATATTAAGGGCTAAAACGACTAAAATAACCTTGAGTTCAACTGACTTTGGTAAAAGGCATTACTACTTGGAGCCTTTAAAGGGGTTCAAATAATGCAACCTTAATTCCCTCGTTAGAAACAGGTTTGCTTAAGAGTTGAATTTCTTCCTCATTAAGATGCGGGAAAGCATTCGGAAGTAAGTCTCTCATTGGCGCCGAATGCTCTCTGTATAATTTCGTATAGAACTTGACCGCCTCAAATTTCAATTTTTCTTCATCAAAAATTCGTTCTCCACTATCGTTTTCAAGAGCGCCAATTTGATTATGTTTTCTCCTTCACAAAGTACACTATGAAAAAATTTGGTGTTGCGATCTGTTAAAAACAAACCAATCGTATCTTACCTTTTGACACCATAATAGTTGTTCATGATACAATATATTTTCCAATTTATCCCTAACCTCAATTTTAACCTGGTTAAGATAGACTGAATTTGTATAATTCAAAGCTTTTTGAATATTATTAAGTTTCCCACTCAACTGTCTTTTACAAGAAAAAAATGTGACCATACACTTTCTTATTTCAGAGTCTAATTTGATTCGTAAAGTCAGAGTAGATCTTCAACATGCTTCCAGGATTCTAATTATGTTTGACAAAATCAGAAAAAATTGGATGTTGAATCCAACATGCAAGAAATCTAAAAAGCCTCCCTCATTAAAGTGACTTTTAAGAATGAGGGATAAGATATTTACAATCTTTTAAAATTGGATCAGAAATTGAAAATCCAACTAATTTAATTTTCAATTTGGGTTTTAAAAGAGAGAGATTTTTAATTCCACTAAAACGCAGTTAAAATATTGTTGATGCAACCGTTAATAACATAACATCATCACCCGAAGCACTATCAGTATCCTATATATTGTAGATTTTGTAATATTTTTGTGTAAAATGAATTATACAAAATATTACTTTTTCTTTTATTAATAACTCCCAAGTTATGTTTATCTTTTTTTTTCCCTTTTAATGTTTCATAAGGATATTGATATTTTGTAAAGCATATAGGACTCAAATACATATGTTATACATCTACAACATTTTATAATAAAATCACAATAGCATTTGTCACCTATAGATAAAAAAACGACACATGATTTAACTATACGAATAAATATTATTTTGTTCTTAAATTTTGATAAATAAATACTTGCAAAAGATACGTATCTTTTTTTATTAATGAAAAAGACAATCTTTTTCTTAACTGTTAGCTCAATTCTCTGTGTGAATTTTTTCGCTTTCAACCCTTATTCTTTATATGTATAACCCATATGAAGTTCTAACTATTTATTAGAAAAAAAAAATGAATAGACCTTATAGAATTCCTAATAAATTCTTCGATTTCTTCTAGAAGTAGATGATCATTCATCCACTTCTCATGTTCCGTGAATAGTCGGAACATTAAAGAATATCCAAAAAAGTGCTTAGAGAATCGGTCTGATTCTATCTCCGTCCAATTTGAAAAAAGAAAGAATCCTAAAGAATAGACTAAGAATAAATTTTGAAAATTTGTAATTAATTTTCTTAATTTTAAAATTGTAAATATTTCAATATATATATCAAGACAAAATTTGAAGTACAACCACGGTTTTTAAAATCAGTTATATTATACAATTTAATTAAATAAATATTAAAAATAAACAATTGAATCTATTTGTAATTCAATTTGTACAAATCAACCAGTTTTTCTAAACCGATACCTCCAGCCAACCGGGCACAACAGCTTAAAGGTAAAAGGCCGTGACAAACAAGCAATGGGCAAACATTTATCCACGTGTCAGTTATTCACTGCATGTTTTTACCATTTGACGCGTACGCTTAACACACACAGGGCAAGAGCAGTCCACAACACGCTTCATCACCAGGGTGGAAAATTTTTCCCTTTCTCTTAACTTCTTTTCCTCCCAATTGAAACCAAAAAGGAGAGGGACAAAGCTCCATCGAGTAAAACCCTGACACATAAAAACCCTAATTAATTAGAACAAGGCCAAACGATAACACGAATTCGTTTTTTCGGTTACATTGACATTTATATTAACTTTTGATCATTTCTATGGACAGCAGCACATAAAATGAGTAGATATGATAGCCGCTCCGGCGATCCTGCCTCCTACCGTGACCGTAGAAGGTAACTACTAAAACTTTTGCATTTGCCCTTTAAATTTCAACTCTTTTTTTCTTTTTTCAGTTTTTTATGTTTAAGCTCATTTTTCATTCTGGGTTTTATTGTTTATGTATATAGATAGAGTTATTTGTTCATTCGTTATGCTCTTTTCCTCAAAATTAGTGTTTTTTTTTCAGAATTTTATGTATTTTTTTCCATCTGGGTTTTGCTTTTCTTTAATTTAGATTAACTTGAGACTGAATGACAGTTATCGAATATGTTTCTGTTAAATATTTCAATGAATTTTATGTTGTTTAATCACCCAATGCTCTAAATTCAAGTTCAAACAGAGTGGCATTTCATTAACTTTAACACAATGTCTTTGAGTCATTGGCAAATCTTCTACCTACTTTTGTAATACTTGAAGATTGTAGTACTTCGGAGTTTCTCTGTTTAATTGTGTGATGATATAGTGACTCAGGGTTTGGTGGGGCTTCAGCATATGGTGGTTCAGGGCGGTCCTTGTCAAGCAGAAAGGACTATGATGCTGGTGAACCACCTAGGAAGTTGGATTTGGATGGCTTGACACCATTTGAAAAGAATTTTTATGTTGAATCTCCTTCTGTGGCAGCAATGTCTGAGATGGAGGTGGAGGAATATCGGCAGAAGAGGGAAATTACGGTTGAAGGTCGTGATGTTCCAAAGCCTGTGAAGAGTTTTGCTGATGTGGGATTTCCAGGTAATTTTTGTTGTTTCTGTTAATAAGTTCAGCTTTTATGTCATTTAAGTTATCCATTTTATCTTATTTTGTTTGCATTTCTTTTACTGGCCAAGCTTTCTGTTTTTCTGTATCTGTGACTTATTGCTTTTATGACTGTGATCTTCTTCTTTTTTTTTTTTTTTGAGAGAAAGAGTATATGATGGCAGGGGTCATCTGTGTGAGATTCAATTGATAATTTGATGATTTTTTCACATTATTGCAGTAAATGCATGTAGAATTCTCTTGAATTGTCAGTTACATGAACCGCATAGTTAGTGAAAATGTATTGCAATTATTTTTTCTCTTCAGTTATTAAAATTAGTTCTTTCATCATTAGAGAAGCCAATAATTTTATTAGTTGCAGTATTAAAGAAAACTAGTCCTGTTTGCTTAAATCTGTTTTTATAAAAAGTTAAATTTAAAGCGTTAAAAGTGAAAGTGCAGTTTGAAAAAACTGGAACTCTCAGAAGTCCTTTTTCTCCTCCCCTTGTAGGATTGAGGATGTATAAAAAATTTACATTAAAGGAAATGGCTTTTTTGAATGACTAGAATACTAGGTGTACCATCTTATAACCTTACCATTTGGCCAAGTTTATTTAAAAGAACATAGTTGATGCCTGATGTTTAATTTTAACCTCTTTGACATTTACTAAACTGGTTTTTTGTTTGTTTGTTGTCTTTTTACCTAGCGATCTTTTGTTTTACTTGGCATTGGTGAAAAGAGGACAAGCCCAATATTTTTTCATTACTTGAAGATTTTCAAATATGTATATGCTTGCAGAAATAGAAAAAAAACATTTGCCATGCTTCATGACCGCACTTGAAAGCACTTTTGACAATAGTTGCTCGTATCCTCATCTTAAACTTAGCAACTAGTGTCATCTTAAATTTTCATTTTCCTATATCTTTGTTGATAAGCTTTTGTTGCCTCTAGATGTTGGATCATTAATATTTTCTGCTTCATTTTATGAATTGTTAACCACTGTAAGAGTGTTTTTATGACTTGCAAACGTTTTTTCTTATAGACTTCATATCTGAGTAAAATGATTATCATTTTGATAGTTAAGCTAATTGTTATTCCAAAAGCATTTTTGGTATTTCTTGTTATATAGGTTCTACTATAGCATTTGGAAATTATTGTATTTGTATGTATTTTGGATATTTCTTATCTCTTTATATAAATTAGCATGTTGAATTGATATTATTTTCGTACTACAGACTATGTACTGCAAGAAGTCATGAAAGCAGGGTTTGTTGAACCAACAGCCATACAAGCTCAAGGCTGGCCAATGGCTTTAAAGGGCCGTGATCTTATTGGTATTGCTGAAACAGGATCAGGGAAGACCCTTGCCTATTTATTGCCTGCAATTGTTCACGTCAACGCACAACCAATTTTAGGTAAAAAAAATTGACTTATGATTACGATTTAATTTTCTCAGCTTGTTTTTAATAATTGGGCCAGCATAACTCTTTGCCTGTTTGTATATATTTCAGCTCCTGGAGATGGTCCAATTGTATTAGTATTAGCTCCCACACGTGAACTTGCAGTTCAAATACAACAGGAGGCTGCTAAGTTTGGTGCGTCATCAAGGATCAAGAATACATGCATATATGGTGGGGTTCCAAAGGGACCTCAAGTGCGTGATCTCCAGAAAGGTATGGGGTAGCATGCTTGGGCTGACTGTTCCCTTGTATTTTGTTTTTCCTGAACTGCTTGTGATCTCCTATACATGGGTTTCAATTTAAGATGCTTTCTGACATGTTTATTGTTAGTTTAAATAATAAGTTGTTTCTTAGTTTGTAATTGCTTAAACTTGTTGACAGGAAAGTGTTAATATTGTTTGTTGGATCAGGTGTTGAGATTGTTATTGCTACACCAGGAAGGTTAATAGATATGTTGGATTCACATCACACAAATCTGCGAAGAGTTACTTATTTAGTCTTGGATGAGGCAGATCGGATGTTAGACATGGGGTTTGAGCCTCAGATACGAAAAATTGTTTCTCAGGTCTTTCTTCTTATCTTTCTGTTTCTTTTTGGTTTTCCGGCCAACCCTCTCCATTTTCCCTTGAAATTTACAATTTTTTTAACTCTATTTGGGAAAAGTACTGATTAGTTGCTGTTTATGTCTGAGAAAAGTTCATTTTGAGCATAATGGCTTCCTTTCTTACCTATCTTCTTTATCTTCCATGTTAACCCTTTTTATGTTACTCAAGTATTGCATTAAAAAAAAAAAAAGAGAGATGTCAGACTTTGCTAATTATACTTGTTGATTAAATTATCCAATTGATATGGTGGAACTCAACCTTTTAGGATGATAAGAGTGTTGATTTCAGAAGTCTAAGCTAATGTTATCAGAGTTAATGAAAGAATTAGATTCTTTGTTATTGTTACAATACAATGCAGCCCTCTACTGTCTGAACAAAAATTATTTAAAATAGCGGAGTTAGATTGTTACTCTCCAATTTTATATATAGTTAAGAATTTGTGCTTGTATAGAATGTCTATTTTTTATGTAGGCAATTAAATTAATTGGCAGTCTCACCTCCACTTCAGAGAAGTTCTAGGGTGAGCTTTCTGAAATAAGGTTTCCATCAACTCCAACTACACAAAACACTAGCCAATTACATAAATGTTACGACTTTTGTAATGTTTTGTTTAATTGCACAATTACACTAATTATTACAACATTCATAATATTACACAAAATATTACAAATCTTGTAATATTTTGTGTAACACGAATTACACCAAACATTACCCAATTACACAAAGTATTACAATTTTTGTGATGTTTTGTGTAACATTTGAGCTGATGGAAAGCTCATATTAAGGAGCTCTTTTATGCAGATACGTCCTGATCGTCAAACTTTATACTGGAGTGCAACTTGGCCAAAGGAGGTTGAACAATTGGCAAGGCAGTTTCTTTACAATCCGTACAAAGTAAGATGCTTCACATTTTTGGCAATTTTCATTACTTACCTTATCCTGTGAGGAAATGTTATCTATAGCTTCTATTTCCACATTTGACTTTCTATCTAATGCTAATCTGTGCTCCATGTATCTTATTCTTTACTTTCTCAATGTTTTTTTATAAATTGGAAGATTTTTAGTCTTTCCAAGTATAATTCTTGGTTTCTCTAATGTGGTAATCTGATGTTAAGGTAAAAGTAGGATTTCTGCAATTTACTTAGTTGTTTCTGATGCTCCGTTATGTGCTTAAATTTATTGTCTCGTTGGTCTTTATGCAGGTGATAATTGGATCTGCGGATTTAAAAGCTAACCATGCAATTCGCCAACATGTTGACATTGTTTCGGAGAGTCAGAAATATAACAAGTAGAGAACAGTTTCTCTTGTTCTTATGGGTTTTAATTCTTTTTACCATTAGCATATAATATTCTTGAGGCTATTTATTGATCTGTGTTGGTGTTTCAGATTGGTGAAGCTGCTGGAGGATATCATGGATGGCAGCAGAATTTTGATTTTCATGGATACCAAGAAAGGCTGTGACCAAATCACTAGGCAACTTCGCATGGATGGTTGGCCGGCTCTCTCAATTCATGGAGATAAAAGTCAAGCAGAAAGGGATTGGGTCCTTTCAGAGTTTAAAGCTGGCAAGAGCCCTATAATGACTGCAACAGATGTTGCAGCTCGTGGCTTAGGTATGTATATTCCTCAAATCTGTACTTTGGGCCATCTTTGTTCTCCCTAACTAGTACACTGTAAATGACTTATTGTTGTTATGGCCATTTTCCCTGCAGCTTTCAATTTTTTTATAGTTATAATTTAGGGTGGGTTTGGATGGGCGATTAGGTGCGGTGCGGTGCGTTTAGCTTACTTTTTGTCTCACGCTACAGTATCGCTATTTTTACACTAACCGCAGGTAAACGCACCGCCCATCCAAACTCACCCTTAATCTACCAGAAATTGGTTTTCTGTTAGTGTTCTTTATTCCCATGACCTGTCTCTTCTATTTTGTCAATTTTATGGTTAGCTATAGCTTAAGTGAACCAGGGCCATTGTTTTTAGTTTGTTCAATTGTGATCACAATTATGCTCCAACCTGAATTTGCGAATAATCCTTGGGTTCCTATTCAAAGTGGTACATGACATTCTTTATTATTATTGTTATTATTATTGCAATTTTGCCTGGCTAGTATAATTGCTTTGATTCCTTAGCAAAATATAAGACCACATGGTATGATATGGCTGCCTTTGGACTTTCTCTAAAGAACCATTTGCATGTTTAGAATAACATGGGACCATGCATTTCCAATTTGCAACTAGTGTTGTCATCTGGATTATTTATTAGATTTAGTTGGTGGCAGATGTGAAAGATGTCAAATATGTAATCAATTATGACTTCCCGGGTTCTCTTGAGGATTATGTTCATCGCATTGGTCGAACTGGAAGGGCGGGGGCAAAAGGAACTGCCTACACTTTCTTCACAGCTGCAAATGCCAGATTTGCAAAAGAACTTATTGCCATACTTAAGGAAGCTGGACAAAAGGTCAGTCCTGAATTGGCAGCAATGGGACGTGGTGCACCTCCTCCCCCATCAGGTTAGTTTACTGTGGTTCTCTTGGAACATGCAAGTTTATGCATATATCATCAACATATGACAGCAGCAAATTAAATGGAATTTAATAATTTTAGTTAGTTCCATGAAGGTGTTATTAGACAATACTAGTTTTTCTTCACTTTGATAGAAGTAATTGTTAATTGAACTACGTTTTGCTATTATTGGTGGTGAGTATAAAATAAATTTCAATGGAGCTTTAGTAGCTAATTGAACCGATTGAATTGCCCAATATGTTACTGGGCTTTCATGCATAAATAACAATGTCTATAACATGTAAACAAGTTATGAAAGCTTTATAAGCATACTCATCTTGTTCATCTGATGAAGCAGGACATGGTGGTTTCCGAGACCGAGACCGAGACCGAGGGAAGGGTTATGGGGGCAGCCGCCCTTGGAATTGATCAATGAAAAGACCACAGAGGGGTCTAAATTGTAAGACTATGAGGGTACAGTGTAGTGTAGACATACTTTTGTCAATTTGGTTGACTACCACTGTTTTTTCTGGGTTCAATTGTCTTCACCTGTAAAGACTAGCAGGAAGAGCAAGCATAGATGGAAACTTGTAAATTAATTTTGTCTTTATTTTCTGATAAATCATATTTTTCCCCGAGTAATCTTGAGTTGCTTTGATTTTTCCACTCAAATCAAATCGAATGTTGCTTTATATATATATATATTTGTATGAGAATCATATTAGACTACCCAACTTTTTGGGTAAAAAAATGACCTATTTTTCATATTTAATTCTTAATTATAATCTATTTTTTCTTAAATAAATAAAGTCCTTCAGTATAAACAGGAAATTTAAAACTTGCCATAGCTCTTGTAGTATGATCTAAAAGAATCAGAATTAATGTTGTATCAATTTATGGGTTATCAACCCTCATAAAAGATAAAAAATAACAACCATTTGATGGGATGTCTTGAAATTTTTGAAGTTGATGTATTCATAAAATAATCTTACTTTAAATTTTAAAAAATATTTACGTTTTTAGTTCAAAAAATTAAAATTAGAAATCATTCAAACTTAGAATACTGAGTGTTAAATGTAAATCTTGCATAAATCTTATTTATTTAATTTAATTTAATTTTTAAAAAAATCAATTAAAAAGTGTCTTTAAGTTAAAAAAAACTCTAATAAATTTTATTTTTGAGTGAAATAAGCACTTAAAAATGGTAAAAATAAGGAGTAGGATTAGTTTCCAAAGTTAAAAAGTTAAAATCCTTACTAAACCAAAATTTGGTGAGTAACCAAAGAATCAAAAGGCGTAGGCAGAGAGGCATAAGAGAGAAACGTGAGGGAGAGAGTAGCGAAAGCTTTGCTGGAAAAGGAATCTCAACCATGAGCCAAGGTCCAAAGCTCTACGACAACAAACCTAAAAAAGGTCTCACTGTTCTCAGTCTAATCTCAACACCCTCAAGTTATCATCTTTTCAACTTTTGCCTCTCTGTTTTTCCTTCTCAAATAGAGTTTCTTTCAAAATTTGTTTCTCTTTTCTGATTGCAGCTCAATTGAAACAATTTCAACAGCATCAAAAAGGAAAGGAATTTCCTTCAACATCATCAGGTGCAGCATCATATTCAATGGGTCAGCCGCCACCGCCACCACCACCTCAGCCTCCAAAGGAATCGTTTGCAAGGCGTTACAAGTTTCTTTGGCCCCTTCTCTTGGCTGTCAACTTTACTGTCGGAGGTCATTTCCTTTCCTTTTTCACTTGTTGGATCATTAGTAGTTTTAAATGGCTTCTTTCTTTTTCTAATTTGGCTCCAATTCTTGTTTTCATGCTTTTTAATTCTACTTCTTGGTTCTCTTTGTTGTTTCAAAGAAGTTTAGGGCTAATTTTAAAGGGATTCATATGATGATGAAACTTTGATTTCACTCTCCTTGTTAGTTCATTTCCCGGAACAGCTCTGCTTAACCAGCCTTAATCCCCTTGAGACCCCTTTGCTTTGGATTGGGGCATTGATATTATTTTGTTTTGTTTTAGTGCACATAGCTAAATTGAGTAATTTACAACTTCACATCTCTTTCTTGCTGCTTACTAATGGGAACCAATTCCCATTCATTGTTTGGCCAATATTTAGCATCACTTATTTTTAATATCTGCATATTCTGCATTCATTCTGATATTAGTTTTCTGTTTGTGTTGAACTACTTTGAGGCATGAAACATATTCCAATAATAATATATTGTTGGGAGGAAAAGTTTTCTGATCTCCTGCTAGTAATGGCATCCCACCCAAGTCTGGGTTGAAAACTAGTAGAAATGATAAGTTGGCACTTTTTCTAACTATGATTTCACCTGAGTAGATTGTTTTTCCAGCCCTCTAAATGTTTAATAAAGCTATGAAAATTTTACTTAATTTCTATGGTATTCATTCGAAAGAGGAGTTCTTGTTATATATAGGCAGTATAAATGTGTAATTCTTAACTTTTGGTACATTCACAGTCTAAATGTGTATCGAACTGACAGGGTTAAATATTTTTATTAAATCGGTCTGAATTAAGACTTATTATGAGGGTTAGTAAATATTTACATCTTAATACCATGCTGCAGTAGTCTCTTAAATCCGTAGTTACAATAATTAAGCAACCAGTATTGTGGAGTGATTATCTCCATATTCATTGGGGCTTATAATGATAATGACCGAGTGATATGATTCCCCATTTTTCTCTTACTTGCCACCCCCAAAATACCTGGATTGTCCAAAACTCGGGGGAAGGATAACACCATACAAGTTCTAATTTTGGGGAAATGCAAAAGAGTATTTCCCCATTTGTATGATCTTCATAAAATACATGAAGTTTTAGTGAATAGATAACAGAAATGCAAAAGAGTGGGGTTGGATTAGTGGGTAAAAGTGGATTAGGGTATGCTTAATTTATTCCAAGTGTCAGATATGAGTGTTGTAAAGGAAAAAAGAACCCAGGTAACATAGCCCTAAAGCAATAAGAGGTTAAAATGTTAAATCTCACATTTTGACTTTCCATTATAGAGAGAGTTTATGTGGTACTTCCATTCTTTCATAATTTCATATCCAAATTACTTGAAAAAACATTTCATTATAAATTGCAAAAATTATAAGCCGTAGGTTAACTAATGCGAGATTGCAGAGGAGTAACTAATAGCTATGGCATTCGCATGGAAATTGCTTTTGGATGAAGTTGGGTTCATAGTTTTCAATTACTGAAAGTTTTTCTTTAATGTTCTTTTTAGTTTTCTTTCCGGTTTTTTACACAGAGAGAATGAATTATGTTTAAATGAGAGTGAGATGAGTGGTTTCTCGTCTGTAAAAAGATGTATGGATTTTAAGAATTTTGTGATCTGATAATTGGTTTTAGATGAGGAGAGTGAACTAGCTATTGTTCATAAGAGATAAACTGGTTTTTCTTCGTATATTTGCATGAGGAGCACATCTTGATTGACTTTCATTGTTAGGCTGTAGTAACTAGCATTAACCGTATCACTTCTTTGATCGTGGTGTTTATCTTGTCTGACAAAAATTGTACACTGAAACGGGATTGTTGTTCACCCTCACCAACTTATGCTGCTTTCTCTGGTCCGAACTCAAATTTGTAACATAAGTTTGCTTTTTATTGTCAAATTTGTAAAGCTTGGAATTTGTAAGTTGGGCCTTGAGAATTCAATGTTTCAGAAACATGAATTGCTTCTTGTCTGTTAAAGATGTGTATGATTAATGCAGCTTATCTCTTCATGAGAACGAAGAAAAAGGACACGAACTTAGCAGAAGATGACGTTGATTTGAGTCCTCCTGTATCAACTACACCTGTCACTGCAACTCCAGTTACTGAAACCCAGTCACCTGTATCATCCATCACACAGCCTTTGAAGTTGCCTGAACCGATTCCGGAGAGCCAACAGCGTGAACTTTTTAAGTATATATTGGAAGAGAAGAGGAAAGTGAAACCGAAAGATCCCGAGGAGAAGAAGCGGCTGGACGAAGAGAAAGCTATACTCAAACAATTTATCCGAGCTAAATCCCTACCACAGTTATGACTTGATAATCCATTGTTTAAACTTGGATATATTGCCTTTGTTTGTTTGTTTGTTTAAGAAATTTGGAAGTTTGGTTTCCTGGATTTCATGCATTCTGTTTTCTGGTTGAAAATGTACAATTTTCTTGAGGAAGTACTCTCTTAATACGGAAGCAAGTATGCCATTGCAAATCATGTACAATTTTGCAGCAGGATGTGGAAACCCTAACTTCCCTGTCTCTTAATTTCATTTCATTTTTACAATAGAGAATAATTTTCAAAATATTTTAAAAAATTAAATTAAATTAAATAAAAATATTTTTATGAATATTGGTTACATTTAACGTAATCTTTTACATCGGTGTATGTAAATAATTTTTCTTTTTTAATTTTTTAAAAATAAATTTTTCTTTAAGTATATATAATTTCATAATATATAAATTTTGTACAATTAATGTTCTAATAATCTACCCATTGAATTTATCAGTATATTTGTACTTGTCATTCATATAAAATTTTTAAAGCAATCCGATAGTCATATCATATCGATCTAAAATATATGTATTAATATTTATTGAACGATTGAAAGTTTCTTTTTTACATAAAACAAATAGTTAAAATTTTTAAATATATATCAAATTTGACATGCATAATCTATATAAATAGAATATGAAATATGATAGTTGGATCCTTAAAATATTAATAATATAAAAAGATGTAAAATTATTTTAGCTTTACATTGGTATAAATAAATTCTTCCTCATAAAGTACTATATTAGTGTATATTTATATCTATCTATACTATTATTTAAAGGGTTGATTGAATTATTGATATCGCTCGTTAACCAGATTTTAATTCAATTAAAAAATTATTGAAAAACAAATCTTTTTATAAAAACAACAAACATATTTTTATAATTTTATTTTATAATTTATGTTGCCATTAAATATTTTATGCAAAATCTAAAAGGTATATAAAGAGATTTAGACCTAAATTAGTTTTTTTTCTCATGCGACGTATGTGTATAAAATTATTTGAATATAATATCTTTATAATAATTTAAATATATTATATATATAGGTTTTTTTGTCCCAGATTAATACTCAAATTTTGTTTTGTCAATTAAATCGGTACTTTTTGTAACGCCGTTAAGTTTAAGATAAACTGTAGAATAAAATTGTGACATGTGGCATAATGATACCATAATAATGTCATAGTCTATTTTTCTATTCAAGTGTATATTAATTTATTATTTTATTATTATGAGGGGATTGAAATAACAATTTTTATTTTATGCATACTTGAATATCTTGTGAGAATGTTAGCGAAATTTACTAAAATAAATATGAAAAATATTATATAAATACAATATTAATATTAATAAAATGAGTAAATTGATTATTTTACAGCAAGGTGGCTATTATGGAATATAAAATATGTTAGTTGATATTTAAGAAACTTTTTTAATAGTTGAGGAATTTCGAATCATTATATATATGGCATATAAAAAATAAAATAAATAAAATATTTAAGGATATATATTATATATGCCAAAGAAAACTTACCTGTAAATTAACAGATGAATATAACAGCCTCAATGATCTGATAAAATTTCAGAAAAATAAATTTGGAGAGTTGCAGTGTTGGAGTAATTGTAACCTTGTATTGAACCAGATACACAATTTTTAATTAGGGCTGGGACGGGGAATTTTAGTTAATTACACAAATTTGGGGTTAAAAAGTTTAATAAAATGATGTATCAAATGGGGAAAAAAAATTAAATGATTAATAAAGGATATAATTCAACTTAACATCCTAATTTTATATAACCCTTACTCGTTTATACATAATTTATGAAAATAGTTTGTAATTAATATTATTATTATTGAATAAAATATATAATTGTAATTATATTATATTAATTAATTGAACTTAACATAAAATTCATGTTAATTATAAGTGTGTGACACATAGGATTATTATCCTGCTTATATTACGTTAGTATATATATTAATCTAATTTTTATAATTAAAATATATAAAGAATATTTGCCTTTATGAATCACAGGTCTGGCCGACTGTCAGCTAACACCTTCGCTTTTTTCATCTAAGCCTCTAAGCTATCTTGTTCTTCTCAAATTTTGCGCCCAAGACAAGTTTTTTTTTCTTTTTAATATTTGAATCAACTCCCTTTTCACTAACCCTAATCATTCGTATCATTTTCGCAGGTTTCCGTTCATCTTCTTTCCTTTTTCTTTTTTATTATGCTTTGATTAACATTACCAGAAGCTTGGGACTCATATCCAAGATAAGGTTTCTTTTTTATTTTTCTTCTTCTTGTTGCTTAATTCTCTGTTTGGTTGTGCAGGCAAAACGGTGTTGAAGCAGAGAGAAGAAGCGGGATTTTCCCCCTCAATTGTGCTCAAGTGCGAAGAAAAGATTCTCTTTTTTTTTTCAATGTTATTGGGAATTCATGTTTCTAGTTCATCTATTTAAATGAATGGATTTGATATTCTAACTCTTTCCTTGCATATTTACTGGCAAAAAAACCCCTTCTTCCTTGCATCTGTTTGTTTATTTTTGCTATGTGTGTATATATATATTTGTCTGCCAGAAATTGCTAGAAGAGAAACTTAATATTGCAATCTGAAATAGATGATTAGAAATTTCAAGGTGGTTTAGGTGAAATAAGGTTTCTAGCGTTCTGGAGATGGGTATTTGATGACAACTTAAGGGGATTTTTTTCATGGAATTGGTGGGGGTCCCAATCGAGAGAATGGTAGCTTTCTTGTTATATTTCTGCCATAGGAGTTTTGAACATGATGAACTTGGGGGAATTTTAAGGTTGAATTAAGTTTGGCACCTTAAGTGTATGGAGTAGGGGATTTGATGGTTCAAAAAATGTCTGTCAATCCAGATTATTGATTCAAACATTAGGAAAAGTTAGAAAAATCTGGACTTTGTCACTTCTGATTTTTGGCATCCTACATAAGATTCATTTTGAATTCTCTTCAATAGTTGTATGGTAGACTCAGTTGAGCTCTTTTTATTCTGGTTATTAACTATAGATCATCATCGAATCCAGTTGCCACTTTCTGCGTGGTTAATGCGTTGTTTCCTCTTGGAAGTAGACCACATAAATTTTATCAAGGTTTTGATTAACACATTTTCTGTGAAAATGCTATGAGTACATACTAAATCTGTGGTCGGAACTTGGAATCATATTCATAAAATGCTGATTTTAGAATAATTCCAACATTTGTAAAAGCTGACTAAAGATTATTTTATTGTGTTACTTTTTCCCAGAATAATTTAAAATGGCTGGAAGAAATCGCATTCCTCGCGAAGCATTCAATGACCGGCATGGATTTCCTCCTGAAAGATCTTTCCTCTGTGGTCCTCCTCTGCCACAACAACGTCCTCATCCTGTGTTGTTGGAGGAAGAACTTGAAATGCAGCATGCAGAAATTCGGAGGCTTTTGACTGATAACAGCAGGCTGGTAGAAGATCGAATAGCTATACAACAAGAGCTTGGTGCTGCGAAAGAGGAAATTCATCGTTTAAATCTTTTCATTGGTGACGTTCGTGCTGAGCAAGAGCTGTACTCAAGGGGACTTATTGACAAAGGCTTGAAGCTGGAAGCAGATCTGCGTGCAACTGAGCCAATTAAAAAAGAGGTGGTGCAACTTCGTGCAGAAGTTCAGAAACTGAATAATAATAAGCAGGAACTAACTGGTCAAGTTCAGGCTCTCAAACAAGATGTTGGCAGGCTGCAAGCTGATAATCAACAGATACCTGTTCTGAGAGCAGAAATTGATGGCGTGCACCAGGAATTGATGCATGCAAGGTACATAACTGAATCCTTTCTCTCCTTTTTTTTTTTTTTTTAAATTTCAAACAAATAAAAGTATTTCCATTTTGTTGAGCATTTAATTTGTAGTGCTAATCATTAATATATCCAATCATATATTTAAATGCTAAATTTAAAACTTATTTCATAGGAATGCTATTGATTATGAAAAGAAGGCAAATATTGAGCTGATGGAACAGAGACAAGCAATGGAGAAGAACATGGTCTCCATGGCACGTGAGGTTGAAAAGCTACGTGCAGAACTTGCCATTGTTGATGGTAGACCTTGGGCTGCTGGTATGATCTCACTTGTATCTGTTTGGTTGGAGTTTCTCTGTCAAACTTGAGTACTGGGAATGTTTTTAATTGTGCTAGCTGGCTACATTCAGGACCTGTGTTTTTCCAAGATTTCTGTCACCATCTGATACGATTTTCTAACGTTTTCCTACTGAGACTAGTTGTATATAATGGTGTTTATCCACCCTTCCGGTTTTTAAAATTATGACGGTTTAAACTTGGGACTGTGAAGTGGAAAATCTAAGTTCAAAATGCTCGGTGTCTCTTCTGGATTCCATTCAACCAGGCAGTAGTGTTCTATGTTGCTTCTAATCTCACTGTCTTCATAAATGATAGCTCAAGGTGGACCATATGGCATGAAATTCCACAGTTCAGAGGGGGCTTTTCCAGCTTCATATGAAGGATACGGAGCTCGTCTGGTAGTGATGCTTATCTTCTTGTTTGAGTTATTTGTTTGAACTTTGACCTAAAGCTATCACGTCAGGATTGTTATTTTTGCAATTAAAACTTGTTTTCACTTAACAGGCTGGTGCTAATAAGGGTCCTTTTCACGGTCCTTGTCCTGGGACTTGGGAGAAGTCCCGCAATACTGATCGCTAGGAAAGTTATTGCTTGATGCAAGAAAGGTGAAATTGTTGCTCTATTTTGGAAGTGCAAAATATTGACCAGCATGGGGTTATAATCATCTATGTTTCATGCAACAGCAGTAATTTTTATCTTAATACATTGTTAGTCATCTTAAACTTCTTATTTAAGATTCTGTGTTGCTTTCTTTTCATTGGTAGAGGAAATGGTATCCCTCATGTATGCACAAGATTGTAATATGATAATTTGAACTTCTACTCGGTCCACTTCTTCGTTGCCATTTTTATTGTTGTTTGTTTTATTTTAACTGTTTTGCTTGAATATAACTAATATTACTTTAGGTAGAATTGCTGCCCCCTGAATATGGTAGTTAACTTAGGTCCATTTGAAATCTATTGCCTATAAATGAAGCTTTTGGTTACAACCTACAAGTTACATGCACCTTTTTGACGGAATTGGCAAAATTCCTGGAACCATTTGTGTGTGGTAGTAGATCATCGAAGGCTGCAATGAAGTTTTGTCTTGTTGCAGAAAGATAATGTAATGTCCACTTGGACACAAATTCCATGTCTTGGTCTTAGCAGATGATTTTATTTACTAGATCAGCTCATGCAACACTTGAATGCTAGTTTTTTGGTGGAGGGCTATTTCTCTTGAAAATTGGAAGGTGTCACTTAAAGGATATCATCGATGGGGGATATTTAATCTTGAGTGTATTAGTTTCTGTGAGAGACAAATGGGGCATCATTTATTGTGGTATATTTTGGTTCTGAATATATCCATTTTGAGTATTTTATACAGACGCTGAATTCCGTTCCTGGATATGGTTCAATTAGCTTCTAATGGTCACTTCATGGACATTGTTAGGAGTTGAATTAAATTTTGAATGCTTGTATTCCTTTGAAGTTGTGCAGTTTTGGTCCAAGTCTCATTTTTTGTCAGGAAAAGAAATCTGTGAGAACGGATTCTTCTCTCGAGCAATATAGACAAATCAGTTGGATGGTGAGAATGGTTGACTTGCTCTACAAGTATATTGTTTAGAGCATTCAGGAGCTGCTCTTTTGCATGCTTTTATTACGTCTTACTTCTGGCTTTCTGCTATTGTGGCATACCAAGTATGGTTGTTGCAAAAATTGGTGGATGTGCTATTAGGTATTTGGTGCTCTCCTTGCCAGCAACTCTTAGAGGAGAATCATTTGTCTCAAATTACTTTAGAGTGCGTTTTTCATCCATAGCCGTATGGTGCTGCAAGTGTTCGAAGCTTGGAAGTCAAATTTTATAGGAAATATATACCATGGCATGGTGTCTGTGACGAGGGACTTGTTTAGATATCTTGGATTAGTTTTTATATTATTTTTCCATTTTGGAATATATGACATGGAAAATTGGTGCAAGAGTATGTATTTCCTTATATGGTCTGTTGAGAATATGCTGCAGAGCTAGACCTTAATCGGTGTCGACTTCAGTGCATCTTGACTTGAGGTATCCTGGACAGAGAAAGTATTTATCTTGATCTTGTTTGTATAAGTCTGTAGAACTACTTATAATTTCCTCTGATGGTAAAAGTTGTATAAATAGATTTTCCCAGCTATGGAGTATGAGCCAATGTACATGTGTGTGCGCATTATCACTGCTAATCTTGAGTTAGTTAACATTTTCTCCCAAGTTTACTAGAATTACAAGAAAGTTTTGCAATAGGGTTAATTGCATTTTCTAGGGAATTCTAGTATTAAGCTGATGCAGCAGATGGCATACATGATGGAGTACTTGTTATGTACATAGAAAAAAGATATATATTTTGGAATATTAAGTTAGTTATTGAATCTGCTTGCTTAAATAGTCCAGTTCCATGGGTATATCCTCTCAAAACACTCGTGGTGTTTGAATACAAAAATCATGGCTCCTTGATTGAATGAAGGATTGTTTGCAATTCATCCTTTGAATAAATCTCATAGCTACCATCTGCAGTTTTATACCCTGTCCATAGAACCATCTGCAGTTCTGCAGTTTGTTTTGGTGCGAGTCTACAGTTCTGCTGTCTTTTTTTTTCTGCAAAGTTACTCAGCTGTCAACATATTCCAGCCACCTACATAATTACAAGTGGTTTCGTTATTCATTGACATTATATTTCAATATCTGAAAGATGATGGAAGCCATGTGGAAGAGGCTGACTACTGATCTGTACTTACATAGGCAAGTTTTCTGTCCTTTTTTATGTGTTCCATGGATCTTCAATATGATGTTTCTTTCTAAGTTGAACTTTCCTGACACACTACCTTTGATTTCATTCTCTTAATTTAGCATTTCCTGCTTTATATTGACAGACCTATCTGAAGTTAGGTGGCTAAATCTAATAACATTGTTGCTGTGAATAATGTCTTGATCCTATTTTCATACTTGTATCCTTGCCAAGTTTCTTAGGATTTGTACCTGGCATTGGTTTAATTAGGTTTCAGGTTAATCAAATTATAGTTAAATTAGCGGATATGCATTTGTCATTTGCCAACGGTTTGTCTGAAGATAAGGTCCTGTAAACAAAAATTCAAAGAGTTACAGGCACATGATTATACCAGTTTGTTGTGAAATACTGAAATATTCAATTGGATGTGCCTGGAACTAGTATTCTCAGATTGGAAATGGAAAAATTTTATTCCAAATGCTCAAGGATGATAGATATTGGGTTTACTTGGAACATTTGGTTGGATACTTCTAGTTTTATATGATTCACGTGAATACACATACTTATCTATTGTTCGAGGGAACTGCAACTGGTATCATTGCTGAGGATGGTTGTTTCTTTTCCCTATTCAAGTGGAAAGAAGTTTGCCCAGCAACTACTGAAACGAGGATATGTAAGAACAATCTGAATGGTTTCTTTAATTAGAGAAAGTATGTTAGAATAATGAATCACTCAGAGAAGCTAAAGCTTGGTTTGGCTCTATGATATTATTTTGATGCTAGGATGTTAGGAAGTGAAAATTTTGTATTTCTGACTACGTATTACAATTTCTTTGTTCTTAATGAGATCAAGGTCCAAGTCATTTTCTTCTATAGTTTGAGCACTGTATTTATAGGAGAAAGTAACTGTTTTCTACGTCTGAAGTTGTGAAAGGCAGAATTGGCTGGATGAAGCTGATTTGAAATGAAATTTCTGACTATATGCAGACTCATTGGAAAATAGTTT
The DNA here is from genome assembly GCF_007990345.1 of Gossypium hirsutum. Lineage (NCBI taxonomy): Eukaryota > Viridiplantae > Streptophyta > Magnoliopsida > Malvales > Malvaceae > Gossypium > Gossypium hirsutum. The sequence continues at coordinate 6,938,369 of NC_053433.1, forward strand.
CCTCGTTTTCAGGATTATCGTTTCCTGTATCATGCTAACAATTTGAAGAAAAAGAGTGCTATTTGTCCTACGTGAATTTGTACTTGAACATAGGTAGTTGGATGAACATTACTAGAGTTGCCTATTTGCTTCTTAAGGCTTTCCTTCTTGTAATTGAAGGTATATGAAGACGATACCAGCAGTTCTGAAGAAAAGAGTGGACTTGTGGCTTGCCTGAAATTGTTAATTATGATCTCATGTTAATATGATTCCTATGTGATTGTAGAAGTGGAGGCCAGAGTGGATGTAATTCGTCTGCTGCATTGCTTGCAACTTCTTTTATACCAGTTAATAAATGATTGTAGCTTCCTTAAGATAATTTTGGTGGTTAAATAAAATTTGTTACTTGTTTACCACACTCCTAAAGAAGATTCTTGCTTCTTTTTTTTTTGAACAACTTTCCTTAGGACGAAAATTGATATTTCAATCTCTAGATTCTTCCTAATTTTGTAATTTTAATGTTGCAGATTGGTACCTGGTATACATCACACGAAATGGTGAAGAAAGATCATGTATGCATATACATGATGTTGAGGAAATATGATGAATGAGGTAAAGTTACATATGTTCTAGACAAACGTGGAAGAAGGTGAAAAAAAAAATCCTTCTTTCTGAATGCGTGTGAATTCATTGGTATATAAGCATTTCAATCTTAAAGGTGATGCATGGAACATTGTTGCATTTTCCGGGTTCCGTGCATGTGTCACAAGACCATAGTCTCTTGGTCTCATGACAAGTGTTTATAGGCTGACTTAGACATGCTAGGAAGCCACCCTAAGTATGTTAGGTTTGCCAGGCTGAAGTTCCAAGCCCCCGACACGAAATCAGGGATTGTAAGTCATAGGCTAAACAATATCATCCACCTCTTTCTATGACCTTTTCATTTTCAGGTCTCCTGCTCTCTAGTAATGGCAGGATTTGATTGCAAATCCCTGGTATGATCATTAATCAACCAATATAAACTTGTTTCAGTTAAAGCCAACATTGCCATAAAATGTTTTTTAACCTTATTAATCTTGAGTCAATAACAAAAGGGTTTATAGGGATGTCCTCAACAGACAAAAAATCAGTTTCTTTTATTTTTCTTCTTTTTTGGCCTTAAATCATTGGAGTTCAGTTCACCTACATTATTAGCTTGCATGCATGATAGAAAAGTAGGCCTAAATAATTCTGATTATTCTATGAAAAGCCAAGCCTCTAAATTACAAAACATAGAAAAATAACATTGTCAAAAACAAACTGACATACACAAAAGTTATTATTACAGCCTCTTGCATTGCATGATTTTGATAGTCAAAATCTTTGCTTCACATGCCATTGCCCATTTGCCATGCCCACGTCTTTCTGTTTTGAATCTCATCAATGTAGCCGTCCCTACAACGTTTTAGTGTGGTCTTATCTCTAACTTATCCTTCTTTGAGGGGAAGGGTGGTTTGGACTCTGAACGTCTTCAGGTTTTAATGTTTTAATAAAAATAAAATATTAGTGTTACTTAAAAGTTTAGGAAATTAAAGTCTAGTTTTTAGGTATAAAGTATGAAAATTTTAGTTAAAAGGAATGAGACATAAACCTTGTTTAATCATTGGCTTCGCCAAAGCCCTAGGTATTCGAGATTTGTTATGTGCAATTTTATGCATAGGTTTCTGAATCTCCTCATGTGTAGTTGCCATGAGTGGTTTTTAATTGAGTTAGTTTAGTTAATTTGTTGGTTTTAGTTTAGATTGTATTAGTTTTTAGTTTGATTGAAATGTATAATGGTTTGATTCTACTATTCAAACTTTTGGTTTGTAATAATTTGATATTTGTGGTTATTTGAACTTATATTTGTACTTCTTACATTTTAAAAGAAAAATGTTTTAAAGTATTTTCCTTCTAACTTTACTTTTACAATTTAATCAAATTCAAAGTTAAAAGTAAAATTTTGTATATCAAGTTAAAATAAATACATAATTTTAGAAATTAAAAAGAATTGCCTATCCCAAAAATAACTACTCAAAAGATTATATGTTTTTATAATTAAATTTCTTTGAAAATATTGTTTCACTGGGACAATTTTGTATAAAATCTAAAAAAAATAAATGCAATTTGAAAACACATTTGCTTTCTAACTTTTGATTTTCATCAAAATGTTTAATAAATCTATTATATAATTTGTGGGTGTGATTATCATGCAATTATAAGCATCTCTAAAAAATATATTTAAAAAATAAATGGAATACGTCTTTAAAACTTCACTTGTCCCGCCCCATCATAAATAATTTAAACCTCCCCTACCACCTTCCCATATTTCTCTTTTGATTTCCTCTCCCAACATTCTTCGACTTGTTGCTACTCTTTCTTCTTCCCCCAAACCAAATCCTTTGAGAGTTCAAACCTCCGCAATTTTTTCTTGGCTATGACAACCTACGGCACTATCCCAGCTTCCTCACTCCCTTCGGCCAACCTTGAATACCTATCTCGAGCCAAAGAACGTATCAAAGATGGCCTCGGAGCTCGACGTCCGTGGAAACTCATGTTCAACATCCACTCCCTCAACTTCCCTCGAACCTTCTCTGAAGCCATTTCCAGGTTTAGAGCTAACTTAGCTTACTTCCGCATGAATTACGCCATAATCGTGCTTCTTATTCTTTTCCTCAGCCTATTATGGCACCCCATCTCCCTCATAGTTCTCATTATCATGATGGCCCTTTGGTTGTTCTTGTACTTCCTACGGGATGAGCCATTGGCTATTTTCAACCGCACGATCGACGACCGTGTTGTGCTGGTCGTGTTGGGGGTTTCGACCTTTCTGTTCTTGCTGTTGACTGATGCCACCAGCAATATCTTAGTGTCAGTTTTGATTGGTGCAGTGGTTGTTTTGGTGCACGCTTCGTTGAGGAGGACTGACGATTTGTATGATGAAGAATCTACTGGCTTGGTGTCTGGACCTTCATCGTCCTCATAATTCTGGGTTTCTTTTTCACTTATCATTCGTGTGGGCTTTAAAGTGAGTCATATATTGCTTTCAGTGTGGTATTGACCTTTTTTTTTCTTTTAGTTGTCTGTTTCCAAGTGTTGTGTAGTTTAACATTGTTAAGTGCCAAATCAAAGATGATGTGGTTTTATCCTCTGAATCATGGATTGAATGGGATTTCTGCAAGTGGTTGATCCAACGTTGTTTTCATTTTCTTTTCTGGATAATTTCATTCATTCAAAGAACCGAAAATACAAGGCTAACCATTGTTTGAGTGAACACTTGATAATCTTTGGCTCAGCAAACTGTATATTGAAACAGTCTGATTATTGTTTTGGATGGTTGAATCAGAATTTTCCTTTTTTCTTTCACTTTCAGCTTCACTCTTAAGTTTCACTCTTATTCCTGGTTTGGCTCGCTTGGCTTTTCTCTTTAGAGGTTATTTTAAGGAAATGAACTAGGCTAGTTTTGTTAGATTTGAAGATCTTCGTTTCAGGTATAAGTATAACGAACGCTAACAGATCTTCAGTTGGATTTTGGTAATCTTCAGTTGTTTTTAAGTACTGAAAAATTAGTTTAAATTTTTGTTTAAGTCCAATTAAGATGAAAATACTAAAATTCGAGCTTGGTCTAGCATGCCCGTATTAAATTTTTATATAAAAATAAATTTAAAAATAAAATACATCAAATACACTAAATATATATATATATTTAACTAATACTAAGATAAGTATAACTTAGCAAGTAAATACCTCTAAAACAATAACAATAAAATAATAGTAATATAATAGGAAAATAATAGTAAAAAAATGAAAAATAGTGGAAAAACAATAAAAAAATAGCAGTAGTTTTTTTATAAATTTTTGGTCGGGCCTAAGCAAAAAAAAAAAAACTTTATTCAAGATCTAAACTCATTTTTTAAATTTATATTTTTTTCTAAACCCTCTCACTTTTTAAATGAATTTTTAGGCTAAATCAGATGATATTCCACGATGAACAATTGTAAAGGTGAGTAATCAACAAAAGAAGGGGACAACTTGTTGTAATGAAAGATTGAAGGCTTCTGGCAATTGGCATGTGATTTGAGGTTTGAACGCATACATACATACATACAGAGCCAAATCTTGTTATGTCAACAAATAGTTTGTCATTAAATGTTTGGGATGATCTCAATGTTTCCATACATTTTGGCTGTTGATTTTGCTAATGCCATCAACCATTCATCAACATGTAGGTTTAGTTACACATATATACAAGCAAAGGTATCTTACTTAACAGAACTTAAATTGATTAAAGGTGGTGATTTAAATTAAATTTAAGACTCTTCATTATTTATTTGTAAGTAGTTGTTATATATTTATAATGATATTTGATATTAGATCTCATTTGGTTGTAACTGCTTTTTTCTTGTTTCTAATAAAACACTTTAACGTTTAGATCACATATGACATCAACAATAATGAAGAAATGGAAAAAAATGTAAGGTGAAATATATGGAAGGATAGAGTGGTATAAGAACGTATAAATACATACAGCAATTTCACATCCATATTTCTCATATTTCGAGTTCAATTAATCAATTTTTTGTTACGATTTATGAGTTTCTTTATATTTTTTATTTTTAGCAGAATACTAAATGAACAATATGTAATTTTACTTATTAAAGATAATTTCATTTAACAAAATATGGCTAACATAATTTTTATGTGAAATTTGTAAATTTGATTGTTGTACTGAAATTCTAGACAAAAAATCGTTATAGAGAAATAATTTAGTAAATAATCTACTTTCCAATTATGGTTGTTATTATTATATGTGGAAAGATAAATTATTTGAATTCTAATCATATATATCCGACCGGTCCTTCCGTTAGTTCATTGAAACCGTAAATGAATTGCATGTTGATGAACAAAAAATGATGGAAATGGTAAATTTAGAGAAATGAGAAACATTCGGAAATAAATGTGGTTTTCTCACTAAGTAGAGAAATGACCTAAGAATTAATTTATGATTTTTCGAGTTATTAATTAATTGATTGATTGAAGTTTGAAAATGAGATTAAATTAATTGATTATAGTGAATCCATTGAATGTAGAAAAATTAAATATATTTTATCATAGATTATTTTACGGTAAAGTTGTCATGATTTTATCGGAATCAAAATCGGATTGAGAACATCATTTAATTGAAAAATTAATTTAATAAATAATGTCTATTTGAGAAATAGAAAAACATGCACTGGGTTAGATTGAATTATAAAGTGCTGTGTTAAAAATCCATAAAGAGTTTATATTTGGACCCAATACGGGAGAGGCCCAAAAGCCCCTTATGTTAATATATGGGACGACAAACCCTAGTATATTTAACTGGGATTGTTGCCCTCTCTCTCCTAGTTGGACTAGGATTTTGTTTTTTTATTGAAATAAATTTCTACTAATTCAACAATGTTTTCAATTCTTCTTATAAATAGATAACATCGGTAGGGCTAAATATACAACTTTGAGATATTGTTACTTTGCTCGAAAACAGTTGGAATTTATTTTCTAAGTATAAAATCTATTTTCCGAAATAATAATTCTATCGGTTTCTATTGAAGGGATTTTTGCTTTCCTGTTGAAAGTAAAGTAAATAATTTATCAAATTCATTTGAGCCCACACTCGAAGCAGTTCGTTGTATGAGAATAGAGGAGAATGTTGTTTGGTTGAAAGCCGAGAATGGAAAGGATCCGTCTAGCTGAAAATACTTGTGCAATTTTCGGTAAAGTTTATTGCTATAAATATCACAAATCGGTTCGATTTTCAAAATTTTATTTTTCGCTATGCAAGAAAACTATTTTCGAATTGGATTTTTTTTTCAACATTTTATCCATAAACTCTCTTACCAAATTGTAAACCTTAATTTAACCTAAGTTTCCAAATCTTAAAATGGTTTTATTGATATGGCAAGTGAACATCGCCAAACGTGCAAACGTTTGGAAATAAAATATTGCAGCAAAAGATATAGAAATAAAACAACAATGTCTGCAAGTATACTGGTCAAATTATAATATAGTAAAGTGTTACAACAGAACACAAAGAAGTATTCTGAGGATTGTACCCAAGGGAGGACAAATTAAATTCGAAATCTATTTCTACAATAATAAGTCTAAATAGTAATAATTAAAATCTATATTACGACAAATAATAAAATAGATTACAAGCATAAACTAAAGTAAATAAACAAAAAATAGGCAGACAACTAAATCAGGTTAACAAATAGAAGATTAACTCGTTTCAGTTGTCGTAGTTAACATTAGAATTTGGGTTTAAATGGAATTAACTAGTACCTCCTGTCCTCTACTAATTAACTAATCGATAGGTACTCTGTAACAGTCCGATATTTCAGTGATGTCAGGAACAGTAGTTCGAGGCCACCAAATCCGGCGAGTAAGATCATAAATATTATTATTTAATATTTACAAGTCAAATATGGTTTTTAAAAGGTTTTTGAATTGGTAATTTGTGTTTTATAATGATTTATTAGGTCAAGTAGTTTTAGAAAGTGAGGAATCGGGACCGCGTTTCTATAAATCGAGCCGTAAATATTTTTATAAATATTTACGGAGTGTCACTAAGGTAGTATTAAAATTTTGTTAAAAATTTTAACGTTTCAATAGTTAATTAATTAAAGGGGACTGGAAAATATATAAAACTTGTTAATTATAATATTTAAGTGATTAAATGGCTTGATTTATAAATGAAGGACTTAAGAAACAATTATACCTAAACTAAAATAGTGGGGCGGCATCTGAAGGTAAATTAATAAAATAAAGTGAATGGATGGCAAAAAAATTAAAACATACAAGTTGAATTTTAAAGTTTTCTTTCAATTCATCTTCCAAATTCAGCTTAAACTGACAAAGGAGACAGCTCTTTAAACTGGTTTTTCATACTTTTGCTTCATGTGAGTTTAACTCTTATCCATTTCTTGTAATTTTTATATTTTTGAGATTGTTACAAATAAGTCCAACTAAGCCATACCTTTGTTTTTTATTTTATTAAAAATTTTGGAAGTTGCCATTGATAAATATTAGATTTTTTTATGAATAACATGGAGATCTTTGATTATGTTGTATGATAATTTTATAAAGTGATTTTGTTAAATATTGATTTTAGGATTAAATTGTGAAAATGTTAAAATATTAGGGTTTGATAGTAAATTTTGGGTTTATTAGGGGCTATATGAAGGCCTAGAATATTTGAATAGATTACTGATTGAGGAAATTAGTTAATTTGATATATTAACTAATTAAGGGATTAAATTGCAAAAATTGTAAAAGTTTGGGGTAATTGTATAAATTTGAAAAATAAAAGAGTATTAATTGTAAAATAAATTGGAAATGGAATATATGCTAATAAGTGAATAATTTTATATTTTATATCAAGATGCAGTAGATATTCGTGAAAAAAGAAAAATAGCATAATAGTCCCTATACTTCTACAATTACTACAATTCAATCCAAGTAAGTTCGTACGGTTAAAATTTTATATTTGTATAAATTTTATGAACGATATTATGCATTTATTCTATTCTTGGAAATGAGTCATTGTTGGAATTATAAGATTAAATTGGAAATTCGATTTGAATGGAATGCAAAATTTGAGTACATTCGTAATTTGGGTATGATAATATTGGAAGGAGAAAACGACATTTTTCCCAAGTAAACAGGGGTTCAGCATTTTTTGCGAACTCTCGTGCTTTACTTTTTATTTGGCGTAATTAGGTGAATCAGCTCTTACGAGCTTCTGTTCAACTCTTACAAGCTTCTGTTCAGCTTTTGAGCTTCTGTTGGCATATTCGGGAGGACCAGCTCTTATGAGCTTCTGTTGATGAGTACTTTTATCCATAAGTCGTTCTTCAAATGGAAAGATTTCGGTAAAGTGATTTATTTAATGAATTTGAAATACCTGTTATTTATTTTTGTATTGATTTGAATATGCATGTATTTATCAAATGAAGTTGTGAACGACAGGGAATTGACATGAATGGTTTTCTTTATTTGACTTGTTATAGTAGGTTCGGTAAGATTTTTGTTTAACCCGTCGAACTTACTAAGCTTCATTAAGCTTATTTGTATTGTTTAGTGTCTTTGTATATTTTCAGAAGGTTGGACAATCGGATCAGAACTCGTCACACTATCCAATTTATCTCGGTAGTTTTTGAAATATTAAATACAATTGATATGGCATGTATAGGCTTTTGTTCGATTTTCGTCAAAATTTAGCTTATGTAAGTATTATGAATAATATTTTGTTTATATAACCAACATACATATTGATATGAAATTAAGATATGAGTGTGATGTTAGTATAAGTGATATATGTATGTATATAACTGAGTTAAAGTGAACTTTGGTAACTTGGTTAGATAGGTTAATTAGGTAAGTTTGGATACGTGGTTGACATGTTTTAAGTTGTCATATGAGGTTCCTAAGGGCATATTGGTTGTATGTGGTGATAATACATGTTTAAGTCATAAATTTAAGCTTGTGCTGAAGGCATTGTTATGGCTTGTTGGTGTGCAATTTATTAAGGCTAGGTTGATGTCAATTTGGGTAAGAAATGTGACTTAGAAAATGACCTATTTTTGTCTATACAAGTAGAGACACGAGCGTGTGTCTCAACCGTGTGTGACACACAGCCAGGTGACACGGCCGTGTGTCCCCTGTATCTTTTACGAATTCAAGTCAGTATACTCACACGGCCTAGCACACGGGCGTGTGACTTGGCAGTGTGACCCAAGTTAGAAAGTTACATAGTTTAAGACACGGGCTGGACACAGTCGTGTGTCCCTATTTTGAATGCCCACACGACTTAAGACACGGGCGTGTCTCCTGACCTGTGAGTCACACGGCCGTGTAACCCCTATAGTGTTAAAAATTTAAATATTTCTAAAAAATTCTCTGAGTTTCTGATTTAGTCCCAATTTGTTTCTAATATGTATTTCGGGTCTTGAGGGCTCGTTTAAGGGATAATATATATGATTTTGATTGGTTTTATTATGAGTATTAATATGTGAAAAAGTGTTTGAAATTTCTGTCTGATTGATTCGTAAACCTCGGTAATGCTTAGTAACCCTGTTCCAACGAATGATACAGGTTAGGGGTGTTACATACTCGGTTATCTCTTGTCTTCACTTTTCCTACCGGGATAAACTACGATTTACTCGGCAAACTTATCTTTCAACCTCATTTAACATAGATTACTTCCTAGGGTCATCGATCCTAGGGTTACATAGTTTAAAACTAATTCATTCATACGGAAACCTACATTCCTCTATTAACAACTTCCACATCCACTCGTTAATCTTCCTAGAGACTGAGCCTCTCATAGATCAAGATGTCATAACTCTTAGGTTTAATTTAAACATGCAAAAGAACGCAAGTAAATTAAGATAAGAGAAAAGTAAGAAATTGCTTAATTGATTGAATCGGATGTGCTCAAAGTCACGTAATCTCTTGATAATTAACTGATCTTCGATGTTTGCAAAAGAAAAATATATTGTTGAATACTTCAATAGAAAAGACTTAGGTTCAAAAAGAACCTAGTTGAAAGAAGCAAAAGTATTTTGAAACAGAAAATAAAACGAACTAAAACCTAAATCTACTAACTATGGCTCTTAAAGGCTTACCTACATATTAGTAATAACCTTTCTATTTATATGATGTTTAGAAACCATAATTAGGTCTATTAGCCCTAATCCCAAAAAATATTGATTGCGAGAAGAATTTTATTCTTGTCGAGTTTTGTTCCCTGCGTTCAGACTTGTGTCGCGACACAACCAAGGTGTGTCGTGACACAACACCAATTTCCCTATCTAGGATGTCCGATTTCACATGTTGCGTCTTGGGAAACTTATGCTACAATCGGTTGTCATCCCTAAGGCTATCGAGCAACTAAATACACATCCTGCACACTCAATTAAACATATTAGAACTACCTTAGGCCCTAATTGGCCTAATAGGTCAACTAACATCAATTATTGCATAAAAATGCTTATTTTGCAAATAATTAAACCTAGATTGCAAAAATTGAAAATAAAATAATTAAATATAAAATAGCCAGAAAACAAGCCCCTTATGTAACAGCCCGATTTTAGCTAAACTAGAACAGTGGTTTCGGAACCACAAATTTGAGGTCTTAAAATTATTTTAATGTTATTTTTTATGTTTATAGAATGTGAATATGTATGTGTGAAAATTTTGTAAAATAATTTTAGCGTTTGAGTGCTTAATTTGACGAAAGGACTAAATCGCATAAAATGCAAAAGTAGCATGCTATAAGTTAAGAGTGTCTATTTGCTATGGTTTATTAAACCAAAGGTCCTTATGTTGTGAATAGACCATTTATTGTGGGAATAGTCATAAATGGGCATATATTATGATGATTTTAAATGGTTTAGTAAAGGTTAAATATGTAATTTGGTAAATAAACTTAACATAAATAAAACCAAAATCAAAATTATAAGTTATCGTTATCTTTTAAACGAAATTAAAGAAGAATAAGAATCTTTTACACTTATCTAGGGTTCAACCCTTTGAATTTTTGATTAAGGTATGTTCTTTAATCGATTTTTGATAATTTTTACGTTTTTGTGATCGTTGTTTCGTGTTCTAGCTAGCCCATGCCCTAATTTTTGAGTTTTTTTATGATTTTGTAAAATTTCATTGATGAATACTTGAGCTTTGTGATAAATGATGATGAAAAATGAAAGATAAATGATAGATTATCATGTTTTGTAAAGTGATTTTTGGTAAAAATGCATATTAGGGATTAAATTGAGAAATGTGTAAATTTAAGGGTTAAAATGTGAAATGAAGGAAAATAATGGGCTACCAGGAGTCTATGAAGAATTCGAATAGCATGAAATTAGAAAGAAATTGTGTAATTTGTGTTTTTATGAATTGAGGACTACATTGTAAAAATGTAGAACTTTAAGGGCTAAAGTGTAAAAATTCCCAAATATGTATTTGAGGACTGAATTGAATGAGTTGGTGATTAAATAGATTAATTTTGAATATATATAGATCAAGAACAAAAGAAATCAGATTTAGATCGGTGGAAATCGAAAGTTGTCGAATAGTCAATCCAGTCCGTTTATCCCGAATACGAGGTAAGTTCATATGCAAATAAATGTCTTTAAATTGAATTATATATGTTTATTTTCCCTTGAACTACTATGAAGTTGAACGAGTAAATACAAGTAAGAATCGACGAAGTTATGATATCCGAACGTCCCGTACGATCCTTAGGAATAGTATAGGTACAAATGTCATGACATTAGGTTACCGAGATGTGATTACATTTAAGATCATGTCTGAGACATTGGCATTGTATCGTGGTTACGTGTAAGACCATGTCTGGGACATTAGCATCGTTAATCGATTTTGTGTAAGACCTTGTCTAGGACAGTGGCATCAATATGTGAAAACATGTAAAACCATATCTGGGATATGGCATTGTACGAGCTATATGTGATTGCCGAGTATCCTTAACAATTCCGAATGGTTCTATGGGCAAAGTCAAGTCGAGAAAGAATGTATAAATAAGTTAAGTGACTCAGGTATGTACGAGATTCATACGAGTATTGAAAAGGAAAGTATTTGATGAATTCAAATTATGATATTGAATATGTGTACAATGAGAAAGGTTTGTGAACTTGTATGTGTTTAGCTATGCTTAACATATTTGAATTGATATGCATTTATTTGTGTATGACTTACTAAGCTTTTAAAGCTTATTTCGTGTGTTCTTTCCCTATTTTATAGATTATCAAAGCTAGCTCAGACTCGGGGATTGTAGGGAAACATCATCACACTATCGATCATCTTGTTGGTACTTTTGAAGCTTTGTAAATATGGTATATGGCATGTATAGGCTAGTATTTTGATGATAAGTTTCGAGATATGATATTAGCCATTTGTATTAGCTTGTGAAATGATGTAAATATTGGTGTGTATGGCCATTTAAGTTAGCTTGAATTAGGTGTTTGGTAAGTAATTCATGATGTATAAGTTGTCATATGTTTTGGTTTGTTTGGCATGGTTATATGGTTGCTCAAGTAACTAGTTGTCATTTGGTGAGTTAATGTTTGAATGATGATATGTTGTGGCTTGGTTTTGAGATGATAAAATGGTATGATTTGAAGCATGAAATAGATGATAAGATGATGAGAAAATGCATTTAGAAATTATGTAAATTCGATGATTTTGGCATCTTGATTTGGTATGTTTTGGTTATGGATTTGAGTAGTTAAGAAAATGGTTTATAAATGGCATGAAATGTGTATGAATTGGCATATTTTGGCTGCCTATAAATGTATTCAAATGGTACCATATTGGTTGTTAGGTGTGCTTGAGAAAAGGGTGGCAAATTGGCTTTGCAAATAGCCTATTTTTGTCCACACGGGCAGAGACACGGGCATGTGTCTCAGCCATATGCGACACACGACCATGCTACATGGTCGTGTGTCCCTTAGGGCACCTTTCGAATTAAGTCAGTATACCCTAAAGGTTTGACAAGACCTAGACACACGGGCTGGCACATGAAAGTGTAGACGGCCGTGTGACCCAAGTCAGTAACCCCTCCAATTTTCACACGGCCTGGCACACGAGCGTGTCCTCGGCCGTGTGGTGCAAGTCAGAATGTATGCCCTATTTTCACATGGCCTGTGACATGAGTGTGTTTGGTAGCCGTGTGAGGCACACAGCCTGTTCATACGGGCGTGTGACCCTTAAATGATTGAAAATTTTATAAGTTTTCCAAAGTTTGCAAATGTTATCAGTTTAGTCCCGAACCATTTTTATGCATGTTTTAAGGTCTCGTAGGACCTTATAAGGGATAATGTGGATGAGTTGAATGGATATTGATTATGAATGCATAAATGTATGTGAATGATGTGTATTATCCAATAATACCTCGTAACCTTATTTCGGTGACGAATATAGGTTAGGGGTGTTACATCCTAAGTGCCGAAATATACTGAAACTACCACCATGTTTGGTAGCAAGTCAGTAAGACCAACATATATCTCACTTAAAAGGGAAATTTAGTTTGTTGCTATGAAATTTTGTTGTTATTAATTATTTTTAAGGTGTAATAAACTAATATTAATTCTTGTCATAATCATTAATATGTTAACAATCAAATTGTTCGGACCTAACATGATATGATTTCAAGTGTGTCAAACTCTTGAATCATCTCACAATTGTAAAGGGCTTATTTGTGTATATAATACAAATACTAAATTTGGTAGGTTTTTGTATGTATTGGAGTTTATTTTTGCCATAGTTGAATGATGGAGGCATGGAGGCCCAAGATCATGCCTTCCATTTTTCATGCAACTAGTGTATGGTAACATTAGAAGTTATAATGCTATTGACGAGTCATCCAAGCAGTGACGACAGAGTTCATTCTCGATGCAGAAAGCATTCATTGCATTTAAGCGTGTTTCTTAGGACGAAAGAGATTTCAATGGGATGCGAGTGGAATTTACATGATCTCGGAGGCTATTCGACAATCTCTCTGTTAATGCAATTGGGTTGAGATCAACCAACAGATTAGAGCTTACGTGCTCTAGCTGATCAAAAGAAGAAGGTTGATGTCAGACAAGTCTGGCAATCTAGTTTATTGACAATAACCATTTATTCTATTGAAAGGTAAAAATATAATCATACTTTTACAAAAGAGAAAAAGATAAGCATACTTTCCATTATGTTATAAAAACATATTACATTATATTTTTTTATGATAATACTTGTATTTAAAATTTGAACATATGGAGTAGCCGTTTGGATCATACCAATTATACAATGGATCTTACTTAAATTTGTTGCAAATATACCAATGCGCATATGAATGGGGAATTTGTTGGTAATATTTAATTAATATAATTTTTATCGTAAATGAACTTAATTTTTTGTAGTTTGTATGGATGTCACTCCTGAATGATGTGATCATTATCATTCTATTGCTAGAAGCACAAGAGAATGCTAATATGTGGAGTGCCTGCTTGAAACTTATATGCTTTCATATCAAGTGAAATCGACTTGATTAGGTTTTAATGTAGTTCAAGTTGGTCCAAAACATTCTAAGGGAGTCGAGGAAGCTTCATAGGATTAACTTGCATGAAAGGGCAAGCATTATTAATCTAATGCTCATTGAGAGTTGATCTTAAATGTTTTGGACCATTACACAAATTGTCATTCAAGATCCATACAACCCCAGTGATATGCTCAATATAAGGTCAAAATTGATTTGTAAGAGGTTTTGCTAAGAATCTTTTGTTAAGAAGTTTGATCTTGACATTGTCTTAAGGTCAAAATAATGCCATGTCATCATTATCAGTTATGGGATCCAGATTCTATCAAGGATATCTGAAAGATAAGTTTGATCTTTAAAAAGCACATTTTAATAAATAATGTTTTAAAAGTTGCATTAGACTTTAAAAACAACAAATCGTAACATCATCTTAATTAGTATACTAACATAGATTAAAACATCACATTACATTAGTACACTATCCAATACATTATCCTTTCAATTAACAGAACATTTAAATTACATCAAATGACATTTCTACCTAACTCTAACTTCGACCAACACCAACTTGACCTTGCCTTATAAGAATTAGAGAAGTACAAATCATAGATGGTTAGATTCATGTACAAGCATGGTTTTCTATAAGTACTAAACATTATTGGGTACAAAATTCTAGATTAGCCATAAATACCATGTTTGAATATTAACCTCATCATCTACGATTTATACATTCCCTAATTCCAACAAGGATTGTGTCCGATTTAGTTGAAATTAGAGTCAAGTACAAATGTACCATGATATTAACTAAAGGATAGTTCCAACAAGGATTGAGTCAAGTTTGGTTGAAATTAGAGTTAAGTAGAAATGTACAATGATATTAACTAAAAGGGTAGGGTTGAGGAAATGGAGGTTAAGGTTTTCGAACCTAACATCAATACTTATGAGTGTAAGGTCAAGATCAATTTGTACGAGATTCCTTTAGCTATATGTGATAAAGAAAAAAGATCTCGAGATTAATGGATCTCACGGCCATAGTAATGTCATGTATCAATTACGAAAAATGAAAAAAAAATCTAAAAAAATAAGTACAATCTTAGGAAAAAACATAATTTTGATAAATAATCCTAAAATATCCCTATTAAAAAATAAGGTAAACTACACCTAAAGTCACTCTAAAATAGGGTTTGTCTTATTTTGGTCACTTTAATTTTTTCTTAATTTAATCACTCTAATTAAGATAATTGTTCGAACTAGTCATTGCCGTTAAAAAAATCGTTAATCCATTAACATATTGTTGATGTGACACATTAGTCAATTAAATAACACGTAACACTTTTCCTTGACTTTTAACTAAAGCCTAGGGACATCTATGTAATTATTTTAATTTTTTTATCTTCTTGCTGTTGTCATCAAACCTCCCCTTCATGTTATCCACCATAAGGGAAACTAGTTGGTGATAGCAATGATGGCGTCAACGAGGATTCTCTGCAAAACGCAAATAGAATAACACTAGAAGCCTCTGATATTGATGGTTTTGATAAGGTAAATAACTTCATAAGTTACCTATTTCTTCAATATATTAAAAATCTCTCCTCAAATGTGTTCCATATCGGTATGGAATGCGCCATCAAAGATAGTGTCGATGTCTTCTCGTTGTCACGCAACGACGACGCTTACTCACAGGCAGGTATTAGCATTTTGTGGAGGATCCTCACCAGCATTGTCATCGCTGCCACCAATTGGTTTCCCTAACGGTGGATAATGTGAAGGAGAGGCTTGAAGACGATAGAGAGAAGAGAAAAATAAAAAGGTTTTGGAATAATGACAAAGAGGTCTTTAAGCTTTAGTTAAAAGTTAAAAATAATACTACGTTTCGTCATTCAATTGGATAATGTATCACATCAACAATCCGTTAATGGATTAATGAAATTTTTTATGTTAGTGACTAAAATTTAAAGTGACCAAAATAAGACAAACTTTATTTTAATGTAATATTAAGTTTAATTTACCTTAAAAATAAATAAAAAATAATTAGCTTAAAAAAACATAATCTCAAAATTACACAAAAAAAAAACTTTAATTCATAATTCATGGAAATTAAATCAAATAAAATTTTTATGTATAAAATTATAAAAAAATTAAAATTAATTTATATTATACATTAAACTAAAATCCAAAATCCATGTTAAACTTTATAAAAACAAACCTTTATATTTTAGGAAATTCAAATCAAAATTTAAGAAAATGTGAAGAAAATAGAAATTAAGCTTTCCGTTCGCCACTCTCCACTCTAATGTTTAAACTCTGAACCCCTGAAACACTTCTAACCTAACCGTCTTCACCGTCCGCCACCGCGCTATTAGTTAATCACTGACGTTCACAATCTATCGTAAGAGGTCTCCACAATAAGAATCTGATGGCGCGGCCACCGTACGAATACGACCCCTATTACCTTCAACCTGACCAAGACCGTAACTTGATCAACACGCTGTTCGTTTCTGGACTCCCCGACGACGTCAAGGCGCGTGAGATTCACAACCTGTTTCGACGACGCGCAGGTTTCGACTATTGCCAGCTCAAGTATACTGGCCGTGGCAACCAGGTCATAAAACATTTATCTTTCTTTTTTCGCGAATCCTTTTACTTTCTGTTTGGTTTCCGAGAAATTTATTCCTTCGTAACAACACATTGCAATAAAGGCCCGGAGCATATTTTACTCTTTTTATTTATCATTTCAAGCAATTATGAAGATGGTTTGAATTTTGAAACAGTTGAAATTTTAGAGTTATTTTTGTAGAAATTTGGTAAGCAATATGAAGATTAAGCCTACCATTTCTAGCTAATTTTCTACTTTCTTATTTTCCTGAAATTTTACTCTCCTTATGGAACTGTTATGTTTGAATTTATGTTTCATTTAAACTATTTGCTCTTTATTTTTAGCTATTTTTGAGGAAAGAAAATTATTGCTATTGAATGATACTATCGGCCAATTTTGATATGTGCATGAACACTGCTTGAAAACAAAAATAAAAAAGAAGGGGGAAATTTTGTGTTGCTGCCCGCTTGCCCTTTTATATGCTCGTTTGTTTTCTTTTTCTAAGGAGGCCCCAACATGGGGAATTGGGGATATAGGGGAAAGGTTGCCTATGTCGGGAGCTGAGGTTCAAACCTAGCCCCATTGGATGCCACCTCTTAAGGATGGCTGCATGAACCAACTGGACTAAATCCAGGTTCCTCTCTTATATATACATTGGCACTTGTGCATTGTTAAGAAGTTTGTTGTTGGCATTTTTTAAGACGAATAATATTCAGAAAAGTAGTATAATAGATAGCTGCATCTTGTGGTACAGGTTGTTGCATTTGCTACCTTTCTCAATCATCAATCTGCAATCGCAGCAATGCATGCATTAAATGTGAGTATTTACAAGAATTATTTAAGCTTCTGGAGGTTTATATGACCTTTTAGTATGTTTATTTTGGTTGTCCATGTTAAGGGGGTAAAGTTTGATCCTCAAGCGGGATCTGTATTGCATATTGAACTAGCCAGATCAAACTCAAGGAGAAAACGTAAACCAGGTAGATAATGTCTTAAGTTGTTCAAGTGGTTGAAACTTTAATGTTATTCATCTCCAAAACTGTTAAGGATGCTTGACTTCCTTGCTCAGGTAGTGGTCCATATGTTGTTATTGATAATAGAATCAAGGCCTCAGCTAATACCCAGGAAACATCAAGTGATGATGGTAAGCTCATACAATTCCTCTCGACCTTTGCCCTTTTTCATTTTGGTTTGAAAAGGGGGAAAAGAAGTGCATATATTTAACTCCACATGTGGGGGCCTCTGTACCCTCACTGTGATGATCATCACCTACTCATGTTAGCACGATTTTCCACCTTCAGGAGACAGTGACACTGAAGAACCATCTGGAGCTGAGGATGCTGATGCTTCAAACAAGGATGAACTGAAAACCGTAAAGAGGTTGAAAGCTTTAAGGAGAACCATGTCTAGCATGAGCAGTGTGAAAAGCTTCATATCACTAGTGATAATGAAGAAGCTCCTTTTTAATTAATCATGTGAATTTTTTATTGCATTTCTAAGTTTAGCTTATGGTGTGGTCATGTGCAGTGATACAGTACAGGATCCAGAAAACTCTGTACCAGCTGCAAATGTAAGTAAAACATAAAAACCACTTAAATCTGGTTTCATTATCATATAAGCATTTGAAGCTCTTTTCTAAAAGACATACAAGGCTTGTCCAAGAAAGAATGAGTGAGAGTCTGGATTAAGAATTTTATCACATAGGATGAAGTTCACCAAGAGATCATATGGTTTTTAAGAAAAAATTCGAACTTAATTTGATTGCTATTGCAGGAACAGTTGGAAAGGACTATTGATGAAGGTGCTCAAGCTTGCTCTACTTTATTCATAGCAAATCTAGGTCCAAATTGCACTGAATATGAACTGAAGCAAGTTCTATCCAAGTAAGATGCAGTTTTAATCATTAGATACTACTAATATATTTTGTTGAAGATGTTTTCTCTGTTAGAACCAAATTCCGGATTTTATAATATTTTTTTTCCTTCTAAATATAACCTTACCATTGTGTCTGATGTTTCTTTACCATGCGGAGATAAGAGTAATTGACTTCAAATTTTCTTTTTCTTTTTGGCCCCAGGTATCCTGGATTCAATATGCTCAAGATTCGGGCTAAAGGAGGAATGCCAGTTGCATTTGCTGATTTTGAGGTATCCAAACTTAATGCTGCAATTTACAGAGTCTTTTAAAATTTTTAAATAACCAATAATCCTGATTCTTAGCTAACCCTTTCATTATAATACCATATGTCGTTGACTCTGATGAATCATATTTAACTTTAGGAGAATTTAAATCATTGTTTTTTCTTATTGTGTGTATTTTCTCCTATAAGATTCTTTCTTAACCTGTGCTGATTGGGGAATATGTAATCCTCATCTCTTGTAGTTACACAATTTGAAGTTCCGGATGATATACCTTAATTAAATCAATCAAAGATGTTTTTCTAGAACTTAAAATTTGGACCAAAATAGAAGTTTGGAAGGATTATAAAACATCAAATGCAGGATACACCTTCTTTTTTTTTTTTTTGCGAAGTTATACACCAGGAGTGTTTGAGATTTTAAGTAGAAAAGAAGAAATCGAAATAGGTGATAAGTAGGCATGCTTGTATAATTTGATTACTGAAATGTATTTTAGCAAGCAACCAACAAACAGCTAGTATCTCTCACCATTTAAACCATTTGTAGCGAATATTTTCCTCTTGAATTTCAAGATGGGTCATTCATTGTCATTCAACTGGCTTTGCTAACTGCATTCTAAGCATCCTGAATTCTTTCCATGCGAATTTATTGGTTTAATCACTTATTGCAAATTGGCTGTTTTCATTGAATGCAATATCTAAGTTCTATCGTCACCATTTGAACATTTTATTAGATGTAATGTGTTTTTAGTACATGGTCTCATTAAACTCACTTTCTCCCGGACAGCAAGTAGAACAAGCAACGAAAGTGATGACGGATCTTCAGAGCAGCCTTTTGCCTTCATCAGACCGAGGCGGCATGCACATAGAGTACATTTAACTGCCCTTACTAGTTTTAAATACAGTTAGTCCCCGCAAATTCATTTCATTACATCAGATTTACACATCTTACTGATTTTGCAGGTATGCAAGGTCCAAGATGAGGAAGCCCTAGGAAAAAGGTAATGGAGCTGGCTATCTGCAAAAAATGGTCCCACCAGTTGTATTTTAGAAGCAGTCTCGTGTCCCTATTTGGAGGACGAGTAATTTTCCGACAATGTAAAGGCCACAGAAAATAATAGTAATGTAATGCTAACTTACTATTACCCTCATTTAATTCTGATGTCTCAGGTCGTTTTCACGTTTCATCTTAATCCTAAATTGTGTCATGAACTCTGCCAAAAAAATGCAGAATTCAGTGCATTCGTGGACAGGTAAAACCTGTTCACTTTTTTTTTCATGAGTGATCAGTTTCTTTCTCTGTTATTCTGGACTTTAGTTTGTGTTTGCATTTTGGTCCTCTACTGAAAAAATGGACTAAATGATCCATTAAAATTTTCATCAATCTTTACCCCTTAAGTGTTGATGTGGCATTTTCATATATACATTTTTGGTGTAATTATGATAAATTATGATTAGCATATAAAATTATTTATAAATTTTTTTATTAAATTCGTTTCCCACTTACTCATTATCCATTTACCCAATTGGGGAAGGGTAAATAGGCAGTGGATAGAATGAAAATATATAAAATATTTGTTTTTATCCTAATCATCAGTTATTTCCACCTCATTTACACCAAAAAGAAAATGAAAATGGCATATCACACCTTAGTGACAAAAATGGAAGGAAATTTTAATGAAATGACTATTTTACCCGTTTCATTTGAGGTATAAGGACTAGTTGACCCTTCTTCAGTAAGAGAACAAAATACAGCAGGATTAGGGATCATTTATATATTTGGAAGATTAGTTTTATCTTCATATATAATGCAAACTGGGATAATTTAATAAAAATGAAGTTTCAACATATATTACATGTGAACCCTAAACTCCACAATTCACCGTGCCGTCCATAGCGTTGGGAACATACGGATATGGCATTGAGATGAAAACAAACAGGCGATTGTTGGTAAGTGGCTATGAAAGCTGTTCATTTCTCATCCTTTGATCCATTCATCAGGTAATAGGGGGTAGTTAACCCTACACTGAAATTTATGAGAAGGCCAAGTTTTTCACAAAAACAAAACATAGATGTTTAAAACCAGGCCGGTAGAAAACAAAAAAACAAATGTACATTTGATCATCATCGAAGTTATGTTACAGAGGTAACATCAAACCCAACCATCTCCATTACCTTCACTTATGTCGAATCACCCATAAAACAAACAAAACAAAAGCTAAAAATTTAATAGCTTTTACTTTCCCGATAATATGTCCTCTGCAACTTTCAGACTTGTCATAATGAGAAAAACATGCAATGCCAGTGTTGATTTTTATGTTTCGTTGAAGAAAACAAAAAAGAAAGACACTTTCTTTCAGAAGTTTGAAATTGAAATTGAAGCAAAACAAAAATCTTTTTTACTGGTAATATGAAAAGGATATTTCACCATCTGCTTGGATAACTTTAAAATCCCATGATTTTTTTCCCTTTTTTAGCCCTGACTTCTGTTGGTTTCTTAATGCAAAAGACAAAATTACAGTCCATATTTTTTGTCGGCTTTGCCAGCTTCAGTCTTTTAACAAAAATATATCAAGTTATGGGAAAAAGTAAAACCACTGTCATTTTACCATGAAGTGTCAAAACACAAAAGCAAACTGGTCCCTCCCCCCTGCCTTTGCACTATCAAACAAAAATCTCATACATGTGAAAGAGGTTTTAAGTTTAAACCATATGTTCAATTTTTTTTTCACCAATACTGTATTAATTTACTTATTTGACCCAATTATCAAATAAATAAATTGCTCCATTAGTACTAAAACAGAGGGAAAGAACCAAATCTCTCAAAGCTGATTGATTGGTTGATTTAATTAGCAGAGGCACATTCACCATAGCTTTTGAAACTGCCATTCCAAAAAGAATTACAAAAACCCTAATTGAAACCTTGCTTCCAATGCTCCTACTTACCATACAGAAGCAGAATCTAACCTGGCAATGAAGGAAAACAATACAAAACAGAATATAGTGCACCATGGGCGTAAGTAAACCTGGTAAATGAGCCTTCTACAAATTATCTTCGCATGAAGTCCTCCTTGTTTCTTGGCCTTGCTCCGTCGAGGGAGAGCTTTCCACTGAACTCATCTAATGAATCACTCGTGAGTGGTCCACTGTAGCTCCTTTGTTGCTCTACCCAAAGCCGGCCACTACGGTTACCAACATCATACCCTGGCGACGTGTAATTGGTATTCATGAGCACATCACCTTCCAGTATCCGGAGCACCTGCTCCAAAAGCACATTCAACCAATCAGCTGAATTTTCTACTTCTTACTTAGTGACTTCAAAGTTAATGACTTGACAAAGGAGATATTTCCTAAACCCAAAGGCCATTGCTTCCAATCAATTACATTCTCTAGGCACATAATCTGATATCTAACCATTTGCCTTCCATTCCGAAATTTTAATCGGAAAATATACCAATAAAGATATAAAGAAATCAAAGACAATTTTTTTTCCAAATAAACATTTTCATTACAACTTCGAAAGTAAAACCATGTTGCATTGAGTTCACATTGATTTTAAGGCAATTAGGATCTTATACAAAACACTAAGAAAACAGCATATTGCAGGTGAAATATGTAGTGTCAAAGTTTCTCATTACCTGTGACATGCGCAGCCTAGAATGAGGATCCCGCCTTACGCATAATGATGCAGCATGAAGCATGCAATATACCTCATGTTCGGAATAGCGACCTTCCAATCTGGGGTCCACCAGTTCATCTATGGCGTATTCTTCCAAAAGTGGACGTGCCTATTTCAGATCATTAAATCAGCACAATATGTAAACTGGCAAAAACTTTTTTTCACCATGTATATAGGAATAAAGACTAGCATATAAAAGCAGAGTTCGGAAAATACCCATTCGGTTAGACATTGTTGGCCCTTTGGCCTATTAAGGTCCACAGCTTTCCGTCCAGTAACCAATTCAATTAACACCACTCCGAAGGAATATACATCTGCCTTTTCTGTGATTTGTCCACTTTGAGCATACTCTGGTGCCAAATACCTACACCGCAGCATAAACCATTATTGAATTCTGCAATAACATATAGGGAAGGTAAATTGTGAAAAACAAGGAAGAAAAAGAAGGTTGTCATTGAAGATTACCCGAATGTTCCAATCACTCTTGTTTCCACACCGGTATCACCATCAGGCTGCCATCTTGCAAGGCCAAAATCACCAACCTATCAAAAACAAAACCTGAATGAACACCTAATGATACAACTATTCAAGGAAACTACAAAAAATTCAGATACTCGAATGCCTTCTATTGACTACTTAACAATTTTGAAGGTAATAAGATAGGAAGTAATACTCATATTGCGAAAATAAATTCCATGAAATAATTATTTTACTAGAAAAGAAGTAAAGGATTCTCCTTAGCGTCAATGCAAGAAATGAGAAATAAATATCTTTTAGCTTGTAAATACCAAACTCAAAACCTTGCAGGAGAGTTAGAAGTTCACATACCAAAGGTTCAAAATCATGGGTGATGAGAATGTTGTTCGGCCGCATGTCGCGGTGCACAATGCAGCCAACTCTGCATTCTTCATGAAGGTATCTCAGACCTCTAGCAGCTCCTACTGCAATCTTTTGCCGTGCAGACCATTCTAAAGGTTCCCGATGACGCCCTAGAAGACATCAAATTGATGGTACTGTCAAAAACACATTTCCAATAAACAAAGATAGCAAGCTCTTTCAATTCTAATAGCCATCACAGCAAATCTCTTGTAAGTGGCCATACATGATGACCGTATCAAGTTATCATATTTGCATTATATCAGCATAAAGATTTTATACTTAAAAGAAAGAAATACCATATAGATGAGAATCTAGGGATCCATTGCATATGTACTCATAAACCAGCAGTCGCCTTCTATCCTCGATACAGAACCCAATCAGCATAACAACATTCCTGTGCTGAGCACAGCTCAGGACTTCCACCTCTGAGCAAAACTCAAGATCTCCTTGAGAACTAGCCAATTTGTGTTGCTTCACTGCAATTGCCTGACCATCTGGGAGAAGTCCTCTATGAACGGATCCGAACCCACCCTCAGCCAAGAAATTAGCTTGTGAAAATCCACCAGTTGCAAGCTCCAATTCAGCATAGGCAAACCACCTCGGCGGTTTCCCAAATACAGGGGCCTTATGCTGACATATTGAACACAATGGAGGAGGGCCAGGAGGGGCATTTCTTGATAATGAAACTGCTTCCCTCACATTTCCACTAAATTCAGAATCACTCCTAAAGCTTGATATTCCAATGCCTGCTTCTCTATCAAGTTTCGAAAATTTCTCCAGCAAGGCTTTTGTTGTTGAAGCTTGAACCCTGTCATGAGCTCTAACTGAAGTTTCTTCCAGGTGTCGTGAGGATTGATGCTGAGAAGTAAGATACTCTGTTATCCATGGTTGGAACCTTAAACTTGTTGAAGATAAGGATAAATTTTCACTCTCGGGATCTGAACCAGATTCATCAAGATCCTGAATTTCTTTAATAACCAATGATTCATCCTTCTTCAGGTCTCCATTCCCTGCTGAGTTGAAAAAAGGAGAAGTGCCCAGATCAGAGCTTGACACTGAAGAAGTTCCTGCTTCAGTAGCAGTAAATGGTGTCCCGAGCTCTGGACTACTAGTTGGAGTGACAACTGGCCCTCTAATAGAACCAGATGATGTATCTTTGTTTTGGGGATACTTTTCAGAAGCTTCATCTCTCCCAGAATTTAATTGAGAAGAAGCTTCAGCTTCCTTCTCAGGTGACCCAACCAAATTTAAGCGGAGAACTTTAGCTTGTGAATTCTTCATAACCACAATGTTGCATTGCAACTCCTCTATGCACCGTTTTTCCTCATGTTTAATCTGCCTAAAAAATCCAAGAAACAGAAAAGGATCAGGATTTCGAAATGTGAGCACATACCCTCTTAGATCGAACACAAAAGAAAAATGGGAAAAAGAAAAGCAAAATGAAATGAAGGAAATAGGATGTTACTTGTCCAATACAACCCAACTAGCTAGGGCTCGCTTGGCCTCAGCAGCTACTGCTCCACATGGCGATCCAGAAACAATTTTTATCTTGACATTAATCTGTGCAATTAGATGGGAAACAAAGCATTAGCAGGTGAAGACATTTAGATGAAACAGTAATCTACTCAAGCACCCAGAGCATGGTATTTACCTTGTTTGGATCATAAACATCATGAAGTTGGAGGATCATTTGGGAGCAGGAATCAGTGATATCAGATTTTTGCTCTGAACTTGATCCTAATTGAGACTTCCGACTGGCGCAGTCCCCGGCAAATTTTGGGAAACCCCATCTTCTACCTGAAACAGTATACCATTTAACCAGCAAGTAGGGATCCATTAGTCACCTTAATCATTTCTAATTACGACCCTTTTAAGACTTGATTAAACTTGTTTATGCCACAAAATAACTTAACACACTGAAAACAAAAACAATTTGAAAAGTATCTGCTAAGTTAGAAACTGGAAAACAAAGTCCAGATGATGGTATTTTATACAGCAATCAGCAAAGAGTTTCAGAGCACAGATACTATAAGTGTCATCATCCATTATTTCAAAACAAGTTCCAGGATGGGCACCTAAATGAAAATATAAAACAGATAAACAATAGCTTTAAGCACAAAATTTCTTCACTGCTGACTTGAATTTATTCAAGTAACCTGCTATAATAACATTAAGCAGAAGATGGGTTAGAAACAGTAATTGTATAACACAATGCAGTAATCAATGTTTAAAAAGATGAAGAAGTAAATAACACTAATTGATATTAACATGAACAGTAATCCAATGCACAAAATGTCACAGGTAGAATCAAAACCAATGAAAAACAAGAGAATAGTACCTGAGCTAGGTGAAGGAACAACAACAAGCAATGTAATGCAATCTCCAGGTTGAACAACATGAGTCAAAGCCCAGACAAGAGCAGTCTTGGGAACTTCTTTGGATGCCTTAACAGCAACCACAACTTTCTCAGCTACATTCGAGCCACCTTTTTCCTGTTTGCCCTTCTGTTCTCGACTCATTTGGCACCAAGAATTTCTACAAAACTTGCCTCACTTAACAGATTCAACTCTAAAAAAGCCTATCTTAAAAACCAATGATCATTGTAGAAGCCAAGATAACACATCTTAAAAAAGACACAAAGAAAACAAATTTTTTGCATTATTTATCTGCCCCCACCATACTGGCTTCTAGGACATGTACCGACATTGCTAACTATGCAATTCCAGATAATCTGCAGAGAGACAGAAAGATACCAGCATCTAGTACAAGACCCTTTTCACTTATTCACATTATCCCCTCAGAATTCCTCACCAGCCAATGAAAAAGTAAACCCAACATAGTTTCACCTTGTTGTGAAATTTGTAAGAAAATTCCACAGGTGACTGCAAATTTGAAGATCTAGCTAGCCTCTAGTCACTTAAAACAAGAAACTAAGTCCTTCAGCTTAAATTAGGCACTGGATTGAGAAGACAGCCATTGTTTGACTGCAAAAAGGACAGCTACCCCTAAAAGTGAACCTTGATACACCTAATCAACACAACTAGCTTTGCCCTTTTTTTATCTAGGAAAGGGTCCAATCCTCGGCATCAAAACAGTGAAAGCCATAAAAACAAGAAAACAAAATGAGCTGTGAAATTTTAGATCCAAAGGTCAGTTTTCCCACCCTGTTTTTTTTTTCTTGTTCAATTGTTTATGGAAACAGAACAAAAATTCAGCTCTTCGATTCTTTTGTGTAAGTGTCCATACAAAGATTATCAAATCACGATGAATGACAAGAAAATCGTCTCTGTAGCCAGGCAGCAGATTTCTTGTAGGTGGATTTGATTGTCGAATCCTCAACAACTAGCAAAGAGCCTCACAGAAACTGTAAAAAAAAAAAAAGAAGAAGAAGCACCACCCTTTTTAAGCCTCAAATTCAAGCCACAAAGTTCAAATCCAGCAAAATTGTAGAAAATATATAGAGATCAGTACTTCAAAACATAAACATACATTGAAATGAAGAAGAAAAACACTGATGTCATAAGCTTGTTTGGCTTGAAAAATGCAAGAAAACAACAAGAACAACCAGAATTACCAACTAACTACATAGTTTTTTCTTTTTCCCTTTCATTTCGTGTCAATAAACAAAACCCATAACGACAAACCACAAAAAAAATTTTAAATCAGATCCCCTGCAACTCTTTGAACCAGAAAAAAATAATAAAGATCCCGTAAGCCCAAACGTTCCCTTGATTTTAATAATCGAAGTTCATCAATCTTCTCATTAACTAAACAACAAAGCAGACAAAATAAACAACTGACATAAAAAAATATTTTTTAAAATATAAAAGACGAAGATATACGGAACCAAACATTACCAGCTAGCTTTCTAACAATTCAAACCCCATATAATTTGTTTTTAAACAAAAAAACCCAGACGCCCGTTGACAAAAGGGAAGCCTCTTTCATTTGAAAAAAAAGAAAAAAGAAAAAAAAAAGCACTAACTTTGTTGAAGAAAATATATAAAGGAAAAAAAAAGTGGGAAACAAAAGATTTTCGTACCCAGACACAGTTACTCGTTTGTTTGCGTTTAAAATTTGAGTATTTATTTTACCTCACACAAATTCTTCCTTCTTCTTTAACATCATCTCAGCAACAATAAATGAAAAAGAAGCAATCTGAAAGAACTAATTTTCATGCTCTAAAATTTTTCATTTCAAAACAAGAAAAGAAGGGTAAGAAAATGGATATATTTTAGAGTTATATTATAATTATTTTTAAAGAACAATCTTTGGCCACTGAAAGCGGTGTTGTGTCTCTCTACTTGTATAGATAGGTTCAATTCAATTATTAATCCCTGTAACATGTGTATGTTTTGGATTTAATCCTTATATTTTAATTTCATTATTTTTAATGTTTTTTGAAATAATAGTTGTTTATTCTGCAACTTTTAAAATCTTATGAACCTATATATTTTCACATGTATAATGTTATCTTAACATGTTAGTTTCACATAATATTTTTAAAAAGTTAATTAATAGATTTAATAAACGTTATTTGCATCAATATTGAAACATTAAAATTTAAATAAAAAATAAAGATTAAAAATAATTAAATTTAAGAACATGAACTAAATTTATAATTTTTTTCATGGTGCAAGACTAATAACCAATGAAATTTAACAATGAAATTTGAAAATTTGAAAAATATAAGAAATAAATTAACTCATTCAAAAAATACAAGACTAAAATTGATCATATTAAAAATAGAAACTAAATCTATAAGGATTAATGCCAGAATTTGACCGTAAAAATAAACCAAACCATTACTTCTTTTTCCTTAATATTTTTTTAGAAAAAACATCAGTGTTTTATTTAACCCTGTAGTTAACAGGGACACGTACGGTGGGAAATTGAACAGTGATGAAAAAGTATACTGGTGTTACGAGTTTACCCTTGAAGTTAGGTGGAATT
Source organism: Gossypium hirsutum (assembly GCF_007990345.1). Classification (NCBI taxonomy): domain Eukaryota; kingdom Viridiplantae; phylum Streptophyta; class Magnoliopsida; order Malvales; family Malvaceae; genus Gossypium; species Gossypium hirsutum. The sequence continues at coordinate 6,966,684 of NC_053433.1, forward strand.
TCGAGGTGAGGAAGAGGATTCGGTTACGTTAACGACATTTTTATATTTTTGTGTCCAGTTTTGAAAGATAGGAGGCGCCATCTTTAGGAAATCAAGACAACAATTTATTATGCTCCAACTCCATTACTTCTCCTACATTTAAAATTCAGTCCTTTTACTTTCAATGTCAAGAGGGTTAAAATATGTCATAAGTCTCTATTCTTTTGGAAATTTGAATTTTAGTCCTTGTACTTCTATTTCTAAGAATTCAGTCTGTACATTTTTCAGATTTTACAATTCAAGTCTAATTGTTAATATTGTCAATTTTTTTGTTAAATTTGTTGGTGTGATGTTTTGAAATTAAAAAAATATTCATTTGTTAACTATATAACTTAAAAAAGGACGATGCCATGATTTAATTTAACAAAAAATTGTAAAAATATTAACAATTATATTTGAATTTTGAAATATAAAAAGTAAATGAACCAAATTTCTAAAACTAAAAGTACAATGACCAAAATTCTAAATTTTTGAAAAGTATATGCACTTATCGCATATTTTAACCTTTCAAGAATTAGTACCTTTTATCTTTTAATTTATGTTTACTAATTAAAGCCAATTGATAATACAATGAAAATAATTTTATAATAATTATGTGATGTTTTTAAATTTTAAATAAAAAATCAATAGGATAATGTAAAGTCATGTGAAATATGAGTTGTTGCTATTTACTGAATATTAAAATAGTTAAGGGAAGTGTTTGGCTATAATGATGACTATGATTTTGCATTGTAAAAAACTGTGCAAATAAAAATATAAAAAATATCAAGGTTGATTAGTGAGTAATTTCAGTATCTTTAATTCACAATACAATAAGTGAATTATACTCTATCACTCTTAAATATAGAAATCTCACATTTATACTTAAAAACTAAAATACTCACTCCCAAGTATGAGGATTTGTTTCTATAGATGAATTCTAGTATCTTCAACATATCAACACAATAACTAATTCAAAAATTTTGTTTTAATAGATTGCCAACTCAAATATAGCAAGTAATTTCACCGCCTCATTGCAATTTGCAAAGGGTATTATCAAGTGTTGCCCAGTTCATTCAACACAACTTGCCTCAACATATCTTGTTTACATCAATGTAAAAGAATCATATCTTGTGTCATACAAGAAAAATTGAAAACTGATCCAAAACTTAATAGAACTATGTTTTTATTTAATATTTAATTATTTTTTATATTTATGATATAAAAATTAATATTTTATGTTTAATTTAGTTTAAATAATTTAAAAATTATTGAAAATTATTAATTTTTAAAATTATTTCTAAAAAATTTAAAATTTATCAAATAATATTTAAAATACATTTTTATTGAAATAAATGTAAAATATTAAAAAAATATTTAATATAATAAATAAAGAACAAAATAAAAACAAAGCTAATTATAATAGAGGGATGAAATGGAACAAATATCACATTTAAAAAACGTGGTAATCAGGTTATCAATTTTTTTCTATTTTAAATTTATAATATAATGGAATCCAACAAAAGTGTTTTGATAGTATTAATTATTGAATTTTAGATAAAATATTAAAAGTGTAAAGTTTGGCTGAGAAGAGAAAAGGTAGCAACGATTGATAAATTGAGTCCACTCGGGATTTGCAGAATGGTGAAAATTAGGCGGCGCAGGGCAGGGCAGGGCAGAGGCCAATCACAGGTCAATTCAAGTTCCCGAGCTGTCTATTGTCGCCTTATCATATAGCATCGAGACTTTGATGGACCGGCTGAACACTCAACTAGACCACTTTCATCGGATCAGCTGGCTCTTTCATTTTTTCTACATGGTTTTCAACTTTTATAATAACTTTCCTTTAACTTCTGTTTTGAGATTTATCCCTATTATAACACCTACATTACTTGTATTTCCGCCATTCAGGAGCAGTCCTCTTAACAATCTCGGTTTTGGAGGCTGGAGCTCATCCACGGAAAATAGTGATAAATTAGGTATAATGATTTTTTGTCTTCTAATTTTATTAAAAAAATTTAATTTTTGATTTATAAATTAGGCATAACTCAGACGAGTAATTTGATGTCATTTTAAAGGTTTAGTTCGCATGGATAATCTAATATGTGTTTATATTATTAGTTTAGACGAGCAACTGGTGCCTATATCTGTGACATAGGTTTAACTCGAACGAGTAGCCTAGTATGTGTATATATATACATTCAGCTCGGATAATTGGTGTGATTGAATTGAATTGATAAATGATTGAATTACTATATGATGTGATTATATGATAAACTCACATTGTTATTATGTGTGGATATGTTTAAGCAAACTTTACCAAGCTAAGTTTGTTTAATATGTTTAATTACAAAATGAGGTGAGTTTATATTTAAAACTTACGAATTTACTAAGCATTCAAAATGCTTACTTTGTTTCCTTTTTTGTTTCTGTAAAGTTTATTTGGTGAAACGTGTCAATCAGATCATCTCAGAGCTCACACTATCTAGCCTTCGATTCAATAGTCTTTTAACCATTCTGGACTCGATTATGTGGCATGTATATAGGCGTTTATCTTGTGTTTATCTTGAATGATGATGATTTTAGACCCTAAATGGTGTTTAACTTGAATGGTTATATATATGTTGTGTATGAAAATGTGCATTTTGGCAATATGTTAGCTATTGTTGAAGCATATAAATGATCATATTGATAGTGAAATGGTTGAGTTGGATGGTGTAATTGAGTAATATCACAAATTTGAATGATTGGTGATTTCATTGGTTGAAATGTTTGGCAAGGTACCTATTTGATGATCAATGGCTTGATGGACTTGTGAATGGTCAATTATATGATTGGATAATAGTTGAACTTAGTATGAATTGTTAGGTAAAAGTTTAGTTGTTGTGATGTAAATGTAAAAATGAAACATGTTAATATTGTCGATTGAGGAATGGTGAATTGTATTTTTTGGTATGTTTTGGATTGGTATTATGCAAGTTGAAAGTGTGCCTAAGGCGCCATTTGAGTTTGGTTATGGCTTGAGCATGGAAAAGTACTAAAATGTGAGATTTTTTACCTTCTGGCAAAAAGTAACGATACCATAGTATCGATATTTTACCAAATTATCATGATTTTGAAAAAGACAATGATAACATGTTAATTTGCATGACTTTTTGTATTTAATTCAATTAATTTTTGAATTGATCCCTGCTAAATTAGTGTTTTTATGTTTTAATCTTGTCAGGGATGCAATTGGGATGTTATGAGTAAAAAATGAGCAGAAAATGACCAAATTGAAACACAATCAATAAAATGAGGCTGAATAAAAAAATGTGAAACAAGCCAATGACTCATCAGATTCTTTTGACTTTGTAAAAGTCAAAATTAGAAAAAATCTAATTTTAATTTTTATTTAATTTTCATTATATGTTGAAGTGGTTAAAGCCAAAATTAGTAAATATCATGTATATAAATAAGGCTTTAATGTACCTAGCAAAGACACAATATATTTTACATTTTGATTTTCATTTGGAATTAAAGAGGAATTATTCTTTTTCTTTCAAATTTAAGTGTGATTAGCATTCTGTTACTTTCATTCTCATTTCTTTGTTCTTTCAAAATTTGTTAATTACCTTCCAAGTCATTGTCTTTCCCAACTTCATCCATTATCATCAAATCACCTTTCAAAACCTATGAAGCATGACTAAATCCATGTTTCACTAAATTCCATCTTAGCTTTAGGCCGGTGTTCTTTTCGATCAGGAATCGTGAGATACATATCCATACTAAAAATTATTCCAATCGGTATTCACATTTTTCCTAAGTATCGGGCTTGGCAACTCATCCCTTAAAGTTAACTCTATTTCAAGTCAAAAAGTGCACGTTGGGTTGGAGTCGTGTTTGCTGACGGTTGGAGAAATGATTCTGCCGTGTTGTATTCGAATCTCAAAAAACGAATCAATGAAGAAGTGATTGGGTTTAAACGACCCACGCGGTTGAGGCCGTTAATTCAAATTGGATTCTTCAAAGTGCAAGGGTTGGTTTGCAGGTCATACCGAGACCAGCTACGAGAGGAAGAATTGGTGGTTAGGACGTTCTTAAGTGCTATAACCAGCTTATTGTTTGGAGGAGAAAATTAATTTTCAAGGATTGATTCAAAAATCCGGAATCCACCGAGTCTAGGGCTAAGGCTTATTATCTTTGATTACAAAATCCAAATTTAATGTCCAATTTAATTTTTAATTAATTTAATTATTTATTTAAGCTGTTTCAATTATTTAGTTTCTAAACATTTCAAAACTCCCCTGATTTATTTGTTTATTTTTTAGCAGGTCCGTTTGAAGACGTGGGCACGACTATAGCCACGACTATCGACATGACAAAAATTCTGTTTACAAGTTAAATGCTAAAGTTGATTATAACACCAATTCCTGTGGACTCGACCCTACTACCACTCTTTACTAATATTTAGAATTATTTTGAAGGAATTATTTTTGGTGATTTCTATGCCCATCAGACAAAATGTTAAAACAGTGTCAATACCAGATTAAGTATCGATACCAAATCTTAGGTATCGATCCTAGTGAATTTTTATAAGTTTTGCAAAATAAACAGAATGTCAATTTAGTATCAATACTAAAGTAATCGATACCTAAAAAGAAGTATCGGTACATTGATCGAAGTATCAATACCTTATGATTTTATATTGATTTTTGAAATATCAAAGCTAAAGACGGTATCGATACTTGGCCTAAGTATCGATACTTACACTTATACTTTAAAAAGTTTGCATTTGGCCATTTTTCATGCTCAAGACAACTCAAGAGCTTTCTAAGCTCGATTGAGGTTCAGTTTTGTTTGTATATCATATTATACATGGAATTATGTTTTGAATAGGTGATAAAATGAATTAATTGTTATGATTTGTATGTGGTTTACTCCGATAACGGTGGTAACTTTTGTAGTTCAAGCCTGGCGATCGGACTGGGCAATGGGTGTTACAAAATACATTAAATGTTTATGTCCCTTCTGATCACTAGCACTGTTGATATTGCCTTTTATGATGATTAAAGGCCACCAAAAGGATGTTTTCCTTCTACCTTTCGCTTCTATTGGTTCAAATCTTCTAAAATCAAACAAAAAAATCTTTAAAACCCAACAACTTTTGAACTTCTTTTGTACTGATCTTCGTCGCTACACCAACCATCCGGAATGCTCCCTCCCCATACACAAATCTATAGTATGATTAGTCATTCATGTTCTTTAGATCTGCCAAAATTTCTTAGACCATCCTGAACTCTCCCTTCCCGAACACAAATCTATAGGATGATAGTCATTCATGTTCTTTGGATTTATTGAAATTTGTTAGACCATCTTAAATTATTCCAATACTCAATCACACTAATTTCACTTAACATAAGAAAAAGATATAAGTGACCTAAACACATTACAAACACAATTGTGTGCATGTGCCTCTAAAAATAATATGACTGTATCTTTTTGCTTTGTATGATATCCACACAAACTACAAAAAAAATATTGCATTTAAATTGCATTATTAGGTGATATTAATTAAAATGAATAAACTCGACAATATAAAATAATTTATCGAAACATTGGATTGCATATCAGTTTATGCTCATATCACTAACAAATCATCCTTCTAGTAAGTTGAATGGTCACAATGCCCAGACCACCTATAACCTATGAGATGTCAATACTTATATAAGACATCTAGAAGGTATTGGATTTTAAGGTTTAAGGTTATATTTTTACTTTCTAGCTAGAGGGAAACTAAGAGCTTAAAAGGGTATAAACGTAATTCACGAAAGTTGATACCATTCCTATAATTGTGAAATCACGAGGCAATCATTTAATTCATCATTTCCCACTTTACCCACATTGTATAGCGTCTTATATAGGAATGTAGTAGCTATTTAGAAATTTGATAACACACCTCCAATCAAATAAAGAATGTAAGCTAGCTTTTGTTAACTAAGGAAAGATTATGTTGTCAGACATATGTAAAAACCCATATTACTACAAAGTCGAGCCATAGGAGAATAATTTAATTTGTTGCATTCTTGGTGTAAAAATATAATGTTGATAATGACAATATATCGCAAAGAAAAGAGAAATAAAAATAAAGAACACACAGATTTTTACATGAAAACCTTTTCGAGAAAAAAATCACGGGCAGATGAGAAGAAAATTCACTATGTCGAATTCGAATGATTACAAAAAGAGTAGACTATATTTATTTATAGGCTTGTAAAATCATATTCTAATAGGAGTGTAGTAAGATTGAAACTCCTTATTCTAATCAATATCAAATAGATGGAGTTTAATAAGGTTTAAAAAAACCTTATTCTAAAATAAAATAAAAGAAGTGTAGTTCTATATGGATTTTACTTTTATTTTATTTTACCATTGTATTTTATTTAAATAAGGATTCAGGTCACTTAATTCTAACAATCTCCACTTTGACACGAATTCTCAATGAAAAAGTTCTTCATCGCGACCTCTTAATGAATAAGTTCTCCACCTCTTCCATAAAACCCCTTAAGGGTTTAACTTCAATAATGAACATCAACCAAGTCTAAGCAATGCTCAAACTTGGTTATAGGAAGTGATTTAGTCATCATATCTGCTAGATTTTCATGAGTACTAATTTTGCTCACAACAATTTTGCTCACAACAATATCACCACGAGCAATAATATCACAAACAAAATGATACCGAACAACTATGTGTTTTGTTCTCTCATGAAACATTTGATCTTTTGTAAGGAAGATGACACTCTGACTGTCACAAAATATTGTACTGATTTGAAGGTCTTTATTGAGTTCACTAAAGAGTCTCTTCAACCAAATGGCTTCTTTACAAGCCTCAGTAATTGCTATGTACTCAGCTTCAGTGGTAGGTAAAGTGACTGTTGTTTGCAAAGTGGCTTTCCAACTGATTGCACAACGTCCAATTGTAAAGACATAAGCTGTGAGAGATCTTCTTCTATCAAGGTCTCTAGCAAAATCAGCATCAACATACCCAATGGCTCCATCTCTAGTTCTTCCAAACTGTAAGCAAACATTAGTAGGACCTCATAAGTATCTTAAAGTCTACTGAACTGCTTGCCAATGTTCTTTACCGGGATTCACCATGTATCTGTTAACTGTGCTGACTGCATGTGATAAATATGAACGTGAACAAACCATATCATACATGAGAGATCCCACTGCACTAGAGTATGGAACATGTGACATGAACTCAATATCATCATCTAATTATGGAGATAATACCGATAAAATTCTGAAATGGGCTGCTAAAGAAGTACTAACAGGCTTAGCACTCTGCATATTGAACCTGTAAAAACTTTCTCAATGTACCTTTTTTTACTTAGGTACAATTTACTTGCTTTTATATATTTGAAAATTTCCATACCAAGTATCTTCTTTGCTGATCCCAAATCTTCCATCTCAAATTCTTCATTTATTTGGGCTTTGACCTTTCTTATCTCTCTTTTATATTTTGCTACTGTAAGAGGCCCAATCTGCCCGGGCCCATTACAGAAAACAAACCAAAAATAAATTAAAATAAAAATCAATAAAAGTCCAAACTTATTAGTCCAAAACAGTCAATTTATAGCCTTTACCAGCCCAAATACAAATTATAGCCCAAATTTCAGAACCCATTTTACAATAATAACCCAAATTAAACTTAAATTAACCCAAATTCGTAGGACCAAATTGCAGTGGCCCAGTAACAAGCCCAATGACCCAAAGTTTTTCAGAAACAGAAACCTTAGGGATTCCTTTCTGCTTGCACTGCAACTGGCTTCCAGCGCAACCCAGCGCCGCACGTGCGCCTCCGTTCCTCCAGCTGGCTCCGTTCGTACCTACAACAGACTAACAACCCACAACAGATTGACAGCAAATAGATCTAAGGAAAAATTTCTTGTATTTTTTTTATTCTTTTTTCTCTTTATTCTGCTCTAAAAGAAAACCGAATATAATACTGTAAAGGGACTGGAATACATATACAGGGCATTAAAAATCAGTTTTGAAGGTGATTCTAATCTGGTTTTTCTTTCGATTTTGCTTCTATTTCTTTGATTTATCCACTGCATGTAAAACAAATAAAGGGGAAGGACTTATCTTTATAATGGCCTTCGAATCCTTGTTTGCTTCATTGAAATCGAAGCTTAGATGGGGATTAAGAGGATATGGCTTCAAATGGGATCAGGTTAGGCCTTCGTGTGACCCCATCCGCCGACTACGGTGGTGAAATGGTGTTTGGGGTGGTACCATTTAATTCGGCTAAATGAGAGAGTAGCTTAGGTTTTGTTTTGATTTTTTTTAAATGGCTAGATGTTTCATTTTAGGGTTTATTTTTGTTTTTATGAAGAGCATCAGACAACATCGTTTTAGGCCAACTTCAATGGCCTCAAAACGGCACTATTTAGGAGACATGGCCCGATGACCCGACCCACGCATTGCTGGGATCCGCACTTTTTGGTATTTGTGGGATAATTGCGCAATTCGTCCCTCCCCTCCTGCATCGATCCTTAATTAAGCCTCAATCATGTTTTATTTCTTTTTTACATTTTCCCTGAGATTTGCGCATTGTTATAGTTTAATCCTTATTTGAATGCTGCGTTTTGAGATTTGGGATATTTGTATTCCAAGTTCCTGCTCATTTGTGTGCTTTTTATTTCGATCCTCGGCTCTGTTTTAATGATTTGCTTTATTTATAAAATATCCTTTCAATTTTGTTTCTTATTTCAATTAAGTTTAAGTTTATGTTTTTATATTCTTAAATTTTATCTATCATTCATTTTTTTAACCTATTATTTTAACATACTATTTTGAACTATTTTATTAATTTCATTTTGTTTTTTTTTTCCTCTTGTATATCGTCGAATTGTTTTATTATATAATTTATTATTTTAAAATTTTCTCCATGCAATTCTATGTTAAAATTTTTATATAATATTTATCCTCACACATTCATATTTATATACATATATATAATTTACATCAAATTACTTATTTAAATTCATTTTCGAACATGTTCATATACTTCTTCTTTTAAATTTATTTATTTATATTATTTGTGTCTTTTAAGAATCCAATTTTGGTATTATATTTTGTTTGTTTCAAATATTTTCCTATATTATTATCCTTTTATATATACATTATTTATATTAAGTTTTCATTTCATATATATCACCATTTATAAACCAATATGTTTTATTTTAAATTATTTTTTATATTATCTATTTCAAATTTCTTCTTACATAATATCTATTTTAATAATCATTCATAAATTATTAGTTTCATTATTTTTATACATGTAAACTATTTCAAGCCCTGGCATGTGTTGTTCATTCGTAAATTTTCATATATTTGATAGTTTATAAATTGTTTTATATCACATTGTCTACTGGTTTTCATATTGTTTTGTATATTATGTGTTGTTTTAGTTTTCATATTATTTCACGTATTATTGTTTCATATCGTTTATTAGTCTTTTGTATTATTATTTCAATTTTTGTTCATCTATATTCGAAACTTATTATATTTTATTCTAATTTGTTTATTGGCTGTGAGCTCATTGCTATTGTGTGTATATTAATTTGTTCTTTTTTGTTCATTTGTATAATATTTCATCTATGTATATTGTTCCATGTTTGTAACTTTGATTTTTCTACATTATTGCATCGTGATTCAAATTTCAATGTTTTGATTAATATTGGTCGTCTCATTTTTATTTCAAGTAAATCAAGTAAAGGTGTTTTGTGCCGGTTTTATAATTGTAAATTTGAAAATTTTCCCAAAACAAAGGCAATGTTTGATATTTGGAATTTCGAGAAATTGTGCCCTAACATACTGGGTTTCAATTTTCCGTTTGTCCAAATAATCAAATATCTCTTTAAAGTTTTGTTCGTGTTTTTTAAACTTCAAAACAAGGCAATGTTCTATGTTCAGAAATCTGAGAAATCGTGCCCTAACATGTTAGGTTTTGGTTTTTCGTTGGACCAAATAATTGGATATCCTTTTGTAATTGTCAAATGTATGAGCTTTTGGAAATCAAGAATCGATCGTGGATTCGAGGTTTTAAAAGGTCATGTCCTAACGTACTGGATGTGATATTTTATTCCTTCATAACAAGAGAATTTTAACATCCAATTCGAGTTTTTCAAATGTTTTAAAAGAAACCGTATTTAAATTTTAGACATAAGGACATTATTTAATCAATTAGGTACCAATTCTAGGCGTAACGAGGGTGCTAATCCTTCCTCGCACGTTACTGACTCCCGAACCCCTTTTTTTTTAATTTTGGTAGGCCAAAATTGATTTTTTAATAAAATCAAATATTTTATTAGGTGATCCGATCACACCTAAACAAAAAAGATTGGTGGCGACTCCATACCTTGTTTTAAAGTCGATCCCCGTTTTTCAAAATAAAAAAAATGGTTTCGACAATTGCTATCAACATGTCATCAACATAAAGGAGTAGATACACAAAAGAACCATCACTATATTTCTTTAAGTAAACACAACTGTCAAAGCTACTTCTTTTGAAATCACAAGAAGTCATAAAGGAATCAAACGTCTTGTACCACTGTCTTGGTGACTGTTTTAAACCATAAAGGGACTTTTTCAACAAGCAAACATAGTCCTCTTTTTTAGAGATTGTAAAACCCTCTAGTTGTTGCATGTAAATATCGTCCTTAAGCTCTATATGCAAAAATGCAGCTTTTACATCTAACTGCTTAAGCTCCAAATCATGCATGGCCACAATACCAAGCAAAGCTCAAATCAAACTATACTTCACAACAAGGGAGAACACATTCGTGAAGTCCACTTCTGGAATTTAACTGTAACCCTTTGCAACAAGCCTTGCTTTATATTTGGGTTATTCAACTCCTGGAGTTAATTCTTTCTTTTTAAACACCCATTTACAACGAACAACCTTTTTACCTTTAGGAAGTTTCATAAGATCCCATGTTCTATTTTTGTGGAGTGATTCCATCTCCTCTTGCATAGCAAACATCTGCTTTTCTGAGTCTTCACAGCTAATCGTCTCAGAATAATTAGATGGCTCTTGGTTTGCATCTATATCTTCAGCCACATTTAAAGAATAAGCAACTAGATCAGCCTCAGTATGCTTCTTTAGAGGTTTAATTTCTCTTCTAGTTCTATTTTTAATGATAGAGTATTATGGTGAAGAAGTAACTCTATTCTGAATTTTTGTACTGGCTTGAGGAGTCAACTATGTTGTAGATTTTGAATTAATCTGACGCTCTACCTGCTTTTGATTTTCATTATTGGAAGAGTCTTTAAGAGATAAGTTAGGTAGCATAGCAGTTTCATAAAAAACAACATCTTTTCTAATCACAACTTTTCTATTTTCAAGACACCATAACTTATACCATTTTACACTAATTTTATAACTAAGAAAAACATATTTAATGGGTCTCGGTTCCAATTTTCCATTAACATGAGCATACGCAGGACTACTTCTTGTGGAATCTTTTTCTCAATGGCAACGAATGGAGATCGATTGATGAAAAAACATGTAGTAGAGGCTGTTTCGGCCCAAAATGACTTTGGTAAGTTAGAATTTGACAACATATATCAAACTTTCTCTATGATAGTTCTGTTCATTCGTTCTGCAACACTGTTTTGCTGTGGAGTAAGACGAACTGTTAAGTGTCTCACGATCCCTTCTGACTTGCATAGTTTATTAAACTCATCAGAACAAAACTCTAAGCCATTGTCTCTGCGAAGGTATTTTATTTGTTTTCCTGTCTGTTTTTCAATCATAGTTTTCTAAGACTTAAATACAGCAAACACATCGCTTTTCTACTTCAGGAAGAACGCCCAAAATTTTTTGGAAAAATCATTAATAAAAGTTAGTATATAATTAGCTCCACCTCTCGAAGGCACTCTGGATGACCCTCACATATCAGAATGAATATACTCCAACATTCCCTTCGTGTTATGGTTTCCTTTGGTGAATCAAACTTTTTTTTGCTTCCCAAAAATGTAGTGTTCACAGAACTTTAGTTTGCAAATTCCTTGCGCATTAAGAAGTCCTTTTTTGCTCAATTTTGCCATGCCATTCTCACTTATATGCCCTAGGCGCATATGCCAAAGTTTAGTAATATCATCATTTGACAAGGAAGAGGAAGCGATAGCTACATCACCAGTAACAATAGAACCCTACAAAACATAAAACTTGATAGTCTTTCTCTATCATTTCATCACAACGAGAGAACCTTTGGAAATCTTCAACACCCCATTTTTAACTGTGTATTTGTACCCTTTTGAATCAAGAGTGCTTGATCACGATTTTTGTGACAAGTAAGTTTTATATATTTATAATTAATCATTCTTGAAACTAACTATTATCATGATGTAGGCAAGTGTACCTATCGAACAGTAGTATAGTTTTAGCAAGACTGGATTATCAAACTCAAAGGAACTAAAAGTACTAGTAATGACTGTCTTTTTATTATCTAGCCTAAGAATGAAGGGGTTTTGCTTTAACTAACTAATTATCTAAACTAATAATTCACAGAAAATAGAATTGGGGAATTACTTGTGGAAAAACGATTGAATTAAAATAATACCTAAGGAAGAATCCACCTAGACTTCACTTGTTATTCTGACTTCGAATCAGACGATTTATTCATTTAACTTATTCTGTAGAGATCTCTAAGTTATGTTATTATCGCTATTCAAGACTAATAACGTCTAATCCCTAGCTTGAGTAATTGAGACTTTTCTCTAATTAACACCCTAGGGTTGCATTAACTCAATCTATGGATCCCCTTATTAGGTTTCACCCTAATCCGGTAAAATCTTGTCACCCTATCTCTAGGCGTGCAATCAACTCCGCTTAATTATGACAATTGTACTCTTAGACAGGGTCTATTACTCTTCTGAATAAAAGCTTAACTTGAATCAATATCCTGGAATATCAAAACAAGAATTAAGAACACATAATTAAAAACAAGCCAAATATTTATCATACAATTCAGAAAATAATGACAAGATTCGTCTTAGGTTTCATTCCCCTTAGGTATTTAGGGGATTTAGTTCATAACTAAAAAGGAAAACATCTCAGAAGAATAATAAATACTAAACATAAAGAAAACCCAAAACTCCTAGAGGGAAATTGAGGGGAGATCTTCAGTCTTGATAGTGAATCCGACTTCTGAGATGGATCAATTGGCATCCCTTGAGCAGTTCCCTGCCTCCTTCTCTCTGTGTCTCTTTTCTTCCTCCTCTAGGGTGTATTTATAGGCTTTGTAATGCCTAAGAACCCTCAAAATTAGCCTTTTCCGAAATAGACTCAACTTGGGCTCGGCAGGGACACGCCCTTGCGCCATGCCCGTGTGCGATTACTTTAGGCCATGCTCGAACCTGTTAGAATGGCACGGGAGTGTGTTCTACCCGTGTGAGTCGTGCTTCGATTCTGCCAAATTGACACGGTCGTGTGGTCTGCCTGTGTGAGGAAGTCCAGGTCGTGTTGATTTTGTACTTTGGCCCATTTTCTCCGTTTTTGGCCTGTTTCTCGTTCCTTTTGCTCTTATATGCTCTCCTAAGCATAAAACATGAAATTAAGGCATTAGGAGCACCGAATTCACCAGTTCTAAGGAAAAATCATCCATAAAATGTGTTAAGCATGGGTAAAAATATGTATAAATTACGGTTTATCAACTACCCCCACACTTAAACATTTGCTTGTCCTCAAGCAAAATTCTCAACTTATAATCAAAATAAATTCTTCTCAACTTATAATTTCTATCGGTAATATCTCAAAATAATCCGTAGGTAATCATATATTGAAAATTTAACTGAAAGAACATCAAAGTTTCAAACATTCCAAGTTGAGCACTTTATTATGAAAATATAGGTGTCTTCCCTCGTCTAAGTAATTACCTTTGATTCAAAATGTCACAGAGTGTCACATCCTCACTAAAGATTCACTCAAATCACTCGAGGTGTTTAAGGACAATAAATGAAGCATTCAATAGTCAATAATGAAAAGTCATTACCATAGGCTTGCATGAAAATCAAATCTCCCCCACTATAAATTGAGATGATACATCAATCAAAAGGTCTTTAAAGGGTTGTAATGAAGCTTGGTTAAGGGGTGTGGTCACAAGCTGAAAGAAAAAGTTAGAGTCGAGATTGAATTGAAAAATTACCTAACTAGAAAAATGACTAGTCATTAATCACGTACAACAGAGCTTCTTCTCAGAATATGGAATTTAACTTCTTTGGCTCAAAAGATCACTACTACTAATATGTATACATACATCTTTTTAAGAACAATTCAAATAACTAATTATTAAGAACAGGACATAGCTATGCAATTTATTCAAATCAAATCTCGACAAAAATAGGGATCAAAATAATTGAGGGGATTTCAATAATAATGGGTTAAAGGTTAATATTAAGGGTAATACAAGAAATAGGTTGTTAGGCTCAAGGGGGTTCACTAAAGGTTAATTGTGAAGGTAGGCTTTTGTGGAGTGAGTGGGTTAAACATAAGTGCCTTTCTCATTTTGACATATCAAATCAAATGGTATGGTCTTGACATGCATAATCAAGCAAGTTCTAGAATAACAATTCAATACTGACGCACTTATAATGACAGTGAGCATGAAAGAAATAATAGATGCTCTAAAGGCTCAAGATCTCACAAAAAAATTATGGCTTTTTGATGTTTAAACTTGTGAATTCTAATTTAAGATAATACCTAGACTTAGGGAAACAACCTAAAATTTTTAAATTCTTAAAAATCAACTTATCATGCTTGATTCCCTAATGTCTTAAATTTAAACAATCAATGCATAAATGCCTATTGATAAACACCAAATTATACATAGTTTTACTCCAAATACTTAGCATATTTATGGATGTTTACTACTAGATTTGTGGATTTTGGTGTTTTTAATCCGGTTATTTCATGTTTTGTACTCAGGAGAGCACCAAGAGTCAAAAGAAGCAAAAAACGAGCTAAAAAGGGACAAAACGGACCAAATCGATAAGATCACACGATCTAAGCCTTGCCACACAGGCATCTCACACGCCTGTGGCCTTCGGGGGTGTCAACCAAGGTTGACACAATTCACACGGCCTAGCCATTGAGCCCACACGACCGTGGAAATTTAACGGATCGAACACGGCCTGGCAATCACGTCACACGGCCGTGGCACACGGGTGTGTCCCTTTTTCAAAGAGTTGTATTTTACACGAAAAAGGGTACTTAGAAAGGAAGAAAGCTAACCCTCCCCTATATAAACACCCTAAGTATGACCCAGAGAGGGGGCCTCTTCTAGAACTTTTCTGGAATACAGAACCACACGCCAGGAATTACTTGAAGGGAGCCAGACGATCCATCCCAAAAGCCGGAGCTACTCCAAGACTGAAGATCTCTCTCAGAATTCCTTCAGGGGTTTTAGAGTTTTCTTCATGTTTTGTTATTTTTATACTTTTGAGATGTACTCTTATTTTATTATGAACTAAACCCTTAGATACCTAAGGGTGATAAAACCTATGATGGATCTTGTTATTATTATCTGAACTGTATGATAAATACTTGATTTGTTCTTAATTATGTGTTCTTAATGCTTGAGTTAATATTCCGGATATTAATTCATGATTTGATGTGCTTATGCAGAGGAGGAATAGACCCTACCTAAGAGTAGATTTGGCATAATTAAGCGGAGTTGATCGAATGCCTAGAAATAGGGTTACGAGATTTTACCGGAATAGGGTGAAACCTAATATGGGAACCCATAGAGTGATTTACTGCTTCCTTAGGGGTTTTAATTAAGAAATAAATTTCGATTAATTCAACTGATGGTTAGACGTTATTAGACTCAAAAGGGATAATAGCATAGGTTAGGGAGTCTCACGGATCAAGTCAAGTGAATAAATCGTCTGATTCAGAGTTAGATAACAAGTGAAATCTAGATGGATTCCTCCTTGGGTGTCGTCTTTATCAATTGCTTCTCTTCAAGTCTTTTTCCAAATTTTCTCTTCACTTTAATTAAATTAGTTAATTAGTTTAGATAATTAGTTTAATAAACAAACCCTTTTATTCCTAGGCTAGATAATAAAAAGATATTTATTACTGGTACTTTTGGTTCCCTTGGGTACGATATCCCGGTCTTGCCATTACTATACTATTGTTCGATAGGTGCGCTTGCCTTTTCGTCGTGATATAGTTAGTCTAGGTTTGATATTCATTATAAATATTTATTACTTGTTACGAATCACGCGATCACCTATGTTTTAATTCAAGATATATCAATAAAAGTCATAAATCAATCAAAATTTATCCTAAACATGATATGAGAACTTTTCAAGAGAACAAGGCAATCATTCAGGGATTTTTCTGATAGTGAAATGAATACCCCCCACACTTAAGATGTATATTGTCTTCAATGTACAAAGATAGATATTTTGACAAATGTAAGTGTAAGTTCATAAGATAGGGAGAAAAGTGAAACTTCCTGAGTTAAAAATGGATGAAATTCCTAGATTAGCGAGAGCAAGTTGTTGGAAATAAAGCTAGAGGACAAACATGATTCTGAAGTACAAAAGGAGAATTGAGGGACTAATCTGATTGTAATCATAAAGATAAGACGTGTTTAAAAAAAAGAATCTTAAAAAATTAATAAAAGAAAAATAAAATAAGATAGATAATCTAATTTTTCAAGTGGCACGCAGGTTTACACGCCCATGTGGATCGTGTCTCGCTTGTGTTTGTCGCGAAGTGAGATGTCGTCACACGGCCTTCGGGCACGCCCTTGTGTCTAGGCCGTGTGGCTACATGATCATGTTACACGATCGTGTGTGATGTGGTTCACTTCTCCCACGGTCGTGTAGCTCTGCTCACGCCCGTGTTCATTTGGCAGATTTGACCACGGCCAGGTCACACGCCCGTGGCCACTTATTGCATCCCGTGTTAGAAAAGATAACTTTTACCCTGTTTTCACACGGTCGTATCGCACTGTTGTGTTATAGGCCGTGTCTGTGTGGGAAACCTGTATTCAAGAGCTCTGTTAGTAAGTTAGGTGTTAAACACTAAAATTTAAAGAAGTTAATACAGTTAGTGCTCAGGTTGCCTCCCGAGAAGCACTTATTTATAGTCTAAGCTCGACTTACCTCTCCATTGAATGGCCATGGTGGTTCGAGGAGTTTATACTCCTCATTCCTGCTATCATTCTTATCAAAATAAGGTTTTAAACGAGTGTTGTTTACCTTAAAAGTGCCGAACTTGGGATGACTTACCTCGACTGTACCGAATGGGAAAATGCTAAGTACCGTAAGAGGGATTTCTTTATTCGGTTTGGTAGTGACAATGTAAGGACCTGTGGCATCTAATAATACTTTATCTCCAACCTTAAGTTGATTTGGGAAGGTATTGAGCTCGTTCTGGCATAGTTTGGTTTATCGTGTGTTCTTAGTTTATGCGTCTGCCATTCATCTAGCTCCTCGATTTGTAACTTTTGATCTTCATTAATAGGTCATCTGTTACTGCTTGAGAATGGCTCAAGTACTTCCTTCAGACTCATTTCCTGCAAAGTAGGTTGCACCATATTGTTAGTTTTAGTAGAATGGTTTAGACGATCACCTTCAATTTTCGATGTGTTCCCAGAATTGCGAGCTTGAATGGTGATTATTTTATTTCCCACACGGAGTGTGAGCTCACCTGTGCCAACATCAATAATCGTTTTAGCAGTTGCTAAAAAGGGCTGTCCTAAAATCAAAGAGTGTTGCTATCCTCCTCTATGTCTAGAACAATGAAGTCAACGAGAAATATAAATTTATCGATTTTAACTAGCACATCTTCAATAATACCCCTAGAAAATCTTATAGTTTTATCTGCTAATTGAATGCTCATCCTAGTCTGTTTGGGTTTCCCAAGACCTAATTGTTTGAACATTTGTAGGGCATGACGTTAATACTAGCCCCTAAATCAGCTAATGCATTATTAACATCTAAACTACCAATTAAGCAAGGAATCATAAAACTCCCTGGATCTTTTAGTTTGTTGGGTAGTTTATTCTGTAGAATAGCTGAGCAAACTGCATTTAGCTCCACATGCGACGCCTCGTCCAACTTCCGCTTATTTGCTAAAAGCTCCTTTAAAAATTTTATTGCGTTTGGCATCTACGATAGAGCTTCAATAAATGGTAAGTTAATATGTAATTTTTTAAGAGTTTAAGGAATTTACCAAATTGTTCATCTGAGCGGTCTTCCATTGTCGCGTTGGGGTATGGTACACGAGATTTATATTCGACATTTACTGATTTGTTTTTATTATGACCTACCTCACCTTAATCTCTACTCACCACAGTTTCTTGCCTCGATTCTGGATCAGGCTCAACGAATCCTTTTTCATCTTGAACATTAATCGCGTTGAGCTGTTCCCTTGGGTTGGGTTCAGTATCACTTGGCAAGCTACCTTGTGGTCGTTCGGAGATTAGTTTGGAAAGCTGGCCTATCTGAGTTTCGAGCCCTTGGATCGACACTTAATGATTTTTAAGTGCTGTCTTGGTGTTCTGGAAACGTGTTTCTGACACCGAGATAAATTTAGACAGCATCTCTTCAAGGATCGGTTTCTTTTCCTGTTGATAGGGTGGTTGTTGAAAACCTGGAGGATGTTGTGGTCTTTGATTTCCTTGACCACCCCACGAGAAATTGGGATGGTTCCTCCAACCTGCATTATAAGTGTTACTATATGGGTTATTTTGGGATCTAGAGTTATTGTTACCCTTATATTGGACTTGTTCTTCCTCGATACTAGGGTTGAAGGGTTGATACTCTATACATGCTCCTCCTCCATTTGTCTCGCACCTCATTACTAGATGTACCTGAGTAGAACCAAGTAAACCATCAATCTTTTTATTTAGAAGTTCTACCTGGTCTGATAGCATAGTAACTGAATCGACGTTATAAACGCCTGCTGTTTTAGTTGCCTTAGTCCTCATTACTTGCAACTGATAGTTATTCAGTGAAATCTCTTCAATAAATTCATAAGTCTCTTCAGGTGTTTTGTTGTTAATGGTTCCCCAGGCTACTGCATCAATCATTTGCCTTGTCGAGGGGTTCACACCATTGTAGAATGTTTGAACATGCAACCATAGAGGTAGTCCATGGTGAGGACACCTTCGCAGTAGGTCTTTGTATCTCTCCCATGCATCGTAAAGAGTTTCTAAGTCCATCTGCAGAAACGAAGAGATATCATTACGTAATTTGGCTGTTTTAGCCGCCGGGAAATATTTTAATAGAAATTTTTCGGTTATTTGTTCCCAAGTAGTAATTGACCCTCGTGGTAACGAGTTCAACTACTGTTTAGCTTTGTTCCATTAATTTTAAATATATCACAGAATTCTAGGAAATTTGCCAAGTGAGTGTTTGGATCGTCATCCTGCAAACCATCAAACTGGACAAATTTCTGTATCATTTGAATAGTGTTAGGTTTTAGTTCAAAATTATTTGCAGCAATAGCAAGCCTAACTATACTTGACTCAGTTCCTGTTAAAGTAGGTTTAACATAATCATACATAGTACGAGGAGCAAGATTTTGATTTGCTAGTTCAACGGGTATCGCAGGAGGTAGCTGATTGTCTTGGTTTTCAACCATCTCCTCAGTTAGGGTTGGAATATCGTCCTCTTGCTCGTTCTCTGTGTATCTTAAGCTTCGCCTTATTTCTCTTTGGTTTCTGTGAACTGTGCGATCGATTTCTTCGTCAAAAAGTAGTGGTCCTGACGGGTTTCTTCTAGTTATAAACTAAAAAAACTGCCAAGAGAAAGAAACAGTAAATTAATAAATAATAATAAAAATAAAATAGAATTAACTTGCAAGAAAAATAAATGGCTAAAGTAATAAAAATTTAGCATTCCTAATATCTTAGTTCCCTAGCAACGACGCTAAAAATTTGATCGTGATTTTCATGACAGGTAAGTTTTATATATTTATAATTAATCGTTCTTGAAACTAAATATTATCACGATGTAGGCAAGTGTACCTATCGAACAGTAGTATAGTTTTAGCAAGACCGGAACCCAAAGGAACTAAAAGTACTAGTAATGACTGTCTTTTTATTATCTAGCCTAAGAATAAGGGGGTTTTGTTTTAACTAACTAATTATCTAAACTAATAATTCACAGAAAATAGAATTGGGGAATTACTTGTGGAAAAACGATTGAATTAAGACAATACCTAAGGAAGAATCCACCTAGACTTCACTTGTTATTCTGACTCCGAATCGGACGATTTATTCATTTAACTTGTTCCGTAGAGATCCCTAAGTTATGTTATTATTCCTATTCAAAACTAATAACGTCTAATCCCTAGATTGAATAATTAAGACTTTTATCTAATTAACACCCTAGGATTGCATTAACTCGATTTATGAATCCCCTTATTAGGTTTCACTCTAATTCGGAAAAATCTTGTCACCCTATCTCTAGGCGCGCAATCAACTCCACTTAATTATGACAATTGTACTCTTAGACAGGGTCTATTCCTCCTCTGAATAAAAGCTTAACTTGAATCAATATCTTGGAATATCAAAACAAGAATTAAGAACACATAATTAAGGACAAGCCAAATATTTATCATACAATTCAGAAAATAATAACAAGATTCGTCTTAGGTTTTATTCCCCTTAGGTATTTAGGGGATTTAGTTCATAACTGAAAAGGAAAACATCTCAGAAGAATAATAAATACTAAACATAAAGAAAACCCAAAACTCCTGGAGGGAAATTGAGGGGAGATCTTCAGTCTTGATGGTGAATCCGGCTTCTGAGATGGATCAATCGGCTTCCCTTGAGTAGTTCCCTGCCTCCTTCTCTCTGTGCCTCTTTTCTTCCTCCTCTAGGGTGTATTTTTAGGCTTTGGAATGTTTAAGAACCCTAGAAATTAGCCTTTTCTGAATTGGACTCAACTTGGGCTCGACAGGGACACGCCCGTGTGTAATTACTTTAAGCCGTGCTTAAACCTGTTAGAATGGCACGAGCGTGTGTTCTACCCGTGTGAGTCGTGCTTTGATTCTGCCAAATTGACACGGCCATGTGGTCTACCCGTGTGAGGAACTCCAGGCCGTGTTGATTTAGTACTTAAGCTCATTTTCTCCGTTTTTGGCCCGTTTCTCATTCCTTTCGCTCTCCTATGCTCTCCTAAGCATAGAACATGAAATTAAGACATTAGGAGCATCAAATTCACCAATTCTAAGGAAAAATCATCCATAAAATGTGTTAATCATGGGGTAAAAATATGTATAAATTACAGTTTATCAGTGCTCAACAAAATTAAATTTCTCTTCAATTCTGGAACATGTCGTACATCACTAAGTGTTTTGACAACTGCATCAAATATCTTAACTTTAATTATTCCAACACCTATGATTTTACACGAATCATTATTTCCCATCAAAACAATACCTTTAGAAACTGTTTCGTAAGTTGTAAACCAATCCCAATTGGGACTCATGTAGAAGGTGCAGCCTGAATCAATGATCCAATCCTCGCTTACTTTAGACTTGTTGATAGAAACGACTAGAAGTTCACCATTGCTGTAGTCTTCTACAACATCAGCTTCACTGGAATTTTCTACTTGTTTTCCCTTTATATTCGCAGCCTTCCTTTTGATCTTGTTCTGTAGCTTATGGCATTCAGATTTAATGTGCCCTTTCTTCTTGCAGAAGTTACAAGTTTTACCTATATTTGAAGACTTTGATAAACCCTTAGATTTACCGCGAGGATTCCGTTCCTGTGTCCTTCTACGATCATTATCAGTATTCCGATCTTGTCTCCCATGAATAATGAGACCCTCTCCTTTAGAGTCTATTTTAACCACAATATGCTTCATATTATCATACGATGTCAAAGAATCATAAACCTCATCAACTGTGAGAGACTCACGGCTATATAAAATCATGTCTCTAAAGGTTGAATAAGACGGGGGCAACAAACAAAGTAGAATCAACCCTAGATCTTCCTTATCATAGTGAACCTCCATGGCCTTCAAGTTTGAAGGAATTTCTTTAAACATTATTAACTATTCATGCACAGACGCACCTTCTTCTAAACGATGAGCATAGAGACGCTGCTTCATATGCAACTTGCTGGTTAGATTTTTCGACATACATATTTGTTCCAGCCTTTTCCATAATCCAGCGGCGGTCTTCTCCTTCATCACATCCTATAAAATTTCGTTAGACAAAGGTAGATGTAACTGTGTTAATGCCTTTCGATCTTTGCGCTTCTTCTCTTCCTCCGTCAATGTTAAAGGCATCTTATCTACCCCTAGAAGGGCTTCCTCTAAGTCCATCTATGCAAGAACTGCCTGCATCTTTATCTGTTACAATGTGAATCTGGTTGTTGCGATCCAACAGCAAAATTTCATACTTCAAAGACGCCATTTCCATGATTGAGATAAACAACCCGGAAGTTTTGATACCAATTTGTAAAAATAGAATGTCAGTAATGACAATATATTGCAAAGAAAAGAGAAATAAAAATAAAGAACACATAGATTTTTACGTGAAAACCCTTTCGGGAAAAAATCATGGGCAGAATGAATTCGAATGATTACAAGAGGAGTAGACTATGTCTATTTATAGACTTGTAAAATCATATTCTAATAGGAGTGTAGTAAGATTGAAACTCCTTATTCTAATCAATATCAAATAGATGGAGTTTAATAAGGTTTAAAAAAAACCTTATTCTAAAATAAAATAAAAGAAGTGTAGTTCTATATGGATTTTACTTTTATTTTATTTTACCACTGTATTTTATTTAAATAAGGATTCGGGTCATGCAATTCTAAAACTTGGAAACATATCATCATTCTAATCTTAATAAGGGAGCAAGCATTATGTTCTACTTGAAGATTAGAATTTTGAGAAGCTTAGGTATGTAAGCTATAGTAAAATGTAGAAGGTTTCTTTTTTTGAAGAACTAACAAGTTTGATTATCTATTTATAAGTTTTAAATTGAAGTTTTGTTGGGATTTTTGAATAAAACTCGACACACACAAATGTCAAGATCTATTTAAATTATCGTTAAATGTATTCAAATTACATCATACGCTTTTTAACTTAGTATTCAAAACTTGACACCATCGTATATAGAGTTTAAGATTAAATGTTTTTCTCAGTAGTTAGGAAAATAAATTATATTATTGTCGTTTAAATGTTAAATATTTTACAAAGAACTCAATTGATATCAATTCAAAATAATTACCCTAATTCTAGCAAGACACAAAAAGCTTGATGGTGTAAATAGCCTCGTTGAACTCAACACCCACAAGTGTCGAGGTATCATTAGAAAATACATCATGAGAAATAAGTATTATATGCACTTATTTTAATAAATAATGATAACCCATTATCATGTAAATAAACCTACTATCTACAATATTTTATTTTGAATTACTATTCATTTTATAAATACTGGAGTATGACACACTCGCGATCTGGGTGAAAAAATTATGTAACAAATATATTTAAAAAAACTTATATAAAGAATAAACTAGGCTTTGGTTGAAATATTAACTTAAGGTATTAAAGATTACAATATCTTATGTTTGAATCCCATTATTTGAATTTTTTAAAAGATTTTACACAACATATAAAATGACAAAAATATCCCATTATAGTATTTTTTTGTTTTTTAAAAGAAATAAATTTTCGGTAATTACACAAGTGAGTCGGGATTCGATTGATGGGTGACATTAATTTAGATTGTCTTTTAAATAATAGTATAGATCACGAATATCTCTACCATAATAAAGCAATTCATTGGTTTGGAATCAAGAATTAACCAGGCACTTAAGCTAAGTTATAACCCTTTTTGTAATACTAAAATTAGGTTAAAAATATTCTAAAATTTATAATACATAACATTTATAATTAAAAAAAAAGATTTATAAAGTATTCAATAGCTTATATAACATTTCTTATAAATAATATAATTTTTTTCGTAACTTTAGAAACTTTATTTCTTATAAATAAATTATAACACTTTTTATAAATAAATATATTATTTTTTATAATATATAGGCTTAAGGGTGTAAAAAGCCTTCAAACTTTTTCAAAAAATGCAATTAAGCCCCTTTTTTTATGTTCAATTGGATACTTGAACTTTCAAAATGCATCAAAAAGACCTTCAAATATTTTCAAAAAAAGCAATTATGACCCTACTTTTTTTTGCACTCAATTGGGTACTTGAAATTTCAAAATACATCAATAAGACCCTCTAATTTTTTCGACAAAAAAAAACAATTAATTCACTGCATTTTTTTGCACTTAATTGAGTACTTGAATTGTCAAAATGTATAAAAAAATCCCATTTATAAGTCTAGAAGATTTATATAGAATTGTGACGAATCAATCGATTCGATTCAGAGAATGATATGATAATATGGTATAAATGGTACATTTAGTATGATGTTTTGCAAGTGATATGAATGGCATATTTGTTGAATGTTATAATTGACTTAACTTGCATTTTGTTATTTGAATTGTAGAAATACCACTAAGTTTTCTCGTTCAGTGTACGATTTTATTTTCTAGGCGCATGTTAGGTGTAAAGTGAGATCCCGAGCATCAACTTCAATATTCAATCAAAAATCTCAGACTTAACAAAGTTTTTTATATTCCGTTTTTGTTCTAAGTTGGCATGTACTTACCTAGTTGAGTCAAATTTTGGTTTGCTTTTTAAGTTTATGTTTCTTTTGGAATTAGTACCATATGGTGAATATTTGGCTAAATGGTTCTATATGCGTTTATGAAATCATTGCATATATGTTTTTAAATGTTGGAAAGGGATGCAATGTGAATGTTGGGGATGAGCTGGTATGTTTGCATAGAACCTAAGTGCGATATATTATAAATGTTTAACTTATAGGTGTTAAAATCTTAGTGTGTTGTTAAATATATATAGAATTGAAGTTTATAAATTTGTTGTTTAGTATTTACTTAGGTCAAATGGAGATTGGAATATGTTTGCATTGTAGTAAAATGTAATTGCAGAAATTGCAGAAACAGTATATGACATCGCGACAAGAAAAGACCTGCAATGTCACGGTGAGACGAGGAATCCTGCCGTCTCGATGAGGCCAATATAGTAAGTGGCGTTGCAATGTCGAGTGGTCTGACGTCGTGACGTGACAAGCTATATGGCAACGTCATGATGTCAACCTTGCATTTTGAAAACATTTACAATTTGGCCCTTCTTTGACTTCATATTACTATTTGAGCTTTCATAAGTTCGTGTAAGACTCGATAATGATTCTATATTGTATTAAATGTATAGTTTGGTTCAATTTAAGTATTAATAGTATAATTTGACTGAGATTGATTGTAGTTGTTCCGGCAATAAATGTGACATATCATAACTCGAACCCAACAATCGAGTTGGGTATCAAGGTGTTACATTTTTTGCCATAACTTTTTTTTATAAATAAGTACATTATAATATTTTTTATAACATGTAAATTATTTTTATAATATACTTTTTAATCATAATTTTAGAATTTTGTGAGGATTTAAATAATATAATTTTTTTTTATAATTTTATAAAATATAAATAGATAATTTTTTAATGTTTATAATATAACTTTAAATCTTTTTGCGATAACCCTTCTAAACACTGATATATGTTTATGTTTATAATATAATTTTTATAATCTAAACTTATATAAAATAATTTTTTAAAAAGTTAAATTGTGTTTAAAAAACCATAAGTAATATGATTAAGATGTAATTATCCATGCTAGACAGTGTAATTAAGTGCTTAAATTACATACATTTTAATAGAATTCATTAATTATAATAATTATCCAAATATGTTATTATAATTACACTTGTATTCAACTATTAAGTATGGAGAAAACTCAAAAACGGGCGTATGTTGATCCTAGTGCTATTTGCTTTCATTCTCATCCTTTCCACCTAAACCTAATTAATTAATAACGAGAAAACCAGAAATCCCATATTGGTAATTGATCTCTGTATACATGCCCTTTTCTTTCTCTCGCTTCTCAAAAACAGAAAGGGCACGATATATACCTTTCATTAAATGCAGAAACGTGAATTTTAAAATTAACCCAACACCCACATGCGCCCAACCACAGGAAGGCCACTGGCGGTGGGGGACCCTTCAACCAGATCAGAGCTCACCGGCCCCACCTTCCCTTCTCACGGTCACGGTGGCACCCACTTGCCGTTACCCATCTCCCTCAACCCTCAGCGCCGCACGTCACCGTCAACCTCCCCCAAGTGCCAACTTGTCTTAGCTACCGCGGCTATTAATTTTCTGATTATAAATAAATAAATAATAATCGTTCAAGGCGGGGATCGTTTCGAGTAGCTGACGTGGTCTTGCGCCATGTGCCACGGATCGTGTTTCCCGAACCTCTTTTTCTTCCCGTTGTTTTTTCGTTTTTTGGAACCAGCTATATGTTTTCATTTACCTTATCAATAATGCAATGTTTTTTTGTATTGTTAATATAAATTACATCTATTATTATAAATTTGTCTTGTAGGATGACCCAATATCGATTACTGTAAAAGGACAAAACTGATTTTCCTTAATTAAAGGCCACGACAACGTGATTAATTGACTAAATATACCTTCTAACACACCGCTTTAATTCCTATTGTCTTGTTGTAACTATAAATATATATTTATATTTTTTTAAAACCCGGTCTTAATTTACTCCTCAAGTCTGTTTATATGTTAAAAAAAAATACAGCATGTTTTGTTTTGTTGTGGACAATGTATAGGAAATTCCTGTTCATTGATCCTCTACTTTAACCCTCTTTTTTTTACTGAATATAATATACCTAAATATGAAGTTCTTTTTTTGTTGGTAATTACAAATTTTTATCAAATCTGATTATTTTATTGAGAATTATAAATCTTTTGGATTGTTTTTGTTTTTGTCTAAATATTATTATTTTGTCATATTAAAAATTCATCATAATCTAATATATGTCTTTAATAAGATGAATAAAAATAAGACTCCTCTGTACACGTGAAAATTTTTGATAAATTTTTTGAAATTGGGTCCGTGGTAGGGAGATCTATAGTTTGGCGATGAATATAAAATCTATGCGGTGGATCTACGGACATTGCACTGTGGGTTCTTTTTCAAAACAAAGTGGGCGATCTTTAATTTATTTGTCATGAATATACGTCCATAGGCTGCCTACAAAAAAAACATGTTACATGCATGCCCTAGTTATCATATATCGTTAGAGAGGGACATTGACCCTCATTCAACGATAGCACCCATTTTAAAACCATTCTCCTTCCTATTTTTTTTCTTTCATCCATTGAGACATGTTAAGTAAATCAGCCTAGTTTAATCAACATAGGGCTGAAATCCAAATAACATTTGATTCTCCAGCCAAAAATGGAAGATTGTCCCCTTTATCACTAATTTTTAATTTACCAAAACCCATGGTATATAGATTTGGGTGATGTGTTGTTAAGTCCTTGGATGGTGGGGAGGGTTTAACATATTAAATCTAAAATTTTCAACTAATAATCAAAATAAATAATGGGTAATGAGAATGAGGAAACTTGGTTAATTGGATTGTTTATTATTTTATGTTTTGTTTTTCTCCTCCCATGCTATGAAGGCTGTTTCGCAGAAGGAACAAAGCATTTAATTGTTTTTTGTGCTCTTCATTTCATGCTAGCATCGAGTTTAATTAATGCAAACATTATTGAACACGCTGATTTGGGTTTTTTACATTTTATTTATACGATGTCGAGGATTAAAACCAGAGGTTGATTAGGGAGAAAAAAATAACTCTAATCATTCAATGTTGGCTAAAATTAATGAATCCATCAAGTATACCTTGGTTGGAGGAGTGAATTTTATTTTATATGGATTTGTCGTAAAAATAAAAAGAATACTTAATTGCATAGATATTTTTAAATTATGATTTAAATTTTAAAACATTTTAATTAAACTTTTAAAATATTGTTAACATTTTTCTGTTAGCTTCGGAAAGTATCAGTTTAAATATGACATTAAGCATATTTAAAAAATGTGAGTTAAATTGTAAATATATGCATATTTGTTATATGAATTGCTTGGATCTAACTAATGTTGTAAAAATTTGATCAATAGTCGAATCGACATGACAATTGATTCTTCATTTATATAGTTCAAGAATATTTAAGTAAAAAATATATATAAAAAATTTTAAAAAGTAGAAAATTTAATTAACATAAATTCTAGAATTGGGAAATAAATATGAGTCAAAGTACCATAAATATAGTTTAAAATTGCTTTTACGAGATAAATATCACATTTATACATAAACTTTGGTCTAATATGCAATTTGATACATGAACTTTGATTTAGTGTAATTATATACATAAAACTTGAATTGTGGTTCATATCTATACATGGAACGTTGATTTTGATTCAATTGTAAAAACTTAAACAATTGAATACATATATTTATTTTTATATCGTATTAATATAACTGTTTGTGCATACAATATATCAACATAAATTGATACTAATTCGATAATTTTGTTAGTGATTTGTGAAAATTGAATCAAATTAAAATTTTATTTATAAAATTGTACAAAATCAAAGTTCGTATATAATTTTGATATTTATCTTTCTTTTTCTTTTTTTTTCTTTTTTTACCAATTCGCAATTATTCTCTCCATTCGTAGTTATATTTCGTATGTTGAATTAGTCATATTATTGATTTTCGATTCAATCAACCAATTGGTTTGATTTTGACAACACTAGATCTAACATATTAAAAAGAGTAAGCTTTCTATATTTTAATGAATTTAACCTATCACATATTTATAATTTGATTAACATGCTTTAAAAATATTTTACATTAGATTCAAAATTGCTATCTAATGTCTAAATTAACAATCTGGGCTAATAGAAAGGCTTGATGGATATAATATTGATTAAAGAGTCAATTATAATGTTTTAAAGTTTAAAGATCAATTTAAAATATAAATATTAATAATTTAAGGATGTTTAGTGCAATTAACTAAATAAATAAGCATTATATGAGGCTAATAATGTGGACATTATGTTAATAATCATGTAAAAATTTATATGTTACGAATTATTAACTATTAACGTATCAAAATTTATAAAATTATTAACCTGTGTGTTGACCTAATAATTAGGATGTTTATCGTCTCAGGTGTGGTCTGAATTGAGTCGTACTAGTCATGTTGTTATTAGGACTTTACATTCTTCATGTAATTCACCAAAAAAAATATAAAAAATTATGTTATAAAAATAATATGAATATAAAAAACTACTAATAGAATTAATTGGATATGATTTTGAAAACGAAAATAAAATATTGAAAGGTGGACAAGTTTGAATGGGTACGATTTCGTATATTTTTTAATTGGATCAAGATATTTTAGCCCTACAAGTAGGGTGAGTTTTTTAAATAATTAAACTACATAATTAATTTTTCAATTTTTAATTTTTTATTTGAGGACCGAAAAAGAAATGTATTTTAAATTTCATCGTTAATAGTTGTTTTTATTGATCACTTGTCCTTAATTTAATATACATTTTAGTTACTGTTGTTAACTCAATGTTCATTTTAGGGTCTGTTTGTTTGGAAGTAAAATATTTTCTGGAAAAGTTTTTCAGCCTTTTTCGTTGTTTGTTTGGCTGAAAATATTTTCTCAAGGGAAAATCAATTACAAAACACAGGAAAAGAACCCCTTAAGTTTGGAAAATGTCTTACCGTTTCTAATTCGGTAAGACATTTTCAGGAAAATTAGAAGCCAACACCGATTTTCTGCTTCCCCTTCCCCTTCCCCTTCCCCTTCCCCCATCCTTGACACTTGATCTTCTGCTTGCCATCAGCCAACACCGATTCTCAACACTAGACACCGGCGTTCATCAAAGCTTTTCCCCATCTTCGCCTTTCGTTGTCAAAATCTGCACTGGCGTTCATCTTCCTCTCTCGAAGGTAAGAACAAAAAAAATTAATATGGGGAAAGGGTCTTGTCTTTTCTGATGTTTAACTTTGGTTTGTCTTTTCTGATGAACCCATTTTTCTTCATTACAGATTCGATCACAGTGCTTATTGTTACTTCTTTTGGGTTAAAGTGAAGCAGCATTGGTTATGATTTCTGGTTTTTGTTATCTAAGATAGAATGAGTTCTGGAAATGGCTAAGGATTTTGGGTATAATAAAGAAGAATGATAACTAGGAAAAACAATGCAACATTCAACTTTATGGTACCATGTCTAGATTGTGAATACATATCATTGTTCACCTATTCAGCTATGGGATTATGAATATGGAATTGATTCACCTATTAAACTGGATATTCAGTATACTTAGGATCTCTGTTCTTAATTTCTTTTTATCCTTCTGTAATTTTCTGCTTTTTAAGTTCACATAGCTTTTTGTTTAACAGGCTGCTGAAAAGAATCAAAGTACTAAACCAACCAACATCGTTTGTGCTGATTGCAAAGGAAATGGTAATGAAAATTTTGGGTAATTACTTTTTTTGTCTTGTCTTTTTTTTTTCCTGAAATTAGATCTCTTGTTTCATAAAACTATAGATTTTGTTGATTATCATTGTTCTCTTGATATCTATTGATACCGACTAAACTGTTAGAATTTAAGGCTGTGACTAAACTGTTAGAATTTAAGGTTGTGCTGTTAATATTGTGTATGGCAATATGGCATCTTAAACACATCAATCTAGAATGATGGTTTGAACTCCCAATTATAAGAGTGTTTAGTAATGATTCTAATTTCTTTATATATAATATATATATATATATGAAGAGTAAGCAAATCTAAGCATCCAGTATAGACATGTTCATGGGTCAGGCTACCCAGCCCGACCCGAAGGCTCGCCCGAAATGTGAGAGGGTTTAGGCAAAAATATAGGCCCGAAAAATAGGCTTGGAAAAAATAAGGCCCGTTTAAAAAAAGGGTCGGGCCTCGGGTAAGGTATTTTTGGCCCGAGCTTGGCTCGGCCCGGCCTGGCCCGAATTCACTAAATGACAAAAAAAGCTGCTATTTTTTTTGTTTTTAATGTTATTTTTGTTGCGGAAGCGACGATAATATTAATAACAATATTATCAGAAATATTTAGATAATTATTATGCCAACAATTATACTAAGAAAATTCCCAGTTAAATTGGAGGGGTCACAAATGGTCCCGCTTAAAACCCAACAACTAGACAGAACTCACTTAGATATTTATAGCAATAATAACTAAATAAATATAACCAACATAAAGCTATTAAATATAAGCAAACAAATAAGAAATAAAATACCAGAGATTTAACGAGGTTCGGCCAATTTAGCTTACGTCCTCGGACACTACCAAATCAATATTTCTTCTAGAAATATTACAAAGGAGAAGATTTTGGGATGATACAACCAAAGGGGGAGGGGTTCTATATATAACAAACCAAACCCCCTCCATTTATATCTTTTCCTAATGTGGGATATTGCCAATATTCAACAAATCTCCACCTTGGCGATATTCCACATCTTCGAACATCTTCTCATAACACAAACTTCAATAGTGTCTTCAAATTTGCAACCAATCGCCTTCTTCCCTTTTGGTAGTTGTGCCAGCTTCCACGTCTTGTTTTTCTCTAGAGATTGCATTTCCTCTTCCATTGCACCTAACCATCTATTATTCTCTAAACTCTGAATGGCTTCGGTGTAAGTGGATGGAATATTATCAACAACTGGAAGTGCATAAGCTACCATGTCAGTGAAACGAGCAGGTTTCTGAATTTCTCGTCTCTGCCTTCTGACTGCAATTGGCTCTGATTGCTGTTGAGGTTCTTGGGTAGAAACCTCTTCCTCATCTGACTCTGCATCTGCCAATGAAGAATCACTAGTGGTACCTTTTGCTGGAATTACCACACTCTGCTCAAACTCCACCTGCTGCGGAGTACACTCCACCTGCTGCGAAGTACTACTCACTCCTTCTGGATTTACCTTATTCAACATGGCAGATTCATGAAAGGTAACATCCCTACTGATTATCGTCTTCTTTGCCTCTAGACACCACAAACGATATCCCTTAACACCAGCATTGAAGCCTATGAATAGAGCCTTCTTTGCTCTTGGATCTAACTTTGATTCTTTCACATGATAATATGCAATAGAACCAAAAATGCGCAAGGTGTCATAATCAGTAGCAGGTTTTCCATACCATTTCTCCAAAGGAGTCTTGCCATTTATAGCAGATGATGGCAAATGATTGATGAGATGTTGAGCGTACGTCACAGCCTCAGTCCAAAACTTTCTATCTAATCCAGCATTAGATAACATACATCGAACTTTCTCCACAAGCGTTCGATTTATACGCTCTGCCACCCCATTCTGTTGCGGTGTTCCACCTACGGTGAAGTGCCTTACTATGCCACAATCTTGGCATATCTTCAAGAAAGGATCGCTTTTATATTCTCTACCGTTGTCTGATCGGAGAACCTTAATCTTCCTTCCTGTCTGATTTTCAACTTCAGTTTTCCACTTAAGGAAAACTTCAAGCACCTCATCTTTGTTCTTCATAGGAAACACCCAAACTCGTCTGGAAAAATCATCAATAAAGGTGACAAAATAACGTCTTCCTCCAAGTGATGGAGTCTTGAACGGTCCCCATACATCAGAATGCACATAATCCAGAATACCTTTAGTATTGTGAATCCCAGTGCCAAATTTCACCCTTCGTTGTTTTCCCAGAACACAATGCTCGCAAAATTCAAGTTTGCAAGTCTTTGTACCTTTCAATAATCCTTGCTTGGCTAGAGTTTGCAAGGATTTTTCACCAGCATGGCCCAAACGCATATGCCACAGCTGTGTTGCCTCAGCGTCCTTCTTGGTACTCGTAATTGCTGCTGCTGTTGTCCCGACCACTGTACTACCTTGGTAGTAATACAGATTGTTCTTTCTTATGCCTTTCAACATCACCAATGCTCCTGAAGTTGCTTTAAGAACTCCATCTCGTATTGTCACAACTAGGCCTTTAGATTCTAACGACCCCAAAGAGATGAGATTCTTCTTCAACTTTGGGACATATCGTACATCCCGCAAAATTCTAGTAGATCCATCATGACTCCTCAGTTTAATTGAACCTATCCCGGCTATTTTACATGTGTTATCATTACCCATGTAAACAACCCCTTCATCTAGTTTTTGAAATTCAAAGAACCATTCCCGAATGGGACACATATGATAGGAACAACCAGAATCCATGATCCACTCATCTGCATATAATGTTGAAGATGTCATACTAAGAGAAAAGTCTGACTCTGCTTCACTATTGCATTCTGCAACATTTGCATCTTGCGGAGTCTTCCCTTTTTTCTTCAATTTTGGACAATCTTTCTTCCAATGTCCTTTTTCTTTGCAAAAAGAACATTCATCTTTGGCAACAGCTCGACCTTTGGACTTTCTTCTCTTCCCCTTAGACTGACTTTGCTGACGACCTCTTGTTACCAATGCTTCCACTGCTGCTTCACCTGAACCTTTCAACTTATCATTTCGGCGTAGTTCATAGCTATACAATGCAGCAGTTACTTCATTGAAAGTTACTTCCGATTTTCCATGAAGTAGAGTAGTTTCAAGGTACTCAAACTCCTCAGGAAGCGATCCCAACAACATTAACGCCAAGTCTTCGTCTTCAAAAGTCACATCCAAATTCAACAAATCAGCCACCAGCTGATTAAAATTGGTAATGTGCTCGTTCATCGTGGTACCAGGAACATAATTGAAACGAAACAGTCTTTTCTTCATATGCAACTTATTTTGACTGTTCTTCTTCAAGAATTTCTCCTCCAATGCTTTCCACAATTTACTTGCAGAAGTCTCTTTACTGAATGTATACTTTTGCTCTCTGGAAAGACATGATCGAATTGTACCACATGCCAATCGGTTGATGGTCTTCCATTCTTTATCATCAACCCCTTCTGGTTTTTCTTCCTCAATGGCAATATCTAGACCTTGTTGAAAGAGGGCATCTAAAAGCTCGCTTTGCCACATGCCGAAATGACCTGTTCTATCAAAAATTTCCACTGCAAATCTCGTATTTGCAGTTCCAACCCTCGACAAAATGTACGAAGTGGAAGTTGTTGATATGGATGGTTTTTCTTCTGTCATTTTTGCCATAGCTTCTATTTAATAGCCACCAAATGCGGAATACCCACAAGCTTTAGGAAATGTTTCTGATGTGTAAGATCAGACTAAGCTGCAAACACAGAGCATACTACAAAACCTTGGCTCGGATACCAATTGTTGCGGAAGCGACGATAATATTAATAACAATATTATCAGAAATATTTAGATAATTATTATGCCAACAATTATACTAAGAAAATTCCCAGTTAAATTGGAGGGGTCACAAATGGTCCCGCTTAAAACCCAACAACTAGACAGAACTCACTTAGATATTTATAGCAATAATAACTAAATAAATATAACCAACATAAAGCTATTAAATATAAGCAAACAAATAAGAAATAAAATACCAGAGATTTAACGAGGTTCGGCCAATTTAGCTTACGTCCTCGGACACTACCAAATCAATATTTCTTCTAGAAATATTACAAAGGAGAAGATTTTGGGATGATACAACCAAAGGGGGAGGGGTTCTATATATAACAAACCAAACCCCCTCCATTTCTATCTTTTCCTAATGTGGGATATTGCCAATATTCAACAATTTTCTTGTTGTTTTCTCCCTATTTTGCTATTATATTACTATTATATTGCTACTATTTTGTTGTTATTATTTGGATATTGTATAAAACTTATTTTATTATTAATTTTGTTATTATCTTAAAGGCATTTGTTATTTTTGTTATTATTTTAGAGGTATTTTCTTGTTAAGTTGCATCTATGTTAGTGCTATTTAAGTCTACATATTTTTTAAAATTTATTTTCAATTGGTTGGAAAATATTTATTTTGATTTTTTAGTATTTGTGATGTATTATATATATTTAAAAATTATATAAAATAATATAAAAAAATTAATACGAGCGGGTCGGGCCGGGCTCGGGTTTTAGCATTTTTATTTGGGTCGGGCTTGGGCAAAATTTTAGGCCCATTTTTTAGGCTTGGCCCAGCTTGAGCCCAATGAATGGGCCTAAATTTTTAGTTGAGCCCGACCCAAACCCGACCCTGCCCAGCCCATGAGCACCTCTAATCCAGCATGTCATTTTATATGTAGCCTATGGTGCTTGTATTTATTCGATGCCGTGTAAGGATCTTAGATTGGTTAAACATAGATATACTTAGGTGTTGCATAGTTCATAATGATTCATTACATGGGGCTGCAGAGCTGTATGGTTTCCTTTTGATGGAAGGGACAAAATGAACAACAATTTCATTTCTTCTCAAGTGTGGAAGAAGCGTTTCTCTCTCAATTCACTCTTCCACTTAACCCAACTTAAAAAAAAATTTCTTCCTATTGATTAACTTATATTCTTCCACATTTTGAGCCTATTTTTATCAGGTGTGAATACTTTGTCTTCTCTAACTTCTTTTAACTTTTTGGATAATTATTCCAGACAACTTCCTTTATTAACAAATGTTCAAGTCAACATTTAGGCTCTTAAAGTTTTTCAATGTTCAACTCAAGAGTTCATTGTTTGAGTTCCGTTATTCTAAAACGACCAACAGACAAATAATAGCTAGTTTCTATATCCAACTACAAGGTGCAAAACAATGTTCTCAATGCAAAGGAACTGGGGTTAATTCAGTTGATCACTTCAATGGGCAATTTAAAGCTGGTGGGCTGTGTTGGCTTTGCAGGTACCGTTTTCTTTTCCCTTACCTACCTTGATAATGAAAACAAGCAGTAATATCATCTGTGTCATTTCCGAATATTCAAAGTTTGTTATTTATTCTGTTGTCTGCATTCATCAAGGATTGGAAATTCAATTTCCTTTTTGAATTGGTATTGAGAAAAAGATAGAATACTGATGTTGAATTTCTATTCTAAAAGAAAATAGAATTTTTATCTATGAACAATTCAACTGAGCACAATTCATAGTACTCTTATCTGAAATTTGTGTTTAACGCAGACCAGATTCTTGAAATGTCTTTTTTCTTTCACTGGTAGATTCTTTAGATCTCTAAGAGAATGACTTTAGTACTTTACCTTTTCTATTGGCAAAACAAAGTAATTGATAATTGATACCTAGTATTAGGACTTATGGGTTATTGCATCTGTCATTTCCAGTTGTAGAAACTGGCACATTCTTGGTTCCAAAAAAAGTACTGAAGTCATTCAAGGATATAGGAAATGGTGATGCACTGAAAGGAATATGCACTACTTTGTTAGTAAGCAAGGTACAGGATGTTGTTGAACTTTGGCCTAAAATGCAATAGGAAACTAGCAGCAAACCAGCATGCAGACCAGCACCCAAGCTGAACCAGAGAAGCAGCAGCATTTTGTTTATTTTGTTCATTTGTAACTTGATTTAGTTCCTTTGTAATTTATACTTAAAGTTAGTAGGAGTAGTTGTTGATTTATGTTTAATGTTATAGCTGGTATGCTAGCTACATTTTGTGTGTAATTCTAGCTAAGCTTTAGTCATATATTAGTGGGAGCAGTTATACATTAGGTAACTGCCATATGTCATTGTAACATAAATGCTTCTAAGTCAATGAAAAAGATTTGATTTTTGGAGATCAAATTCAGTTTTCTTCTTGTTCAAACTACTTTGCGTTCGTTTTTCTTTTTCTCCTTTAGTTTTCTGCTAAAAAAACCAACACATGTAATCTGGACTACTTATGTATATGGCATATAAATTTATTAATATATGTAAAAACAGCTTTTCCGAAAAATATTTTCAGGAAATCTGCCAAACAACAGAAAATATTTTACACAGATTCATCTAAACACCAGAAAAGTAAATCATTTCCAGAAAAGTAAATCATTTTCCGAAATCATTTTCCGGAAAATATTTTACTGGCAAACAAACGGAGCCTTAGTCACATGACTTTAATAAACTTTCATTTTGGTCATTTATTTTATCTTTTTAATTTTATTTTTTAAATTAATTTTAGTTTTTATTAGTAAAGGAAAAAACTTGGGTTTTACAAGGAATTACTTGGTTTTTATAAAGAAAAGCCATATTATCTTTTTAATTTTGTTTATTTCACCTTTATCTTTTTAATTTCTTTATTTTCCCCTTTTTAGAATTAATTGTAACTTTTTTAGTAAAAGTTAAAAAGCCTAAGATCACGTTTGGTTCGCTGTATTGGATTAGAGATGTATTGGATTAGAGGTGTAATGGAATAGAGGTGTAATGGAATAGATGTGTAATAGCAAATCAACTGTTTGGTTGAATGTAATGGAATAGAGGCGTAATAGTAATCTTGTGTTTGGTTGAATGGAATAGATGTGTAATAGCATAATGGAAAAAACTAAAATGACTAGAATACCCTTAGCATAAATTTGTTTTGGTAAATGATTATTGTTATTGTTATTTAAATTTTAATAAGATTATTATTATCAATAATAAATAATTTAATCATATTTAAATATAATTATTATTAAATATATTTTAATTAAAATATATAATTTAATAAAATTCTTAATAATTAATATTCTGATATGAATTTACTCAAATAATAATATATGATACTATAAAATATAAATTAACATAATTATTATTAAATATATTATAATTAAAATATATAATTTAATAAAATTCTTAATAATTAATATTCTTATATGAATTTACTCAAATCATAATATATGATACTATAAAAGATAATTTAACATAATTATTATTAAATATATCTTAATTAAAATATATAATTTAATAAAATTCTTAATAATTAATATTCTTATATGAATTTACTCAAATCATAATATATTATACTATAAAAGATAATTTGAAATAATTAATATTAAATATATTTTAATTAAAATATATGATTTAATAAAATTTAAAATAATTATAACTAATAAAATTTAATAAGTGAGTAAGAATTGAACTCTAAAAATAAAAAAAAACATAACCATATAGAATTGAACTCTAAAAAAAAAAAAAACATAATCATATTGAATTATCATCAACAACTCGATTGAATTTACAACAATTCTGAATTAAATGGAAGTACTGCCTCAATATCTCACTTCAACTAAAAATATAAAGTAAGAATTCAATAGAAGAAATTCAAGCCGATACAATATCTCTTTCACCCTGCTCTCAACTCCAATTGGCCTTCCATGAAACCAATTCTTCACTTCAAACAAAATAGCTCATCAATCTAGCAGGAAAACGAATACTGTCCAAAGTTGCCATTGAAAATAACCTCCAACTTCATGTGTCCATTCCACAAGTTAAGGGAAAAAGCAATCTCTGCCAATTCTGGATTTATATGATGCATTGATAAATCAGGAAAAACAATCTTTCTGACTCCTAATCACACCAAAAGGAGAAGGGGAGAGTAGCTACTTGAAATGGTACATTTTAAAGTTGCAGTAACAAGGAAATAAGATTTGTCACTTTAACTTACAAGGAAATTAACAAGTATGACAGATAATATTCCCAAGTAAACACATATAAAAGTGAACATGCTAGTGTGGCATAGGCAAACACGAAAAACCAGAGAGGAAGTCAATGATTATATACTTACAGTAGATAAAGATTGATTCAATCAATTCAGGAGAGAAAAAGAGTGCAGTGGCTTATGTATTAAGAGTTTTTCAAGCAACCAGATGAACCTGAAATTAGCATTTCTTTCAGGATACAGAGTGAAAAAAATGAAGAGATGGTTAAGAAAATGTCAACCACATAGATTTGCATAAGCAAGCCGCAGTGTGCAATCCTCCCAATGGAGGCCTGAGCTCCCCTTTGAAATTTCTTCCCTTGGGTTCTGATTGCAATTTAAAATGACAACAAAATCATTATCAATCACTATCCTAAATATCCCGGGACACAAAAATAAACCTTTGCAATTACCATCAGAGTCAATGTATGTAATTGCGGTACGTTTGTCGACTAGGTTGAATGGAAGAAAGTGAACCTGTTTGATGTTTGCACGAGCCTGAATATGCAAGTTTTCTTTCATTATTTGACATGAACATCTAAAAGAATCAAATGAAAAAGAGAACCTTGAAATTGAACATTTTTGTTGTTGTATTACCTCCTTCGGGTCTGCAAGCATGTTAATGATGGCCGCATCAATAGCATCCTGATTTTCCAGTCTGGAGGCTCTTGCTGCTAGCAGAACAACCAAGTCTTTGTCCATATTTTTGCTAAAAACCTTAAGAAAAAGGTGAACATGGCTATTTAACCTTTATCTGAAAATTGAGTCATTGCAAGAACTAGGAGTTTCAAATTTTGAAGTCCAGCTATTGTACCTCAATAAGGTTCCGATCAACGGTTAGACGATTCAAGGTCAGAGTTCCAGTTTTGTCACTGCATAGAACATCCATTCCAGCCATTTCTTCAATTGCAGTCATCCTTTTAGTAATGGCACCCTAAAAAAACAAACCAAACAATAGATTTGTAAAAAACGTAGAATAAGTATTTCAGTTTGTCATTGTGCTGTTTTGGATGTTTTAGCTTATTTTTACTGGAAAATGATGTGCATTGAATAAGAGTTGTACCTGTTGAGACAGTCGAAGAGAACCGATTGCAAGAGTAACAGATAATACAGGAATTTTTACATGATATATCTTCAGTTATTTAATTGACTTTTATCACTATCAAGTAGAGCACTTGCCTGATCAATTTTAAGTGGATCGCCTTCAAGAAGGCAAGCATCTGCAGGGATGATATCTCCAAGTTTTATGCTAATTATATCTCCTGGTACTAAAATAGCAGCATCTGTCTCTTGCCACTGACCATCTCTGAGAACCTGCATAAAAGAAAAATGATTATGAAAATTTAGACATTATTGTATTTGCAAAGGCATTAAAGAAACTTGAAGAGAGTTGCAGACCTTTGTTTTAGGAGCCAGACGAGCCATGAGTGCGGCTGCAGCATTTCCAGCATTGTTTTCCTCAATGAAACTGATTGTTGAATTGATAATCAGAAGGCATATAATCCCTACAAAGTCCAGCCAGTCAGGACCCTCACCCTGAAACAAAACAAACCGCAGAAAGCTATCAGGGTGACCATTCAAGCTTTGAAAAGTATATGGGGAAAGATATATAACTTACTCCACCATTGGCAAGGACAATGGCCATCACTGCTGCAGCTTCCATAACCCATGATAATGGGTTCCACATAAAACTTAGAAACTTCAAAAACTTGTTTTCCTGGAGTATGATAAAAAGCTAGCATTGTCACAATGCTTCAAACCAAACCAGATAAACTACAGCTAGCTTAGCTAATAGGCTGCAAGGTCTTACTCTATTGCAATTTTATAACTAGAACTACAGATAAATAATGATGATTTAACTGAAAATTTGAAACTCTCTATATATATATCCGAAATTACGGGTGCTTACAGGCTTCTCCTCGAGCTTATTCTGACCAAAAATATGGACTCGAACTTCAGCATCTTCAGATGTAAGTCCTGCACGGGATGTTCTCAGTAAAATAAATGATCGTAAAACTGAATTTAAATCACCAAAAACGTTAAATAAAATAATCGACATTTCTTTTACCTTCTGAATTTCCATTGAGCAGCAGAAGGAACTTCAACAGGAGGCAAACCTTCATGCTTGCAATCGGAAAAAGCATCTAATGCATTGAAACGAATATCATTGCCGCTTGCGACGTCTTTAAGAGAATCAAACAACTTTCACCGAATATCATTTCCGGTAAAGTGGCGAAGTTTGGAGTCTTTGTTCCCATTGTTGGAGAGCCAATAGTTGAGAATCAAGCGGTTACCACCATGAAACAGCAACAGGGTCGAGCGGATGAAGAAGAAGAAGCAGTCTGCTAATGAGTGATGAAGAAGAAGCAAATGTGGCGGCAGAAAGGAAGGAAAAAGTTATGGAATCAGAAAAATCAGAAGAAGCAATTAGGAGGGTAAAACAGGGTAGAAAAATGGGGAGAACTTAATACGCAGCAAAACAGAGCTTTTCATCCGGAATAGAAATCGGTGGATTTTGGGGATTAGGTCTGTAATGGATTAGACCTGTAATAACAATACACTGAACCAAACAATGGATTAAAGGAGTATTAAGTGGGGCCCACTGATTAGAATACACCCAACCAAACATGCTCTAAGTTTTATCAAGATTACTTGGGGTTTTTATAGGGAAAAACTTGGAATTTTACAGGAAAAACCATTTTAGCTTTTTATTTTTTTAATTTTTTTAGAATTAATTTTAGTTCTTTAGTAAAAAGGGAAAAATCTTAAATTTTTTCTATAAATTTCTTCTAATAACTCATGATTTTTTTTTTATTTTCCAAAAAAAGAAATAAGTGAATAAAGTGAAAATTTATTAAAGTTGGGTAATTAAAATGAGTGTAAAATGTAAAATATTTATTTTTGATGTTTAAAATAAAACTTATGAAAATTGAGTGAGAAATTATATAGTTTACCGTTTCTAATTCTAAAAAGAAAAAAAAGGGTAATTTATACGTTATTGTTTCAATTCTACAAAATAACATATTAAATATAGTTGTAATTAAAAAAAAAAAAAGATGGTCACAGGGGGAGTATTGAGAAGAGGGAGTAGCAGTATGGGGAAGCAAATACAAATAAATAATTATCCATTTAAATAATGAGCAAATCTTTGTGAAAGTCAGGAAAACTTTCAACCAATATTTACAAATAAATAAAGGAAGAAAATTGGGATCCTGTTTGATGCTACATTTCTAATCAATGCCACCTAACAAGGTAATTTATTTTTCCCATCAAAGAAGAATATAGAAAATAAATGTTTTGATTTTGCCTTGCCACCAAATTTCTATTATTTTTCTACTTTGATTGAAATGAATAAAAAATGGGAATTAATTTTTAAAGTGAAGAGAGGTATGCCCCTACATGACCAATCCATGTGTTTCTTTTATCTCAGTGTCATGGTCATTAATGTTGTGGGTCTATTGATTGCATCCACACCATTATCAAATTTCACATCTCTCTTCCTTCCTTTCTTCTTTTTACACTCATTTCCTCACCTTAATTTGTTACTTTGAAGAAATTGTAACAAATAATCACTAAAATATGCATATGCCAAGTCACTTAACCATTTAATCTTAAATTAGTAAAACTTTTAATAAATTAAAAAAATATATTTATTTTCTAAAATAAATATCACTTCAATTAATATATTACTTTAATTAAAAAAAGAAAATGTTTGCTTATTTTTGTCTAAATAAAAATTAAATTAATTGTACTTGAATTCATGGGATGAATTTGACAACTCCATGCATTTTATATGATAACCCTACCTGTTCAGCTGTTCTTTCAACCACCATTAAACAAACAGTAATAACTTTAAATTCCATTTTTTTGTGGTCCACCCAACAATCCTAACCTTGTCTTGATTCATCATTTTTAAATCTCAACAATCACAAAGTACAAGTTCTTAGTTACAGTAATAATAAGTATAATAAAACACTTTAAAATAAATATATAAATGAAATTAAACACATAATAAAGTTTTTTATCTTTATTTGTGGAGTTAAAAAAACACAATGTTAATATACCAAATATTAACTCTTAGAAGTACAAAGAGCACACAGAAATTAAGGAGAATTATTTTATATATAGCTCGCGAAATTTTTTAAACTTTATAAATAGAATAATATATATGAAAATTTATCAAACTCTCAACTTAATTTTGAAGTGTAAAAATTTCATAAATTATATATGAAATAATTACCAAAAATTAATTCCAACCCATTGTATATATATGAAGTTAATGAAGTTCAATACCTAGTTCTCCTAGCTAGGATCACTGGCGAAAGTTATTATAAGTAGTAATATTTTCTTCTAATAGTAAATGTATTGACTTTTGCGTCTAATATAATAATATTAATATGTTGATTAATTTTAAAAATGGCTAATGAAATCCTAATGTCAGGACTTGTGCGGAAATGTATGTGATCAAAGGTTTAGAATAACTCAATCAATTCTTGAAATATTATAGAAAATATATCGAAAACCTGATGAAATTTGTAAATGTTTAGTAGCTTATATTTTATTAGAGTAATCTTGTAATCATAAGGATAAAATTATTAAAAGTTTAAATTGTTGACAATTTTATTTTGTAAAAACTTTGAATATAAAACATTGGTATAATTTAATTTATATAATTGGATGCGAGAGATTCAACTATAGATAGAGACTTTCCCATTCTATTTGGACTTTTAAAACTTTTTTGAGTTGCTTTCAAGTATCATTCCATTAGAGATTTCTTAATTTTGAGGGTTCAAGCTGACTTAAACAATTTGAAACGAATTCACCATCTTGTTAGCCTAAATTCTAGGACCGTGACATTTGGAGGAAGAAAAAAGCTTTTAATCTAATAAAGACTTAAAACACACATATAATGGTGAAAGTATATACTAAGCCCCTCTATTATAGGGATTATTAAATAGATCAATTTAATCATTATACTATCATTTAGAGAATTTGAAACCAGAAACCTAATAAATTAAGTAATAAAAGAAGCGTTGGTCTAATTTAATAGAAAACCAAATCAAATAGAACATAGAATACTAGTAGTAGATTTTGATTCTATAAATAGTAAATAGTAAATGATATTCATAATCTTTTTAAATGATTAATGTTTTTTTTATAAAACAAATCATTTAAAAGAAAAACAAGTACTTATGTTAGATTTTCACATCATTTGATTTTTAATTAATTTAGAGTGTATGATATTTTTTTTTTCACTCATCGTTAAAAATATATAATAAAAAGAAGGAAAATGTGAGAGCAAAGTTGAATGAATGAAGCAATAACAGCTTAAGACAAAATAAAAAAAGACAGAAATCCCAAGAAAAATGTTGTTGTCTTGTCTATAATCTAATATGATGAAGTAGGTACTCAATAATGCATCCTCATGGTCATGGGTGAGCCATTTTATAATTGCATCTTCCATAATATTATTAGCCACCCAAAAGCTTAGTACATACCTGAGAAACTTATATTCCTTAAACTAGCATAGTTAGAGATGTAATTGCTTCTGCCATAGCTTGTATTTGATTAGATTTCAAGTATCTATTTCCTTATTCTCCGTTAGTACATACTTTAACACTGTAGTAGATTCAAACTCAACATGAACAACTTTAGTCTCTATGTTATGATTATTTAAAAAAACTTTGTATTTTTTGTGGTCTAAATTAGAGTTTGATTGGGCCTTTAGAAAAGACCCATTTTTCAGCTAGAAAAAGATGGGTCATTGGAGTTTAGGTCCAAATCCAATTCCAACTATAAGAAAGTTTTACCTCGACTTCGAATTTAAAGATTAATGTTTGAATATCAACTTGATTGGGTGGATTGAGATTGATTAAACTTGTTTACTTATTAAAGATGAGTTCAATTCATTCTCAATTTTAAGGTATTTGTATTTGATTTCGTGATTCAGTTTGAATTTGAATTAAGGTTTTTGAAGACTAACTGAAAAAGAAAAGTTCAATTAGACTTGGGAGTAATTCAAGTCAAATGGTAAGATATTCAAATTTGACTAGTTAATTAACTCGAATTCATCTCTAAACTGTTTAAATTGAGTTCTA
Source organism: Gossypium hirsutum (assembly GCF_007990345.1). NCBI lineage: Eukaryota > Viridiplantae > Streptophyta > Magnoliopsida > Malvales > Malvaceae > Gossypium > Gossypium hirsutum. The sequence continues at coordinate 7,011,392 of NC_053433.1, forward strand.
AATCCATTTTAATTGATCACCAATAGTTTGCAACCACAAATGTGTTGAAAAATTTAAAGCAGATACAACATATTAAGACTTTGAGAGTATAAAAACATATTATTTGAAGGCTTTTTATAATGCCTATGAGATACAACAAGCGATGAATGAGCTATCTTTCATCGTCTTGGTGCCTTAAAATATGAACAAATCATCTTTTTCCACCTCGATGCCTCAAAATTTGAACATGCAAAGTTCAAAACTTCTCTCACTGGGTGCCTCGTGTTCTATCTCTCACCATGTCGAAGTTAAAAAAGTTCTCCTCGCCATGACGTTTGTCGAAACCATTTTTTATTTTTAATTTTTAAAAAAAAAAAACGGGGATCGACTTTGAAAACGAAATATTGAGTTGCCACCAATTTTTTTAGTTTTAGGTGAGATTGGATCACCTAATGAAATACTTTATTCCATTTAAAACAATCTTGGCCTACGTAAATTTGAGAAAACGGGTTCGGGAGCCGGTTACGTATGAGGAAGGATTAGCACCCTCACTACGCCCAAAATTGGTACTAAATTGATTAAGTACTGTCTTTATGTCTAAGTTTTAAAGTTATTTTCGAAATATGGTTCCTTTTTGAAGCATTTGAATGGTTCAAGTCGGTCGTCAAAATTCTCTTGTTTCAAAGGAATACAACATCACATCCAGCACGATAGGACACGATCCTTTATACCCTCAAAAGCACGATGAATTTTTGATTCCCAAAGGTTTATGCATTGAAAATTACAAAAGGATACCCAATTATTTAGTCCAACGAAAAAAATCGAAACCCAACATAGTAAGGCATGATTCCTCGAATTTCTAAACATCGAACACTGCCTTGTTTTAGGGAATTTTCAAAGTACGGATGAAATTTTAAAGGAATATTTGATCACTTGGGCAAACAGAAGATCGAAACCCAGCACGATAGGGCACGATTTCTCGAATTTCCAAACATCAAACATTGTCTTTGTTTTGGTGGAGTCCCTTTCATTGTAGTTTTAAAATAGAAAGAATTGGTGATTAAAAGATAATTGATTGAGTTAAAACTTTTAAATAGCCACTCATAGTAAAAATATGCATGAGGATGATGACATATTATCTTGTCAAAACATATTGTCAAAGCATTCACGGATCATGAGGTTGTAAGGCGTAAACAATCAGATATTAGCAATATAAAAGCGATGAATTTACAATGCGACCAACAAAACAAAAAATCCACTATTCTAACATTTATGCTAACAAATTTTAAGAGATATCAACAATATATTTATAATCTATAATAGAAAATAAACATAAGAGAAAGTATATAAAAAAATAAATGAATAGAATCTAAATAATAATGCATAAATTTAAAACAATTGATGTGAGAGAGTAGTTCTAAGAATCAATCAATATACAACAATTTAAAATGAATGATATGTAAGATATTTAGATGTATATATATATAAGTGTGAAAATAATGTTAAAACACTTACAAATGAATAAGCAGAATCTAAAACAAAATATTTATAATATTTGATCCTAAAATAAATCACAAAATAAGAACCACATAAAATCGTATGAAACATAGTAGTATATAGATTAATTTTTTTTAAAAGAACATTATGCAAACAAAGAAATAAATAATATACAAAAGAATATATATTAATATGTCAATCTTGATAGATAGTATACATAAAATACAAATAATTTACTGTATAAAAAATATTTGGAAATGTTTAAAATAAACAAATATATATATAAATAATATTAGATGAATGTTAAAAGATAAAAAATATGCAGTGAAATAGGATCTCAAAAGGAATACATTATATACATAAATAGATTTAACAGAAAACATATATACATATGTGTCACAGTATAAAATAAATAACATATATTTAAAATAAATAATGTATGAAAGCCTTAGGTCAATAATAAAACAATTTAAAAGTAAAGGATACGGCAAATTTTAAATTAATATAGAAAAGTGGCTAGAACTTAAATATGTACATATAGTGAAAGATAATTTAAATAATATGTAAAATATGAAAGGTTCTAAAAATATATATATATATGTATAATAAGATATGTTCTTGAGAAATGAATTATATACATAATGGGCTAAAAACACAAACACAAATATATATAAATAGGTTTAAAAGGAATTATGTATGTAAAAGTAACATAGAATTAATAATATATAGAATAAAAACTAATTTTGCCATTAATTATATATGCATAATATTATATATGAATATTTAAATATGTATATACATGTAAAAAAAAAAAAAGCATTAAGTTAATAAAAAAAACAATGAATTATGCAAATCAAAAGGAATCAATTAAAATAAAATTAAATTAAAAAAGGATACTTGATAAATAAAATAAACTACTAAAATTAAAAGAAAGACTAAAGCGTAATGCGTGCAAACATGCGGGGACCAAAACTGGCAATATACCAGATCCCAAAACACTGCGTTTAGGCGCGGATTAAATTGCATTTGTACATGAACTTCAGGGATAAATTTAAAAATAATGAAAATGTGAATAGGGCCTAATCGAAAGTGCAAAAAGGGAAGGACCAATGCGCCAATATCCCCTCCCAGCAGAAACGCGCAGATCTTAGGGGCGCCAGATCGGGTCGAAAATGGATCATCGGGTCATGCCATACAGCGTTGTTTTAAGGCCACTAAATTAGTCCTTAAATGACGTCGTTTTACATTGTATATAAAGAAAAGAAACCCTAAAAAAAATCAGATCACTTGGCCATTTCACAAAAGAGGCCATTCGACCGATTTGAATACACTGCCGATTTCAAATCCCTTCCACAACTCCGATTTCGGTGAGGGAAATAGGGACTTTGATGGCCGGTTCGCGAAGGTATGCCCCTAACTTCCCTCTCAGTTGACTCGTGGGCTTTACCGATGCTAAACGCGCCTCCACCCCGTCGCGGTTCTAACCAGATCCACAAGGATCCGTTGACCAAATTGTCACCAAAAAAGGAAAATAAACCCTCTTTCTTTGGATTCGTCGAATGGATTCAAAATAAAGTAAAAAAAGAACAAGAACAAAAAAATAATCTGCGAATTGCCTTGAAATCTTTGCTTTTTCTATTTGATTGTTTCGTATGCGTAGTATATCTAAAAAAAATACATGGCTTATTACATGGCTTTTATAGCCGAAAACAGAGAAAAACGAAAAAAGAAAATACAAATTTCTTGTTTTTTCTCTCTGCTATGTTGTCCTTTTTGCGTTTGTGCGCAGGTATGGAGCTCGGTGGTCGTACGGTGTTACTCTAGCGGTGAGGACGAAGGGTATAGAGCCAGGCTGTGAGCGCACGGAGACCGTACATGGGAGTGTTGGCTCCGGCGCACCTAGGAAACCTAGGGTTTCCGAAAGTGTTTTGATTTTGGGCCACTTGGGCTTTGTATTTCTGGACTAGGTTTAATATTAGTTGTTGGGCTATTGAAATTTGGCAGATTTGGGCTGATGTAATAAAGGGACTTGGACTATTAAAAATTTGGTTTAGTTTAGTTGTTTTTTAATTGGGCTGGTTAATAGTTTGGGCCTGGGCAAATTTGGGTCCTTACAACATTGTTGCAAAGTTTAAAAGGTCCTCCCCTCGTCATGATGAGCTGCAAAAGTTTTGTCTTTCAGAATGAAGCATGTATTTCCAAACACATGGAAATACTTCATAGTAAACCTCTTTTCCTTCCACAACTCATATGAATTCACATAAGTTTTTGGTCTAATCATCAATCTATTGATCATATGAGTAGCAGTGTTCATTGTCTCAGCTCAAAATCGATGTGAGATGCTCTTTCTGTTGAGCTATTTCTTGCATAGTCTTGTTCTTAATCTCCACTACATTATGTTGGCGAGGTGTCTTTGATGCAAAAAATTCATGTCTTATCCCATCTTTATCACATAATTTGACAAAATTCTTATTTTGAAACTCACGCCTATGATCATTGCGCATCTTCCTTCCATGCCAATGGTCTTTCCTTTTTCATTCATCAATCTCTTACACAATCTTTTAAACTCATCAAATGCATCTGATTTTTCTCTAAGAAACGTTACCCATGTATCCTTGGAGTAGTCATAAACACAAACAAGGACATACTCTTTCTTCCAAGATTTTCTGTTTGCATAGGGCCAAATAGAAAAATGTGCAAGAGCTCGAGTGGTGCTCTAGTTTGAATATTAGCCAAGATAGCATCGGAGAGGAACTCAACTATGCAAGTGTCTGAAAAGAGCCCAGAGGAGCTAGCAGCTGTTGTTGAGATTGCTCGAGTAACAAATTATTCATTTATGTTAGAATAATATAGTTTGGTTGTGTTTTATTCACCAAAAGAAATCTAATAATGTACAATAGCATGAGAGATTTCTTCCTTTGATTAATTGTTATATTATTAAGGTAAACTATAAAAATAGTAAGTTAATTATTAACGTGTTTTTGTTTTGGTTAAGTTAAAAATTATTATTTTGATTATTAATGTTATCAAAATTTAAGATTTTAATCGCTCCTCATTAAATCACTAACGCTGGTCTTTTTTTTATTAGGATAATAACAAATTAACCCTCCAATATTTATAAATTCTATCAATTTAGTTTTAAATCTAAAAAATTCAACAAATTTAACTCTCAACTTTACACCTTTTGCCAATTTAGTATCTTAAAAATTTAAAAATTTAAAAATAAAAATTATTTAAATGTTTATTTTTCAATAAAAAATACATACAAATTTATAAATAAATGAATGCTCATTTTTTTGAAACGAAATTTATTGATTAAAATAATAATTTTATAAATAAAATATTTTTAAAAAACCCACAAATAAAATTTAAACTAGATTCAAACTTTTCCTTTTCCTTTAAGTTTATTTTATAAAAAATAAATTTTATTATACCTTTAGCCTTGTTCCTTAGTTCTTGTCAAATTTGTCAAGCGTTGGACATCACCGGCACTAATAACCCTTACTCTGAACTGTTGGAAAATTTGGACATCACATATATAATAAGGATAATTACATGTTATTATTTACTATCATGATAGGTTAGCCCAAATTAATTAAAAGTGATCTAATTTGGTTAGAATTTTATTGGGCTTTTAATTATTAAATAAAGTATGGGTCAAACATGTGTAGATACTCTTCTAATCAAATTCTAATTAATGATGGGCTAATTAGAATTTGATTAGAACTAATATGCTAAGGTTATAAATATTAGGGTTATGGTCCCCAAATTATACACAAGATATCTTTTCTAATATCCCATCATTAGGAAAGAGAGAGCAGATATTCTCTGAATTTCTTGTGTACTAATTTGGAAGATCAAATCCCCAAAGTTCCAGAAAGTCTCAAGGAATCCATGGATTCAGGTACGCTTCCGCATCTAGTTTTGTTCTTAATTTATTCTTGATGATTTGACATGACGGATCCTGGTTTATTAAGTTATATTGTAGATTTATTTTAATAAAATTCTAACAAGTGGCATCCGAGCTTTATCATGTTGAATCATTGAGAACGAATTGATTATTTATTAATTTTGGATTGATTCGTTTTTCTTTTTTTAATTTTATGGATTTGATATTTTAATTATATATTATGTTGAATCTTTGAGATTCTTGATAAATTTTTGGATTTTGATTCTTTAAATAAAGTTTTAAGGTTTTATAAATATAATCTAGTTTAATATTTGCATATGCTATTCGAAAGATGAAGGTTTATTTATTTATTTATGTATAATCAATTGATAAAAATTGATTTGTGAGATTTCTTTCTCTTCTTTTCACACAATTATTTTAAATATTTTGGTTTTAAATTTGGTTATATAATTTTAGGTTTTGGCATCTTATGGTTCCAAATATTTGGTTAAATTATGATGATATGGTTTATTGTATGAATTGTGGGATATGCCAACTATTATGATTTTGTTTTTTTTGAGATTTATTGGCTTGAAAATATTTTTCAAGTATTTATGTGAATATCTATTTAATCATAAATACAACTTTGGACTTACATGGTAAATTCATGGTAAGTTTTTCTATTTGATTATGAATACATGTATATGCATGAATTGTTTTGGTGTTTTTATCCATGCCAAAATTATGAATACATATGCTTGTTAATTATTTGGCTTTGAATCACTACATTATTTCTGTTTGGTTTTGATGTATGATTTGGGAACAAAAGAAAAAAAGAAAAGAAAAGAAAAGAAGGAAATAGTCAAAAAAAATTAAGGTTTTCGGTTTTTTTTATTGCATTATTAAGACAAACTTATTTTGGGTTATTTCAGAGTCTATAAAGCAATAAAAAAATTAGTTTTGACATTTGACTATTGGGGAAATTTAAATTTGAATATTGGTATGTTTATATATATTTTAAAATAACTTAATTGAAGCAAAAAGTCACCAAAGTGATATTTTTTTTTGTATATATTTTGTTTTAAAATATAAAGTTTGTGTGCATGTAACTTAAGTTATGTTAATATTGATTGGCCCAAGTGAAGGTTAATAATATTACATGTGCAACTATGGTGATAAACATGTGACGGTTATTCGGTTATACATGTGAGTAATAAATTGGCCCAAAGGAAGATTTATTATTCGACATGCTCTTATTGTCAATGTTTGATTACTACACTAAGATATCACTTACAAATTAATATTTTGTCCAAAGATGAAATATTAATGGAGTGTCCGATATCTTAAGATGAGGTTTACCTTTATTGAAATTATTTTGGTTTAAATTTGAAGTCTTATGTGAAGTTGTTTATGGTTTATGATTTATTCAACTATTATTATATTTGCCAACATCATTGTATGTTGTTTTGGGATATATATATTATCTTTTAATTTGATTGAAAGATGAAATTAAGGTAAATATTTTGAAACAAATAAATTTAGATTTTGGCTTTTAATTAAGGATGTGTAATATTTTAAATAAATTAGTTGAAACAAAATGCCGCCAAAATGACCTCTTTTGTGTAGATTAGTTTATTTGAAATATTAAGATGATTATATGTTTTTGTGATTCATGCGTTTATTAATTTACCCAAAGGTAAGTTAATATTTGGCAGAATTACAACGACATATGTGGTGATAAATGTGTGACAATTATAAGGTATTTTATGTGAGCAATAAGTTAGTCCAAAGATTAATTCATTGTTTGACATAGTTTATTGTCAATGTTTGATTGCTACAACAAGAGTACCATTTACTGTTAATATTGCTGTCCAAAGACTTGATATTAATGTTGTGTTTGGTATCTTGAGATGGGATTAGCCATTATCCTGAATTTATTTTTTACTATGAATATTGATGTGAGCTTATTTTTATTTATTTATTTATTTTTTTATTATATATTCAGCTAATTCATATTCTACTGCCACAATATCTGCTAATATAAATTCTGTACCCATACTTAATGGGGCTAATTTCAATGAATGGAAAAGGCACTTACTTATAGTGCTTGGCTATATGAACATAGACCTTGCACTGAAGGAAGAACTACTCGCACCTCTCACTGTGAAAATAACCCCCTATGTTAAAAGGGATTTTGAGAGGTGGAATCGTTCAAATTGCATGAGTCTGATGATCATGAAGCACAGCATTTTAGAAGCCTTTAAGGGCATAAAATCTGAAAAAGATTACTCAGGCCAAGGTTTCCTTGATGAAATTGAGAAAAGTTTTGCTAAAAAAACGATAAGGTTGAAATGACATCACTTATGACTTCTTTGATGTCTGTAAAGTTAAGGGTTAAGGAAATTCTGAGCAATCTAAGGGCTATAAATTTTATGATCCCACAATTAGGAATATTTTTGAGACAAGAATTACAATATTCTTTGAGGATGTTGAGTTTGGGGGGAGAAATAAGGTTAGAAACATTGCTTTTGAGGAGGAATTGGATTCTAACTCAGTTCCTGCTATCTCTTTTGATGATGTTTAGACTCTCATACCTATCATTGATTAAGAAGTGGATCTAGAACCTCAATAAGACAATGTTAAACAACTCCCTATTCAAGATGAGGTAATTGTTCCAGAAGAACAAACTCAACAACCTCAAGAATGAATGTCATTAGAAAGGTCCACTAGAGAAAGGGTTAAAATGGCTTTAGTGGAGTATTTTGACTTTAAGCTACATTAGATGAATATTAAGTTAATGGTTTCTCAATGGTAACATTGATCATACATTTATATGGTACAATTAGAAAACTTTGTGTCTGATGATACAAAAGTAATGATTTGCAAATTAAAGAACTTCATCTATGGGCTTAAGTAGACTTCTCGTCAATAATATTACAAAATTTACCAAATAATTATCTCATTCGGTTTAAAGATGAATTTTGTTGATAATTGTTTATACCATAAGTTTAGTGGGAGTAAAGTTTTATATTTGGTTTTATATGTTAAAGTTTTATATTTGGTTTTATATGTTAATGACATATTGCTTGTCAATAATAAGTATAGCCTCAATCAATGCCCTAAGAATGATATTAAGATTACAAAAATGCATTAGATTTTTTACATTTTAGCAGTGGAAAGTTTAATGTATGTTCAGGTTTGTATACATTGGAATCTTGTATACACTATTGGAATGTTAGGCAGATATTTTAAGCAACCCTGGTTTGGACCACTAGATAGCATCCAAGAGGGTTATAAGGTATTTTCAAAAAACAAAAGATTACATGCTCACATATTGAAGGTCTAATTAGGTATATAGATTCCGATTTTGATGCAATATGGATACAAGATTTTGTCACTAAGGTGCAAATTGTGAAAACAAATTGCAGTCTTTTATTCCAATAGCAACAGGAGCACATTAAAGTCAAAACACATAGACTTTAAGTTCCTGGTTGTTAAAGTAAAAGTTCAGAGTGGTTAAGTGCTTATAAAGCATATTAGGACAAACTCCGTAATTGCGGATCCGCTTACTAAGGAACTACACCTAAGGTTTTATAAGAGCACATTGCTCATATGGGTGTAATGTCATTTAAAGGATATTTGGTTTTAGTGGAAGTTTGTATTTTTAAATGCTTTTATGTTATAGACACATTTTCAGTTATTTCAGTTTAAAGATAATAAGTTTATTTTCTGCAGAAATAAAGTTTATTTGGTTTATTCACACTCTGATTTTGGTAAGATTTGATCCCACTAAGGAGGACCAGTTGGAAATAGACATGTTTAGATCATATTGCATGTAATTTCCATGCCACACATCCATACTTGATCTATGTCATTTGGTTGTGTTAATATACGTGATCATGGATGGATTTAGTTACGATATTTGTAACGAAAGTCGCCTTGGTTCTATGTTAACATAATTAATGGACGAGATTGTACGGAATGCCTTTTGGATATGATAGTAAAATTTTAAGCTCATAAGGTTATATAATGACATGTAATTATAAAGTATTTAGTATATATATGTGGTCCAAGTGGGAGATTGTTGGAAAATTTGGACATCACATATATAATAAGGATAATTACATGTTATTATTTACTATCATGATAGGTTAGCCCAAATTAAAAGTGATCTAATTTGGTTAGAATTTTATTGGGCTTTTAATTATTAAATAAAGTATGGGTCAAACATGTGTAGATACTCTTCTAATCAAATTCTAATTAATGATGGGCTAATTAGAATTTGATTAGAACTAATATGCTAAGGTTATAAATATTAGGGTTAAGGTCCCCAAATTATACACAAGATATCTTTTCTAATATCCCATCATTAGGAAAGAGAGCAGATATTCTCTGAATTTCTTGTGTACTAATTTGGAAGATCAAATCCCCAAAGTTCCAGAAAGTCTCAAGGAATCCATGGATTCAGGTACGCTTCCGCATCTAGTTTTGTTCTTAATTTATTCTTAATGATTTGACATGATAGATCCTGGTTTATTAAGTTATATTGTAGATTTATTTTAATAAAATTCTAACATGAACTCCTCAATTTCCTCATCCTTATCATCACGCTATTGAACTAGGAATTGGTTGTGGAGTTGTTGGCATGGCCATCCATCTACTGAGTCTCCAAGACCTCATCCACACCTATATATCTCTAATCATGGTCACCTTCAAGCACAACCTAAATGCAACAAACTTGTTTTGGGTTACAAACCTAAAGACATTGATTCTCACCCTTTTCGATCTTAGATTGTAGGTTTTGATTCAATCTGAACATGATTGTCGTTAATGTTGAAAAAAAAGAAGTTAAATCTGTATAAATATTTTTCATGAGTTTTCCCTACTTTTTCTATAAATGTCATGTTAGCAACACTAATAACGAAATTAGATGGAGTTATCACTTAAATCAATATATTTAAAGAAAAAATATAGAGATTCATCGTCTTAAAACTAAAATATAAAAACTAAATTAAAAGAAAATATAAAGACTAAATCTTAAATTTTAAAAGAGTATATTCAAGTCTTCAAATTTTAAACATCATACAACTTTATTCTCAAAATACTATAATTATAATTTTACAAGTTTATATCTGATTAAAAGGAAAATGTAGCAACGCGTATATTAAGTATTTACGAGTAAGGTTCTTTAAAGTTTGATTAAAATTGAATTAATCAACCGAATCGATCTAATTTGATTAATTGGTCGGTGATCGAATTTAGTTCAATTGGGGGTGAGTTAATGATTTTTTAAAATTTCAGTTATTGACTAAATCGGTTCAAAATCGGGTAGTTAATAGAATTAACCAAAATAAATAATATATATTATATATAATATTATTTTTATATTAGCAATGTATTTTTTGAACTATTATTTTAATATTAATCGAAATTATTAATATATATTATATATAATATATTTTTTGAACTATTTAAAAAAGAAAGTGAACATTAATAATTTATTTTTTATATGTTTTATATTTATTTTAACCAAACGATAAAAATATATAAATTTCAGTTAATTTAATTAATCGGGCAAATTAACCGAAATATTTCGGTTTGATTAATGTATTTAAATTTTTTTTTTAGTTTGATAAATAGTAATTAGGTTGGATCCGAGAAGGAAAAACAAAGTGAAACTTGAATTGGACACAATAATCCAGAAAGAAAACGAAAGGGATAATATCTTTTAATTGGACAGAGTTGTTTGATACGAAGCTTGGCGGTGAATGTTTACTCAATTATGAATGATTTTACTCTGCACACGTACTTGTTGAATTGTTGTTATTATTTGTATTCGACGAGAAAAATAACAAAAATGGGTTCTCATAAATTTTTTTTTTGAGATTAATGGTGATAATCTTATATTTTAAAATCACATTAGCAATGTTTGTATACTGTAAAATATGTTGTAAAAGGTGAATAGAATATGAGAGAAATTGAATTCAAGGAGTAGTGGTGATTTGTTTAATGAATGACCAACCAACTCGATCTAGTGATCTCCCTTGGATATGATATAATCAAGTTTTATACGGAATTATTGCATCAAATTCATGATTCAAAAATATGAGTTAGTGGGTTAAATCTTGTTGTTGAGGATATTTTGCCCATAAGGGTGGCAGAAGAAGGCCTAAAATTGGAAAACTAAAATTTCAATCTTTTGAAATTTATAAAATTTTAAATTATTAAATAGTGAAATTGTATTTTTTATTTTAAAAATGATAAAATTTTAATTTAATCTTTTAATAAATAATAAGGATATAAGCTATTAACATGGTGGAATTGTACTTTAATTCTCATAAAATTATACAACTTAATTTTAACCCTCTAAAAAATTTTCTGATCTCACCCCTACCTCCAAGATTTATAAAATGGGAGTAGTAATTAGTAATAGCTTACAACAAAAAAAATGCTCAACAATCTCAAAAGGAGGGAGAAGACGGGCGATTAGTGAATGATAGAGTTTCTAAGATGGGTATACTATGAAAGTGAACCACGGTATTCATAGAAATTCAACTGGCTAAAAATAGTAAAGATATTCAATAAAAGCGGAAATGACTTAGCCAAAAAATAATTTAAAAATGGTTCAACAAATCTTGACTTGGCAAAATATAGTTTTAACTGGTTAACCTATTTTTAGCTTGGTTAGGTATAGGTGTTATCAATTAAGTAATTAAATTTAGTAAAAAAGAAGTCCAAAAATAAAATAAACTCGAATGTTGCAACTGTATCACGTGAAAAACGAAATCTACCAATTTGCACTATATTGGCATTTCAAGCCAAGTTCTCGTGCGCATGATGCCATTCTCTTAACTTAGTTTTTACTAGCTTAATGAAGTATAATGGCTAAGAAACATGAGTGTCAAGATTTTTCTTAAGAAATGTAGAATTGGGTTCTTTTGAAATATTTCAAAATTTCCAACAATCTCCACATAATTTAAAAGAACCAAGGATACAATTTTACTGAGTAACTTTTATTTAGATGTAATGCATCAACTCTGGTATCTTTTGGATCATGAATTAGAACTACAAATAATGAAATATAATTTACAAAATAATTGGTAAAACACAAAACCAAGAATTCTCTGTGTAAATTAAAATTCTTATAAATCACATTACACTTATATATTGTTGTTTCATGCAGTTGTGTGTTAATAAACCAGCCTGCCTAATTTTCATGAATGCTCTAGAAACTCTACTAAAAATATCATAAAAGCGACTCCACTTCACACTCATATTGGTTAACCCATCAAGTGTATTTTACAAATTAACACTACTTATAAAGGATATGAAATGATTAAATGCTTTACTTATCCTAACTTTCCTTGTAGTTTAGCAGTATTTACACAGTAGGAAAGACATGATGCTTAATAAATCAACTACTGACTTGTTATTACCCATATAAACCTAATTCATGAGATATCCAATCACATAGTTGAGTTACCGTCATTTTTGATATCACAATTTGGCTACAGTCTCATTCCCTCGATGTTACATTTCTTAGTTCCTTCCCCAGGGGTTTTAGTCAAAGAATTGACTAAATTTACTTCTAATTCCACAACACGTGGATTATAAACTCATCTTTTTGCAGTTGTTTTATCAAGTTATGCGTTAGACAAATATGTCTATTTTTACTATTGAAAGTTTTGTTCTTTGCAATGGTTATTGCCAATGGAAATCATAATGCATGAACATAGAAACTGTTAACTTTGTGCCTAATGGAATACTTACTAAAAACTTGTTTTTCCTCGACGACCTCCTAAATTAACTCCCCAATAAAATAAAAGATGACACAGGCCATAAAATCCTTAAAGCCACAACCAAGTCCTTAAAGCCACAACCAAGTAGATGATTTACTATCATCAATTAAAGGTTATCAAAAAACACAGACAGTGCCATCAAACCCATCGACATAAACCTAGAATATCCATTCCTCAACCTTTACAGGAACCTCCCTAGAAAAGTACTCCTATTGTTTTGGTACCTTTCCCAGGTGTAAATTATAGCCATAGAAATCCTGACAAAAAAATTCAATGAGTGATCACAGGATGTTCCATGAAAAACACATTCATAACCTTTTTGGAATGGTTCCAACCCTCTGAAGCATGGAAAGATTGGCTCAAAGAATACATTGAAGAAACCTACGTAATATTCTTCTTCCACAAACCCTACATGGATAAATGATTCACGTCGACTGCAAAAATCCATGCCAACTTCCTCTATTCCCAATATGAGAACCTGTTTACAAAATCGAAATGGTATAAGGGAGTCTTAAAGTGTTGGATCTGGTAGCCTAAGTGTATTTTTTTGTCTATCTATACTTTTGATTTTTTCAAACAGATTGGTTAATAAAATAATTCATGGATTACATTAATATACTTTATATATTTGTTCTCACGTGGTTTTTGCATGCAAAGTAAAATGAAAATGAAAATGACCTGGAAATGAATTTATGTTTTTTGAATTAAATGAAGTTTGAAAATAGAAATAAAATGTTTGGTCATAGTGAACCTGTTGAATGTAGAAATATTAAAATATTTTCTCATGGATTCTTTTACAGTAAAGTCGTCATGATTTTAACGAAATTAGAATTAGATTGAGAAGATTATTTAGTTGGAAATAAATTGAGATATTTATTTTGGAAAATAGAAAAATAAATATTTGGTTGATTCAAATTATAAAGTATTGGGTTAAAAGTCTATGAAGTACTTGTAATTGGACCTCACATGGGAGAGGTCTAAAATCCCCTCATGTTAAAGGGGGGACAACAAACCCTAGTATTATTAACTAGGGTTGCAGCCCCCTATACTTCTAGTTAGAATAGGAGTTTGTTTTTTTAGTTGAAATAAACTTCTACAATTCAATAAGGGTTTTACTTCTTCTCCCTATAAATAGATGGCAATGGTAGGGAAGAACTTTAAGATATTATTACTCCGCTTGAAAATAGTGAGAGTTTATTCTCTAGGTATTAAATCTATTTTACGGAATAACAATTTTTCCGATTTCTATTGAGAAAAGTTTTTTGTTTTCTCACTAAAAGTAAAGAAAACTATTTTTGGTTCTGTGTTTGATTTGAATTGTTCGAGCCTACACTCGAAGCAATTCGTGGTATGGGTACAGCCGAGAAGGTTGTTCGGTTGAAAGCCAAGAACGACAGGGATCTGTCTAGATGAAAACACTAGTACAATTTCGCTAAAGAGTTTATTGCTATAAATATTACAAATCAGCTTGATTTTCAAAATTTTTATTTTTCACTGTGCAAGAAAACTATTTTCAAACTAGATTTTTTCCAACATAAAGAACTTATGTATAAAAAACAATGTTCCACCTTCATATGAGTTCTAACCATACAAAGAAAATCCATCTGAAAGCTATCCCAAGAGGACGTGGATGAACCCGTTACTAGGCTTGAAATACAAAGAGAAACATAAATCAGTAGGAGAAACCGTATCTCTATGCCAAGAACCACTGAAAACAAGGCATATGAACCTATGAATGATAATCCCATTAGAGGCCATTTTCTTCCCATGCAACCCTTATTGGACAAGGAAACTATGGATTTGACTTGTTCAAGCTCCTAAAGCTCCCTTTAACCAATTGAGTTCGATAAGCTTATCTACTATGTAGAATTGATAGAAACCAAACAAACAACAATACTATGAACGATAAAAGCTTCTTACAAGCTTTTGATGAAGTTTGAGGGTATCAAATAAGAAATCCTATAGAATGAAGATCTAGACACAAATTCTGAAGGTACAGGATGAACAGTCACGTCTAATATGTCATTCCTAAAACAACATGTCATTTTCAATATTTTCGTCATCTAGTGTTTCATTGTTTTCTTGTAGAATCCACCGTTTGTTCTGTAGTATGGTAATTTTCTTCCATTTTTCATGTAGTTTAATAAATTTTTGTACACTATTCACTTAGTGTAGAAAATTTACCCTTGTTGGTTTTCCTTTATGTCAAGCCATATGTAAATTCACTCAAGTGAATATCGATTAGCTTGGTCTTTAGCCTATGAATTTGCCTATAAATAGGAAACTAGTCCTCACTGAGAGATGCACCTTTGAAGAGAGAAAGAAGCAATTTTCAAATATTCTTTGTAGGAAAAAAAATACCTCAACAAAAAGTTTTGTAAAAATTCTTTCCCTTTTGGGTGATAAAAAAAAACTTGTAAGAAAAATCACGAGCTTCTAAATTTTGTCTCTTTAGTGGCTCTCTCTTCCAATTCTGAGTTATGATTTTGTTTTATGTTCACTTAAACCAGTAGTGACATAAGTCATATGCTTTGTAGTTGCTACCTAGGTGGATCTTTTACATCAGAAATATCATGGCATTAGTTGTCGGCCATGGATTCGAGAATTACAGTCGAGCATCGTAGCAAGGTAAATCATAGTTTGTCGGCCATGGATTTGAGAATTACAGTCGAGCATCATAGCAAGGTAAATCATAGTTTGTTACTGCAATGAAGTTTGATTGTGATTACTCTATAGTGCCACCACAATTCTGTATCATAAAAGTTGAGCCTTGACTAGATAGGAGTTCCAAGAGAGAGGGTTGAAGGGTCTCAAAGTCAACACAAATACCTTGATACAAAGTCACATGGTAGCGTCTGTGCTGTCAAGTAATCATGGGTCTAAACTTCCTTGCGGACTAATTTTGTAGGTTAAATTTTCATAAACCCTAAATCGGTTTTGATTTTTATGGCTTTAACACTGAAAATGAACTTATAATCATTCGGAACCAAAATGTTAAGCTATTTTTATTAATGGAAGGATGATTCACCTGCTAAATAACGAATTCATATATATGTTATAAAATAATAAATAAGAGAACCTTAACGTAAATAATAGATCAAATCAACAGAGAATTTTCTTGTATCTCATTTTCACTCATACAAGGGTTTTATTTATAAGTCATTGTCATTCAATTCAACACATATAAATGAAGCTTACTTAAGTGCTTTATTAACACATACATTAAGAAACTTGCATATTTACTTTCATAATGAATGAGGGTTTTTATCTCATAAATGAAGGGGTTAGAATATGGACATCTACATTTATATATTTGTAACACTCCCCTTTAAAACTGTGTCTCATTAAAACTTTTATTAGGAAAAACTCTGTGGGATAAAAACCTAATGAAGGAAAAAGAGTACATAATCTCCTATTAGAAGCTGCCTTGTTAAAAACTTTTACCAGGAAAAACTAGTGGGATAAAACTTTGGTTAAAGGAAAAGAGTGCAATATGTTTTTGACTCCCCCTAATGTCAATATCACATTACATCTTTCAGTTGACACATTTCAATATTGTCTAGTAGTTTTTCAAATGTTGGTGTTGACAATCCCTTGGTAAAAAGATCTGCTAAATTATCACTAGAACGAATTTGTTGAACTTTTATATCATCTTTCTTCTTAACATCATAGGTGAAGAATAACTCTGGTGAAACATGTTTCGTTCTGTAACATCCTCAAAATCCCCTTGGTCGTAAGTAATATGAGATAAAATCTTACTAAAATAAGGTATAAGATCAAAGAAAATGAAAGCTGCAATATATCAAAAGAGAGTTAAATCAAGAAGCATGACATTGTATATTAAGAAAGAGACGAAATCATAAATATGTGAAAAGTTTTTGGCTCAAGTGTAAATATTCAAAATTTAAGGGATCAAACTGTAAAAATGAGAAAGTTGAAGGGCCAAAAGTGAAAATAATCTAATTTACTAAGATATGGAATTTGCAAGCAGGGACCAAATTGAATAGGTGAAGAATTGTGAGGGACTAAATCGTAATTTTACCAAATTAAGTGATGATTCAAGGATGAAATTTTGAAAGATCATAAAGGGTAAAATGGTAAATTAGGAAGAGAGAGAATTCTAGAATGTAATGATGATGTTGATGATATTTTGGGGTTTTTTTTAATTAATTAGTTAAATATTATTTTATTAATATTTTACTTAGATATTTATTATTATTTTATTTAGAAAATGGTAGTATAAAAAGAAAGGATGAAGGAAATTTATCATCCTTCCAACGTGAGTGAAAGGGTGAGAAAGGAAGTTTTCTTTTCTTTACAATTTAGTCATTTGCCATGAAAACCTACATTTTTACCCAAATTTTTTGAGAATTTCCTTAGATATTAAAGAGAGAAGATGAAGTAGAGATTCTAGAGAATATGTTCATCAATTTAGAAGTAAGAGAATAGTAGATGAAAGTAGAGAAAATGAGAAGAAAAAGGAAGAAAAGTGGTGAAGATGAGAAATACATAGAAATGAAGAAGAAATGAAGAAATTCTTGACAAAGGAGGTAAGTTTCATACTAAACCTACTTGTATTTCAATAGATTGAGTTAAATATATTTTGAATAAGATGTGTGAAACATGTATTTAATCTAAATAATAGAAATAGAAAGTATTGATGAAGAATAGAAACTTAAAACACTAAATTGGTAAGAGAGAATGTGATTTGTATGGTAAAAAGTACTAAGATTAAGAAATGAATATATAATATACACATAAACATAAGTGACTAAATTGTATAGTAATCAAAAGTATAAAAATTATGTGTGATTGAATGAAAGATAGTGCAAAGAACCTTAGAAAAGAAACTATTTCATTAAAATAGTTTGGACAGTAGCAGTGGCTTAATTTTGAAAATTCACCTAAAATTTTAGAAATTTAGTTAGAGTTTGAATTAAATATGGAATTAAAGATTATTGAGCCTAGTTTCATATGGAAGAAACGGTGAAAGAAATGAGATTTTATAGTTTGAGATATATTAATTTTCATGAAACAAGGTCGGATTGGATTCAAGTTCCCCTAAATTATGACTTTGGAAAATTATAAAAAATTATAAAAAAAATGATTATGAGTTTAAATTTATATGTTTAAATTATTAAGGAGTCTATTTTTGATAAACCTTAATTTATACATATTTTACCCCATGTTTAACGCATTTTATGGATGATTTTCAATTAGAATTGGTGAATTCGATGCTCCTAATGCTTTAATTTCATGTTTTACACTTACGAGAGCATAGGAGAGCGAAATGAATGAGAAACAGGCCAAAAATGGAGAAAATGGGCCAAAGTAAGAAATCAACACGGCTTAGACCTCCTCACACGGGTAGACCACACGACCGTGTCAATTTGGCAGGCTTGAGCACGGCCTGAAGTAATCACACACGGGTGTGTCACACGGGCGTGTCCTTGCCGAGCCCAAGTTGAGTCCAATTCGAAAAGAGCTAATTTTGAGGGCTTTTAGGCATTCCAAAGCCTATAAATGCACCTTAGAGGAGGAAGAAAAATGGAGGACAGAGTAGGGGGTAACGAATTACTCCAAGGAAGCCGATCGATTCATCTCAGAAGTCAGATTCATCATCAAGATTGAAGATCTCTCCTCAATTCCCCTTCAGGAGTTTTGGGTTTTCTTTATGTTTTGTATTCTTTATTATTCTGAGATGTTTTTTTATTTAGTTATGAACTAAATCCCCTAAATACCTAAGGGGAATGAAACCTAAGACAAATCTTGTTATTATTTTCTGAATTGTATGATAAATATTTGACTTGTTCTTAATTATGTGTTCTTAATTCTTGTTTTGATGTCCCATGATACCGATTCAAGATAAGCTCTTATTCAGAGGAGGAATAGACCCTGTCTAAGAGTACATTTGTCATAATTAAGTGGAGTTAATTGCGCGCCTAGACATAGGGTGACAAGATTTTGCCGGATCAGGGTGAAACCTAATAAGGGGATCCATAGATCGAGTTAATGCAACTCTAGAGTGTTAATTAGAGAAAAGTCTCATTTATTCAATCTAGGGATTAGACATTATTAGTCTTGAATAGGGATAATAACATAAGTTAGGGATCTCTACGGAACAATTTAAATGAATAAATCGTCCGATTCGGAGCTAGAATAACAAGTACAGTCTAGGTGGATTTTTCCTTAGGTATTGTCTTCATTCAATCGATTTTTCCAAAAGTAATTCCCCAATTCCATTCTCTGTGCGTTCTTAGTTTAGATAATTAGTTAGTTAAAACAAAAACCTTTTTATTCTTAGGCTAGATAATAAAAAGACAGTCATTACTAGTACTTTTAGTTCCTTTGGGTTCGACAATCCGGTCTTGCTAAAACTATACTACTGTTCGGTAGGTACACTTGCCTACATCGCGATAATAGTTAGTTTAAGAACGAGTAATTATAAATATTTAAAACCTATCACGAAATCCTTGCGATCAAGTTTTTGGCACCGCTGTCGGGGAACTAAGATATTAAGAACGCTCAATTTTTATTACTTTAGCCATTTATTTTTCTTGCCATTTAATTTAATTTATTATTATTATTATTATTTATTAATTTACTTTTTCCTTCTCTTGGCAGGTTTTTATAGTTTATGACTAGAAGAAACTCGTCAGAACCATTACTTTTTGAAGAAGAAATCGATCGTACAGTTCTCAGAAATCAAAGAGAAATTAGGCAAAGCTTAAGATACACAAAGAACGAGCAAGAAGACGATACTCAACCTCCAACCAAAGAGATGGCTGAAAACCAAGGCAATCAGCTACCTCCTGCAATTGCGGTTAATCAAAATCCTGCTCCACGCACTATGTATGATTATGCTAAACCTTCTTTAACAGGAACTGAATCGAGCATAGTTAGACCTGCTGTAGGTGCAAATACTTTTGAATTAAAACTTAACACTATTTAAATGATACAACAATTTGTTCAGTTTGATGGTTTGCAGGATGAGGATCCTAATGCTCATTTAGCCAACTTCTTAGAACTATACGATACATATAAAATTAATGGTGTTTCTGATGATGTCATTCGTCTTCTGTTATTCTCTTTTTCATTGAAGAACAAAGCTAAACAGTGGTTGAACTCGTTACCACGAGGGTCAATTACTACTTGGGAACAAATGACCGAAAAATTTTTACTAAAATATTTTTCGTCGGCTAAAACGGCTAAATTACGTAATGATATCTCTTCTTTTGTGCAGATGGATTTAGAAACACTCTACGATGCATGGGAGAGATACAAGGACCTTTTGAGAAGGTGCCCTCACCATGGGTTACCACTTTGGCTCCAAGTACAAACATTCCACAATGGTCTGAATCCTTCGACTCGACAAATGGTTAACGCTGCTGTTGGAGGAACTATCAATAATAAAACACTTGAAGATGCCTATGAGTTTATTGAGGAGATGTCACTGAATAACTATCAGTGACAAGTCATGAGAACAAAGCCAACAAAAACAGCCGGCGTTTATAACGTCGATTCGGTCACCATGGTCTCTAATCAGGTAGAACTCTTAAATAAAAAGATTGATGGTTTTCTTAGTTCTTCACAGGTTCACTTAGTAATACAGTGCGAAGCAAGTGGAGGTGGAACAAGCCATTCGGAATACCAACCTTATGGCCACAACATGGATAACGACCAATTAAACTACATAGGTAATAATCCTCAACCTCAAAACAATCCATATAGTAACACTTACAATGCAGGTTGGAGGAACCACCCCAATTTCTGATGGAGCGGTCAAGGAAATCAAAGACCACAACCACCTCCAGGCTACCAACAACCACCCTACCAACAGGAAAAGAAGCCGAACCTTGAAGAGATGCTCTCAAAATTTATATCGGTGTCAGAAACTCGTTTTCAGAACACCGAGACAACACTTAAAAATCAACAAGTGTCGATCCAAGGGCTCGAAACTCAGATAGGCCAGCTTTCCAAACTAATTTCCGAACGACCACAAGGTAGCTTACCAAGTAATACTAAACCCAACTTAAGGGAACAACTCAACACAATTAATATTCAAGATGAAGAAGGAGTTGTTGAGCCTGAACCAGAACCGAGGCAAGAAACTATGGTAAGCAAATGTCAAGGTGAGGTAGATAACAATAAAAACAAAACAGTGAATGTCGAATATAAACCTCGTGTGCTATATCCCAACGTGACAAGGAAAGATCGCTCAGATGAACAATTTGGTAAATTCCTTAAACTCTTAAAAAAATTACATATTAACTTACCGTTTATTGAAGCCCTATCGCAGATGGTAAACGCAAAGAAATTTTTAAAAGAGCTTTTAGCAAATAAGTAGAAATTGGACGAGGCGTCGCATGTGGAGCTAAACGCAGTGTGCTCAGCTATTCTGAAAAATAAGCTACCGAACAAACTAAAAGATCTAGGGAGTTTTACAATTCCTTGCTTAATTGGTAGTTTAGATGTTAATAATGAATTAGCTAATTTAGGGGCTAGTATCAACATCATGCCTTATAAAATGTTTAAGCGACTAGGTCTTGGGAAGCCCAAACAGACTAGGATGAGCATTCAACTAGCAGATAAAACTATAAGATTTCCTAGGGGTATTATTAAAGATGTACTAGTCAAAATCGATAAATTTATATTTCCCGTTGACTTCATTGTTTTAGACATAGAGGAGGATAGCAACACTCCTTTAATTCTAGGAAGGCCCTTTCTAGCAACTGTTAAAACAATTATTGATGTTGGCACAAGTGAGCTCACGTTTTGCATAGGAGACGAAATACTCATCCTTCAAGCTCGCAATTCTGACAACACATCGAAAATTGAAGGTGATCGTCTAAACCATTCTATTAAAACTGACCACATGATACAACCCACTTTACAGGAGATAAGTCTGAAGGAACTACATGAGCCACTCTCAAACAATAGTAAAGGATCTATTCATGAAGAACGAAGGCTACAAATAGAGTAGCTAGATGAATGGCGAACACGTAAACCAAGAACACACGAGAAACTGAAACTACGCCAAGACGAGCTTGATACCTCTCCAAATCAACTTAAAGTTGGAGATAAAGTCTTATTAGATGCCGCAGATCCTTACATTGTCACTATCACACCGAATGAAGAAATCCTTCTTACAGTACTCAGCATTTTTCCATTCGGTACGGTGGAGGTAAGTCATCCCAAGTTCGGCACTTTTAAAGTAAACAACACCCGTTTAAAACCTTATTTTAAGATTGATAGCAGGAATGAGGAGTATAAACTCCTCGAACCACCATGATCATTCAACAGAGAGGTAAGTGGAGCTTAACTATAAATAAGCACTTTTCGGGAGGCAACCCGAGCACTAACTGTATTAACTTCCTTAAAAATTTAGTCTTCAACATCTAACTTACTAACGGAGCTCTCAAACACAGGTTTTCCATAGAGACACGGCCAAGCACACGGGTGTGCTTATGGCCGTGTGAAAACAGGGCAAGGATTTCCCCAAACACGGGCTACGATAAAACTCCACGGCCGTGCGACATGACCGTGGTCGAGCCTGCCAAAACAACACGGGCTACGACACGCCCGTGTGAAAGACCGTGGTTGAAACTGAGAAACTAGCACGGGCTTGCGACACACTCGTTGTCGAACCTGTTAGATTGACAAGGGCGTGGGGATTTCCCACACAGGCGTGGGTGAAGCGAACGAAGCTAGACACGGTCGTGTGACACGGCCGTGTGAACCCACACACCTGAGGTACACGAGCATGCGACGAATTTCAGATACGCCCAAATAGGAAAAACGCGAAACACACAGGTAAAAATTGGGGAACACGAGCGTGTACCATGGCCGTGTGGCCCAAAATCTATAAATACCCTGCACTATTCACTTTCTTCCTCATTCAAAAACCCTAACCCTAGCCGCTACAAGTTCACACGGCCTCCCTGCCACGCCCGTGTGCCGCCTCCAACTTTATTTTTGATGTCCATTCTCCCATTTTGTAGCGTTTGTTTACTCTTTCCCCTTTAATTACACTCATTTATAATGTTATTCATCTTAGTAGTCTATATTTTTCATGTCATTTTTATTTTTCTATCACACAAATTTCATTTATAGGACAAGTTATCATCTTTTTCATGTCCAAATTCCTACTCATTACATGATTTACCTCCTCCATTTAATTAGTTAGAAATGAATATCCATGGTTAGGATAGTTGAAATAATTATGCATTTTGTATTGACAGTTCTATTTATTCATATAGTAATGTGCATTCCATTTTTTCCCATTTTACTTATATCACCATGCTAGTGCCACAAAAGTATACCATTGTACTTATCGTTTTTAGTTAGTTTTAGTAGTTGAGGCTTGAAATTATGATTTTTAAGATTTGACTTCGTTTTACTTTGACCACTCATCAAGATGACTTGATGATTCTAATTTCAGGTACCATGTCATCTTCACGTGGTAAAAAGGCTGCTGTCCCTGCTTCCAAGAAATGGAAGGGAACGCCATCTTCTGCGGGTCCAACCGCAGAAATTCGTCACCCCCTCCTACAGTTTCCTCGTGGACCCTAGGAAGAATTTTTCCAGATACTTCGGGCCCAACCTTTAATTGTGGGTCGCTGGATCTACTGGACTGTCGTAGAACAAGTTCAGTTGGCTGATGCAATTTGGGCCCTCTTAACCACCGACCTTTGAGAGCTATTCTTTGGGATCATCGAACCAACATACCTCGAGCTCACGATGGAACTATGCTCAACGTTCCATCTCTAGACCGTAATGACGAACTACGATGATCCCAGCACGGTGCAGTTTTACCTAGGCGGGTTAGTCCGCCAGCTAAGCGTCCCTGAGTTTGGTACTGCACTAGGCTTATATACGGAGGAGTTCAAGGAGGAAAATGAACTACATACTCTCACTCGCCACATACACTTTTCTCCCTCGAAGTGCTGACACACTTTGGCCCCTAGCGCAGCCTCCTACAATCCTAGCTGCTCCAAGGCATCAGTTCTCTCACCATCCCTGAGGTACCTACACGCCATTTTAGCTCATACGATTACAGGGAGGCGAGAGATCACTGGCGTCGTCAACACTCATGACACCTACTTCTTATGGTGTATGTCACACGGGCAAGTCATCGACTTTGCCTACTTCATTGTGCTCGCGATTCAGCACCAGAAGGAGTGGCATAGGAAGTGGGTCATCTCCATTGGCCCCTATGTGACTCGACATGCGTGACACTTCGGGCTCCTCAATACCACGGCTCAAGAATCATCCCTCACCCTGATCGTCCAGATGTCTCCATAAGGCATCTCAAGCATGCTTAACATGAGGATGATCGAGATGCGCCAAGGAACCTACCCTCCTCAGTATCGTCTCGCCTAATCTACAGAGGAGGAGGCCTACGAGGACATTCCTGATAATGTCCCTACACAGTACGAGGACCCACCGACTCAGCCATCACCACCCTCTCGTCCAGTTCATGCGGCGGCTTCATATGCTGACATCTCTGAGCACCTCACTCGATTTGAGCAGCAATGTTTTCAACGATTTGACAACATTGACGCTACTCTACAGCAGATTTGTCAACACCTCCACATCTCATCACCACTCCCACCTTGCGAACCATCCAGCGATGAAGATGTTTAAAAACATTTATTTATTATTTCATGTTTTTAATTTTTATTAAAACTACTTTTTATTTTTATTAGATTTTAGAAATTTTATTTTTAATTATTAATTTTGGTTATTTGTTTTTGAGTAATTATTCCTCCTAATATCCCCTAAAAATTTTCTGATTTTATCACAGTTATATAGAGCTCTTAAGCTCATCATCATATAGGAACTAAAACTCCACCGGGAAAGGTTCTCCATGACTGCCATGTCCTGCTCGTCCATGACCATAGCTACTACTAGAGATAATATCCTTTTGGCGCAGGACTTATGGCCTAATGAACCTCTACGACCGTTGGAGTATCCTCCCCCACTCTCGAACCGATTACTCTCCAGAACTCCAGTTTGAGAAATTCATCATACAGGAAGTTTCACTTCTCTCCCTATCTTATTTTATACTTTAATATCTATCTTTGTACATTGAGGGCAATGTACGTCTTAAGTGTGGGGGGATATTTATCTCATTATCAGAAAAATCCCTGAATGATTGCCTTGTTCTCTTGAAAAGTTTTCATATCATATTTAGGATAAATTTTAATTGATTTATGATTTTGATTGATATATCTTGAATTAAAACATAGGCAATTATGCATTGATTTTTTAAACTTTAAGACATTAGAGAATCAAGCATGATGACTTGATTTTTAAGAATTTAAAATCTTAGGCTGTTTCCCCAAATTTTAGGTATTACTTTGAGTTGGAATTCACAAGTTGTTAAACATCAAAAAGCTGTAATTTTTGTGAGATTTTTGAGCCTTTTGAGCATCTATTAATTCTTTTCAAGATCACTTTTATTATTGCTTTGAGTGCGTCAGTATTGAACTGTTATTCTAGAACTTGCTTGATTATGCATGTCGAGACCACACCATTTGATTTGATATGTCAAAGTGATTAAGGCACTTAGGATTAACCCACTCATGCCATGAAAAGCCTACCTCCACGATTAACCCCTAGTAAACCCCCTTGAGCCTAACAAGCCATTTCTTATATTACCCTTAATATTAACTTTTAACCCATTATTGTTGAAATCCCCTAAATTAATTTAAGCCCTATTTTTGTCGAGATTTGAATTGAAATAGTTGCTTAGCTATGTTTTATTCTACATTGAAATTTAATGTGTTCTTAAAAAAAAGATGTATACATATTATTAGTGATCTTCTGTTTGTAAGCTTCAGAAGTTAAATTCCTTAGTCTGAGAAGAAGCTCAGTTGTACGCAAGTGATGTTTAACTCTTTTTCTAGTTAGGTAATTTTTCAATTCAATCTCGATTCTAATCATTTCTTTCAGCTTGTGACCACACCCCCTAACCAAACCTCATTACAACCCTCTAAAGACCTTTTTGATTGATGTATCATCTTAAATTATAGTGGTGGATATTTGATTTTCATGCAAGCCTATGGTAATGACTTTTCGTTATTGACTATTGAGTGCTTCATTTATTGTCCTTAAACACCTCGAGTGATTTGAGTGAATCTGTTGTGAGGATGTGAAACTCTGTGATATTCTGAATCAAAGGTAATTACTTAAATGAGGAGAGACACCTATG
The DNA here is from genome assembly GCF_007990345.1 of Gossypium hirsutum. Classification (NCBI taxonomy): domain Eukaryota; kingdom Viridiplantae; phylum Streptophyta; class Magnoliopsida; order Malvales; family Malvaceae; genus Gossypium; species Gossypium hirsutum. The sequence goes on from NC_053433.1 coordinate 7,037,772, forward strand.
TTTGCATGATTAAACACTCAACTTGGAATGTTTGAAACTTTTATGTTCTTTTAGTTGAATTCTCAATGTATGATTACCTATGGATTATTCTGAGATATTATCGATAGAAATTATAAGTTGAGAAGAATTTATTTTGATTATGAGTTGAGAATTTTTCTTGAGGACAAGCAAATGCTTAAGTGTGGGGGTATTTGATAAACTGTAATTTATACATATTTTTACGCCATGTTTAACACATTTTATGGATGATTTTCCATTAGAATTGGTGAATTTGATGCTCCTAATTCTTTAATTTCATGTTTTACACTTAGGAAATTATAGGAGAGCGAAAGGAACGAGAAACGGGCCAAAAACAGAGAAAATGGGCCAAACTACGAAATCAACATGGCCTGGACCTCCTCACACGGGCAGACCACATGGCCGTGTCAATTTGGCAGGCTTGAGCACGGCCTGAAGTAATCGCACACGGGCGTGTCCCTGTCGAGCCCAACTTGAGTCCAATTTGGAAAAGGCTAATTTTGAGGGCTTTTAGGCATTCCAAATCCTATAAATGCACCTTAGAGGAGGAAGAAAAAGGGAGGACAGAGTAGGGGGTAACGAATTACTCCAAGGAAGCCAATTGATTCATCTCAGAAGTTGGATTCATCATCAAGACTGAAGATCTCTCCTCAATTCCCCTGCAGGAGTTTTGGGTTTTCTTTATGTTTTCTATTCTTTATTATTCTGAGATGTTTTCTTATTTAATTATGAACTAAATCCCCTAAATACGTAAGGGGAATGAAACCTAAGATGAAACTTGTTATTATTTTCTGAATTGTATAATAAATATTTGACTTGTTCTTAATTATGTGTTCTTAATTCTTGTTTTGATATCTCACGATACCGATTCAAGATAAGCTCTTATTCAGAGGAGGAATAGACCCTGTCTAAGAGTACATTTGTCATAATTAAGCGGAGTTGATTGCGCGCCTAGACATAGGGTGATAAGATTTTGCCGGATCAGGGTGAAACCTAATAAGGGGATCCATAGATCGAGTTAATGCAACCCTAGAGTGTTAATTAGAGAAAAGTCTCGGTTATTCAATCTAGGGATTAGATGTTATTAGTCTTGAATAGGGATAATAACATAAGTTAGGGATCTCTACGGAACAAGTTAAATGAATAAATCGTCTGATTCGGAGCTAGAATAACAAGTACAGTCTAGGTGCATTTTTCCTTAGGTATTGTCTTCATTCAATCGATTTTTCCAAAAGCAATTTCCCAATTCCATTCTCTGTGTGTTCTTAGTTTAGATAATTAGTTAGTTAAAACAAAAACCTTTTTATTCTTAGGCTAGATAATTGATGCGGTCGTTGAGAGCACCAAAAATATCCTATTCCCTGTAAAATAATGAAAAAGAAATAGTAAAGGGGAAGTAGGGTCGAATCCTCAGGGACCGGATTATACGAATGCTTGTCTCTCGAAATCCTGGGCAGATTCGTGCCCAAGAAAACCTGCGTTCCTAGAAAAAAAAATAAAAAGCAGAATTTAAGAATTGATTTTGGAAGCGAAAATAAAATAAAAACAGAATTTAAAGTTTACTGAAATTATGATTACGAAAATAATAAAAATAATAAAGAGAGTTTTAAGAGAAAATAAATTCTTATGGGAAAGTTCCAGCCTCCAGTTGTCTCATTCCGCCTTGGGCTCAATCCTTGGCTTTTGGATGATCCTTCTCGACTCGAGTAAGCCAGTTATAGTGGAAGAGGACGCCTACGACCACCAGCTCCAAAGATTAGACTTACGATTTTTAGGGAACCTGACTCTAGCCAGTAATCTATGCTAAATCAACGCTTCTCAATGGCGAATCCCACGCCATTTTGTCTCTTTGGCTCGCCAACCTCTGACGCAGTAAGTTAACGAACCGACTATGCAATCCTTCCAAAACATACAAAGCGGCCGCCTTTGCATATGCTGAAAAGCTTACTTCTTAAGGGCCATGGACGGAAGCGTCAGCCCGTAGTGCGGAGAAACGATGAATACTTGGCGAGAAGGCTAAGTACAGATTCTAGGCCTCAAGAACCTTTTTTTGGGGAAATATTGACAACTTTTGGCTAGAAGGGTTTTAGTGGCTCATGATAATTGTGGGAAAGAAAATAAATAAAAATATGGAAAAAGAAATTTTATTGAAAAGAAATATGAAAGAACAAAAGACTTTTGGGGGAGAGTGTTTACAGAAAAAGATCCTCCAAATAGAGTCACTTCACCCCCTATTTATAGTGCTAGGGAGATAGTCTAATTGAACTTAAATTCTAAAAAGATAAATACATTTAATTAAAGATAAACAAAGATAATTAAAATAAAATCCTAAATTTGAATAATCCTAATAATTATCTTAATATTAATTATCCTAATAGAATAAAAGAAAATAGAGTCTTCCAAAATAAAATCTCTTCTATTTGCTTTTAAGTCCTTGTGCCTTCCATGTTCGCACTTTTGGCACCATATTTGTCCCACATTGCATATTGGCCCATTTAATCTCCAAATTGACGCTTTTTCCCTTGAATTTACTTTTCACCTCCAATTTAGTCCCTAAAAGATAAAAAGACATAAATAGCTCAAATTAGTAGGCTCAAGCTCAAAATAAACACATGATTAATATATAAAAACATGTCATTTTAGAGTATTATCAAATTCCCCCTACTTAGCCCATGCTTGTCTTCAAGTATGGTTCCTATCGACTGTGAAAGCTAGATTCTGCCATAAAAGAAATACCACTCCAAAGTTTCATAAAAATTAGTTAAAAACGCATATGAAAAATAAAGAGACCTCTAAGCTTTCTTTAAGTAAAACAGAAAAAGTATTCCAATTATTTCACACAAAAATTAAGATCGACTTGAGTTATGCCATTTAGGTAAATTACCAAACCTACAAGACACCTTAATTATTTCCTCTTTTAGTCCCTGAAGTGCAACTTTATTAGTACTTATTTTTTTCTTCTTTTTTTTCTTTTTTTTTTCTTTTTTTAAATTTTATTATTATTTATTTACTTAGGAATATACTAAACCTTTTGACGCGAAGAGAGATGACAACCCAAGCACCCCACCTCGGTTACTCAGCCCAACATACTCCTAAAATTATTTATTTCCGGTTAGCGGAGTTTTACCCAACACGTCACACAACCTTTTGACGCAAAGTAGAATGACAACCCAAGCACCCTACCCCGGTTACTCAGTCAGTCACGATTTGAGCCATACTCATAACCTCGGCTAGCGGAGTTTTACTTGTCACGTCACACAACCTTTTGACGCGAAGTAGAATGACAACCCAAGCACCCTACCCCGATTACTCAGTCAGTCACGATCTAAGCTGTACTCATAACCATGGAAAACATTTATTAAAAATTAAACGATATTTAAAATTCTTGAGAACTCAGGAAAAAAAAAATTTAAGTGTCAAAAATAAGTTTTAATAATCACCTAATAGCCATGAACATTAATTAAGCATGCAATCATTTTAAGTGTTCACTTTATATTAAACTTGATCAATTTTACGAAAAGCAAGATTGAATTAACCCTATTAATCACAATTATTTTTAGCCTAATAAAGATAAAACAGTGGAGATGGAATCAATTATGGGAAAAATCATAACTTCCTTATAAGGTAAGAATCATGCATGAAAGTCAAACAGTAGGCAATTCCTGGTAAAATCTTGGGCATGAAAAGCGGCAAGATATTCTTAAAATAAATGGGCAGAAACGAGCACAAAACAGCAGCAACAACAATATGACAGCAAAAATAGTAGATAATAACAACGAAGAATGCTCCCCCACTTAAAACACATAGTCATCGATGTGAAAGTAAAAGGAAAACAAATAGGTGGAGAAAAAAAAAGAGTTTAAAAAAACTCCCCATGTAGTTACCGTCAGTAGGCGCACACGGTGGAGAAAAAGATGGCGAAACGGTAAGAGGTGGAGACGGGGTGGGTGACATGGCAACGGCGGTTCAGCTTCGGGTTCTCACCATGGTGGCTGAGAAATCAGCGGTGGGTGGTGGAGGAGAAAGGAGTCGGCGGTTATGGAGAAATTTGGAGAAAAAATGTAAGGTTTGGGGGTTTTATTTGCTGAAAAGGGGTGTTTGGCTGCAGGTTTTGGGGATTTTAAGGCTGAATAGGACTGTTTGGCTGCAGAGATATGACATTCTGGGCTGGAATAGAACTGTTTGGTACCATGGATAGGGTTGTTTTGGTGCACACTTTCTGTCTTTTTTTTTCTTCGTATTTTCACTCCATTTCACTTAGATGGAAGAAGAGAAATTTATTAATATTTAACTAAAATAAAATAAAATAATAAATAATAAATAATAAAAGAAAATAAAGGAAAATAATAAATAAAAATAAAAATAAAGATTGGGTTGCCTCCCAACAAGCGCTTGTTTAACGTCGCTAGCTTGACGCTTCAACTAGTATTGGGGCTGTTCCAGCTGAATTCTTTTGTTCTTATGAGCTTGGAAATTCTCATTTTTTAACACGTCCACCATATTTGGGTTTAATCGTCCTTGCGCCTCTTTCTTTGGTTCCGTATTTTCCTCCAAGGGGTTGATTCCTTTTAAGTAAGCAATGGTCTCATCATTCTCCAAAAATGTGAATTTGAAACGCTCGAGAAGTGGTTTTAATTTCGGATCTGGTGCCTGCACAACAGAAGGTAGAAGTTTAGTATCCATAGGAGCCAATAATTTATTAACAGATTCAAAATCATCAAACATCATTTTTGGTTTATCTCCATAAGATGACTCAAAAGTTTTTCCTACTGAGGAGTCAATTATGTCGACACGGTTTACGTCCAAGACTTCACTTGGGTGACTAATAGTGCCATAAACGTTAAACTTCACAATCTCCCCGTCAAACTACATCGTGAGGGTTCCGCTTCGTACATCAATCTTAGTATTCGCAGTACTAAGGAAAGGTCGCCCCAACAAGATGTCTGAAGACCCAGGAGTGTTATTCTCCTCCATTTTTATCACATAAAAATCTGCAGGGAAGATAAGCCCATTGACTTTGACTAATACGTCCTCGAGGACACCTTCGGGATGCACAATAGACCTGTCTGCCAACTGAATGGTAACACCTGTCTTTGTCAAAAAACCCGCATTAAGTGATTCATAAATAGGATAAGGCATTACATTTATGGAGGCCCCTAGATCACACATAGCCTTCTTAATTCCCAAATGGCCAATTTTGCATGGAATAGCGAACATACCCCTATCTTTGCATTTAACCGGCATTTTTCGCTGTGAACTGCTGAAACATTCTCACTAACACTTACCTTTTCATTACCTGTTAGTTTTCGTTTGTTGGTGTAAAGTTCTTTGAGGAACTTGGCATACCGTGGAATCTGTCTAATGGCATCTAACAGTGATCTCAACATTCCTGAATGTTTCGAGGATCTCCTTGTCTTCCTTACTTTTTCGACACTGATTTAATCGTCCTGGGAATGGAGGTTGGATTTTCGGCAGTGAGGGTTTCGCTCGGATCTGTTCGTCGTTTCCTGGAGTTTCTTGGGCGATTTCTTGACCAAGATTCTTGCCAGGAATTGGTTCCAGGATCTTTTCGCTTCGTAACGTTACTGCATTCGCATTCTGCCTCGGGTTTGGTTCTGTTTGTGACGGCAGTTTCACTTGAGGGTTTAATTTCTCAATTGATATGGTCAACTCCCTTATGGATGCTTCAGTTTTCTGCTGAAAACCCTTCATTTCTCTTTGGAAATTGAGAGTTTGCTGTTGAAAATCAAGGACATTAGTTGCTAATTTATTGATCAAAGTTTCTAAAGAATTACCTGAATCTTGCGACTGTTGTGGGGCTCAATTTTGGTATGGCTGGTTATATCGTGGATTAGCCCCATAACTAAAATTAGGGTGGTCCCTCCATCCTGGGTTGTAGGTATTGGCGTAAGGGTCGTATCGTCTTTGTGGTGGCCCAGGAAAATTTCCCACAGTATCTAAATGGGCTATAGAATCGTCACACAGACTAGGGCACGCATCAGTCGTATGTTCAGGTGTAGCACATATTCCACATACTCGGGCTGGTTTCGATTTTTCTGTAACAAGGGAATTCACAATATTAGTAAGTCTATCAAGTCTATCTTCAATGGTAGAATTACTTAGCTGGTGAACCCTTCTAGGGGGTTCAGGATTGGCTCAAAATTGCTGGTAATTCGCTGCCATTGTGGAGATTAAGTCTCTTGCTTGTTGTGGAGTCATGTTGACTAACGCTCCTCCACTCGCGGCATCTACCATATTCATCTCCATGGGTTTCAAGCCTTTATAAAAGTACTGGAGCAAAGACTGTTCCGTTATACCGTGTTGTAGGCAACTTGCACACAACTTCTTAAATCGCTCCCAATAGTCGTATAGAGTCTCTGCCTCTTTTTGCCTTATGCCCACGATTTCTCTTCTTAACTCAGCTGCTCGTGATGCAGGGAAAAACCTGTTAAGGAATAAATGAGATAGATTAGCCCAAGTTGTAATGGATCCAGGAGGTAAATAAAATAACCATTCCCTAGCTGAATCTGCTAGGGAAAAAGGGAAAGCGCGCAATTTAATTTGATCCTCAGTTACCCCCTGAGGTTTCATACTCAAACAAACCATATGGAATTCTTTTAAATGCTTATGGGGGTTTTCATTTTGTAATCCACGGAAAGTTGGCAGTAGCTGAATCAAGCCTGACTTTAATTCAAAATCAGTATCCATAGTAGGATACGCGATGCATAGTGGGGGTTGTTCTATCGGCGCTTCGGCCAGTTGCCGAATTGTCTGAGCCATAAGTTGAGGTGTTAAATTAGGGTTTTCGTCAACCCTAGTGTTCAGCACTTCTTCAGGGGAATCGACTTCTTCTTCTTTACTTTCTAACATTTGAGTAGGGTTTTCGTTAACCCTAGACTCTACTTCGTTGTCGATTCTAATTTCTGGCAATGGATTGCTTTGAGTTCCAACCACCACTGACTGCTTTTTCCTTAGTTTTGTTTCCTTTCGATTAGCTTTCGTAGTCTTTTCGATTTCTGAGTCGAACGCAAGAGTACCTGGAGCAGATCTGGTCATAGAAAATAAAGAAAAACAAGATTAGTATGTTGCCGGTCCCCGGCAACGGCGCCAAAATTTGATGCGGTCGTTGAGAGCACCAAAAATATCCTATTCCCTGTAAAATAATGAAAAAGAAATAGTAAAGGGGAAGTAGGGTCGAATCCTCAAGGACCGGATTATACGAATGCTTGTCTCTCGAAATCCTGGGCAGAATCGTGCCCAAGAAAACCTGCGTTCCTAGAAAAAAAATAAAAAACAGAATTTAAGAATTGATTTTGGAAGCGAAAATAAAATAAAAACAGAATTTAAAGTTTACTGAAATTATGATTACGAAAATAATAAAAATAATAAAGAGAGTTTTAAGAGAAAATAAATTCTTATGGGAAAGTTCCAGCCTCCGGTTGTCTCATTCCGCCTTGGGCTCAATCCTTGGCTTTTGGATGATCTTTCTCGACTCGAGTAAGCAAGTTATAGTGGAAGAGGACGCCTACGACCACCAGCTCCAAAGATTAGACTTACGATTTTTAGGGAACCTGACTCTAGCCAGTAATCTATGCTAGATCAACGCTTCTCAATGGCAAATCCCACGCCATTTTGTCTCTTTGGCTCGCCAACCTCTGACGCAGTAAGTTAACGAACCGACTATGCAATCCTTCCAAAACATACAAAGCGGCCGCCTTTGCATATGCTGAAAAGCTTACTTCTTAAGGGCCATGGACGGAAGCGCCAGCCCGTAGTGCGGAGAAACGATGAATACTTGGCGAGAAGGCTAAGTACGGATTCTAGGCCTCAAGAACCTTTTTTGGGGAAATATTGACAACTTTTGGCTAGAAGGGTTTTAGTGGCTCATGATAATTGTGGGAAAGAAAATAAATAAAAATATGGAAAAAGAAATTTTATTGAAAAGAAATATGAAAGAACAAAAGACTTTTGGGGAGAGTGTTTACAGAAAAAGATCCTCCAAATAGAGTCACTTCACCCCCTATTTATAGTGCTAGGGAGATAGTCTAATTGAACTTTAATTCTAAAAAGATAAATACATTTAATTAAAGATAAACAAAGATAATTAAAATAAAATCCTAAATTTGAATAATCCTAATAATTATCTTAATATTAATTATCCTAATAGAACAAAAGAAAATAGAGTCTTCCAAAATAAAATCTCTTCTATTTGCTTTTAAGTCCTTGTGCCTTCCATGTTTGCACTTTTGGCACCATATTTGTCCCACGTTGCATATTGGCCCATTTAATCTCCAAATTGACGCTTTTTCCCTTGAATTTACTTTTCACCTCCAATTTAGTCCCTAAAAGATAAAAAGACATAAATAGCTCAAATTAGTAGGCTCAAGCTCAAAATAAACACATGATTAATATATAAAAACACGTCATTTTAGAGTATTATCAATAATAAAAAGACAGTCATTACTAGTACTTTTAGTTCCTTTGGGTTCGACAATCCAGTCTTGCTAAAACTATACTACTGTTCGATAGGTACACTTGCCTACATCGCGATAATAGTTAGTTCAAGAATGAGTAATTATAATTATTTAAAACCTATCACGAAATCCTCGCGATCAATTTTCAATAGAAAAAAATGAAAAAAATCATCCAAACCCCGTACTAGAAGTTATTATTTAGTAAAGAAAGGTCAAAGTTGTTAAGCAACAAAATAAGGACAAATTTGAATAATTTACTGTACTGATTGGCTAAATTATAAAATTTGAAATTTTTATGGTAAAAATATGTTTGAATCTAGCTTCAAAAACATTAACCAGATCTTAATTTTAAATTATTTAGCTCAAGATATAAATAATTTAGTGACTATGACTCAAGTGGATAGCTTTGATATGAACAAATAAGTAAACAGTGAAATTATAGACAATGTTACATATAAGCATGTTATATACTAAAAGCTAAAGATTCTAATAAATATATACATAAAGGACGTGGAATGGAGAAGAGGAGGAAAAAATATATGAATATATATACATATATAGTAGATGAATTTGAAATGTTTCGAAATGGTTGTAAGTGATGAAATGGTTAATACATGTGAATATGTTTAAATGAGTTGATAAAAATAAGTGAATAATTGTTAATTGATGTGATATTGAATTCTTGTTAAAATATTATGAAGAATTAAATTGATTGGTACAATTTAGAAATAAATATGAAATAAACATAAAGTGGGTAAACTACTTTGAAAGTGCAAGTCCTCCAATTGTCTTACTTGTAAAACTTTAATATTTGTGTTTATTTTATAAACTTTGTTATCTTTGATTGAATGTCATGTTTTTATGGAGCTCTTACTTGTAAAACTTTAAAATTTGTGTTAATTTTATAAACTTTGTTTTCTTTGATTGAATATCATGTTTTTATGGGGACTTGAGATTAGAAATAGATGTAAGTGGATGATATATAAAATGAAGTGACGGATATGACATCTGAATACGGTTCAGGTAATGATATAAAGAAAAATAAACATAAAGCATGGAATTTGTAGGAAAATGGAGATGACGTCACGATGACAAGTTCGCCATGTCACGACGTGGAAACCTCAACGTCGTGACGACAGTTCAAAATTTTTTATGAACTATTCAATTTGGGCTTTGATCAATTGTGGATATTTTAATGAGCTCCTTTAACTCATAATTAGTTCTATCGTAAATTCAATTATTACTGAAATGATTCAATGATCTATATTAATTAAATAATATGATACATTGATCTGAAATTTTCACTAGTTGCTTCGGCAATGAATGTGACATCCTGATGCCTTGACTTGGCGACCGGGTTGGGTATGGGGGTGTCACACATTCTGTCACCTTTGATGTAACCATCCTTTAATTGAGTTATACATACTGCATTATATTAATTGAAAATAGTTGACAACTTTTCCTATAAAGGCGAATTACATATCTTTTAGATATGTTGGGTCAATAACTTTAGCCAAACGCACTCTCAACTTGTCTCATGCATTGCAATTATTTCTGTATGGTTTGAAGATACGACAGTTAATATTTGCTTTGTTGAACACCATGATATGGCAGTACCTCCACATTTAAATAAATATTTCGTTTGAGGTCGACCTTTATGTGAATCCGATAAATATCTTACATCAACATAGCTGACTAATAGGGATTTTGAATTATTTGAATAAAATAACCCCATATGAATGGTCCCCTTGAGATATCTAAATACATGTTTAATTCCATTCCAATATGTACGTGTTGGAGAAGAACTAAATCTTACTAACAAGTTTACAACAAAAGCTATATCAGGTCTTCTGTTGTTTGTAAGATACATCAATGCCCCTATGACACTTAGATATGGTATTTCAGGACCAAGAAACTCTTCATCATTTTTGCAAGGATGAAATTGATCTTTATTCACATCTAATGATCGTACAACCATTGGGGTACTCAATGGATGTGCTTTATCCATATAAAATTTCTTTAAAATCTTTTTCGTATAAGTTGACTGATGGACATGAATTTCATCCTTTAAATGCTTGATCTGCAGGATAAGACAAAACTTTGTTTTTCCAAGATCTTTCATCTCAAATTCTTTCTCTAAATAATTTAATGCATTTTGAAGCTCTTCAAGAGTTCGAATAATATTTAGATCATTAACATAAATAGCAATTATCACAAAGTTTGATCCAGACTTTTTTATAAAAACACATGGATAAATTGGATCACTTTTATAGCTTTCTTTTAACAAATATTCACTGAGATGGTTATACCACATATGTCCAGATTGTTTTAACCCATAAAAAATTTTCTTTAATTTGATCAAGCAAATTTCTCGAGAAACTGTAATCTTTCTAGGCTTTTAAATCCTTCAAGGATTTTCATATAAATTTCACTATAAAGTGTACCATACAAATAGGCTGTAACAACATCCATTAGACGCATGTCAAGTTTTTCACGTACTGCCAGACTAATAAGGTATCTAAATGTGATTGCATCCACCACAAGAGAATATGTCTATTTGTAATCAATGTTGGGCCTTTGCGAAAATCTTTGTGCTACAAGTCATGCTTTAAATCTTACAACTTCATTTTTCTCATTTCACTTTGCACAAATACCCATTTATATCCTACAGACTTTACATATTTAGGTGTTTGGACTATAGGTCCAAAAACCTCACGTTTAGAAAGTGAATTCAATTCTAATTGAATTGCATCTTTCCATTTTGGCCAATCTTTTCTATTTCTACTTTCCTCAATAGATTTATGCTCAGGATTCTCATTTTCTTTTGCTATTTTAATAGCAACATTATAAGCAAAATTATTGTCAAAAATTATAATTTCTGGTTCCATCTTTTTCCTGAAGTAATATAACTTATCAAGATCTCTTCATTATCACCATTTTCAGGTACCTGAACATTGTCTGGGTTTTTTTTGATTAGTTATATATTTGACTTCTTCTTGGGCACTTTCCTACATAATATGACCATTTGGAATATTTGTTCCTTTCATTTTATGAGGATTTTTATCTTTGGAACCAATCAGATTTTTAGGCTTCAAGTGTAGATTACTTTTTTTTTTGCACTAACAGTTTGTCCTATTGGGACATCAATTCGTATTGGATCATTTTCAACTGGTATGCGAGATTTTGTAATTCTCTTTATGTCAGTAAATGAATTTGGCAGTTGATTGATGATGTTTAGCAAATGTATTGAACTTTTTGTTCACTTTGACTTGTACTAGGATTTAATTGAAATAATGATAACCCATTCCATATAATTTCTTTTACTAGTTGTATTTTCTCTTCCCCTAATGTTGGGAATGTTGTTTCATTAAAGTGACAATCAACAAATTATTTAATAAATAAATCTTCAGTTAATGGTTCAATATACTTAATTATAGGATATTCATAACCAACATATATTCCCAACCTCTTTTGAGGTCTCATATTTGTGCGTTGTGGTGGAGCAATTGGAATATATACCCCACATCCAAAAATTCTAAGATGGGAAATATTTGGCTTTTGACTAAAATTCAATTGTAATGGGGAGTATTTCTTTTAACTTGTTGGTCTGATGAGTACAAGTGCTGTTGCATGCAAAATAACATATCCTCAAGCTATAACAGGGAGTTTTGTTCTCATAAGCAATGACCTAGCTATTAGTTGGAGGCATTTGATAAAAAGATTCAACTAAACCATTTTGCATGTGAACATGAGCTACAGGACATTCAAAATTTATCCCAATTGACATACAATAATCATTGAAAGCTTGAGACGCAAACTCACCAGCATTATCAACACAGATAATTTTGCTTGCATAATTTGAAAATTGTGCTTTTAATCAGATTATTTAAGCAAGTAGTCTTGCAAATGCTAGGTTGCAAGTCAATAATAAACACACATGTGACCACCTACTAGATGCATCTATTAATACCATGAAATATCTGAATGATCCAATGGTGGATGAATGGACCCACATATATCACCTTGAATACATTTCAGAAATGCGAGAGATTCAATCCCAACTTTAGCTGGCGATGGTCTAATAATTAATTTTCCTTAAGAACAAGCAACAGAAGATAAATCCTTAAATTCAAGAATCTTCTAGTTCTTTAATGGGTGCCTAATTAAATTCTCGATTATTCTTCACATCATAATAGATTAGGGATGGCCTAATCGGCCATGCCAAATAGTAAAAGTATGTGGTTCTACAAACTTCTAGTTTGTAGTAACATGTGTCTCAATTGAACTAAAATGTGTATAATATAAACTTGATGAAAAAGCATATAGTCTTTCCAAAACATATTTCTTTCCACATTCAATATTTGTAATATATAGATATTCAATATTTTTCTAATCCATAGTCTCAATATGATATCCATTAAGACGGATATCTTTAAAACTTAATAAATTTCTTTGAGACTTAGTGGAAAATAAAACATCATCAATGACAAGTTTTGTCCATTTAGGTAATAATATAATAGCTCTTTCAGAGCCTTCAATAAATTTTGAACTACCCGATATTGTATTAACATGGACATCACTTATTGTCAAATGAGAAAAATATATTTTTTTTATTTTTAAGTATCGTGTGTGTTGGAACACTATTTGCAAGAGACATGTCTCCATTAATCTTTGGTCTAATGAAATTTTATTGAATATCTGTATTCTTCATAAAAATAAACAAAATATAATAAAAGAAATATTGTAAATATTTATTGAATATATATAACTTATTCTTTATGGAAGAAAATACAACATATTTAAAACAATATAAAATATCAAAATAACATCAATTTTTCTAATGATTCTCAAATAAATCTGCCACTCCAGGTGAGTTTTATTATTAAGGTCATGAAATTCATCAGCTTTGTAGGCATGATCAGTTTTAGTAACATAGTGAATATCTTCATATTTTGTCCCCATTTCATTATTTTGGGATATAAAATTTGTCTCTATATTCTTTCCCTTCTTTCTAATGGATGTTTGACAAATTTTCACTAAATGCTCAGACGTATGACAGGTATGTGACCAATGCCCTTTCATACCACATCGGAAGCATAAATTTATTTTGACCACCTCTTTATTGTCCTTCATTGTTATTCTTTTTCTGGTGGTTAAAAGTGCCACTGTTATGACAACTATGATAACGATTACTAGTATGTCCTCGACCACGTCCCCCACTACATCCACGATTACGACCACGACCATGACCTCTATATTTTCCATTTTCGTAATTATTGTGTACTACTACATTCATTTCAGGGAATGATGCAAAACTAGTGGGACGAATGCGATGATTTTTCATCAACAACTAATTATTTTGTTCAGTCACCAAAATGCATGAAATCAATTCAAAATACCTTTTAAAACCTTTTTCATAGTATTACTGTTGTAGGAGCACGTTAGTTGTATGAAAGGTTGAAAATATTTTCTAAGTCCTCATTAGTTATGTTTTCTCCACATAATTTCAGTTGAGAACTATTTTGAAAAGTTCCGAATTGTATTCACTTACAGTTTTAAAATTCCGCAACCGTAAGTGTATCTAATCATAATGAGCTTCAGGGAGTATCATCATTTTCTGATGGTCAAATCGTTCTTTCAAATTATTCCACAACTTAAGAGGGCCTTTCATAGTGAGATATTCCACTTTTAATCCTTTATGTAGATGCTGAGGGATGAAAATCATTACTTTTGCCTTGTCTTGATTAGATACTTCTTCATCTGCTAATATAGTATTTCCTAGACCTTTAGCATCTAGGTGAATTTCAACATCTAGTACCCATGATAAATAATTTTTGCTTGAAATGTCTAGAGCCACAAATTCAAGTTTGGCAAGATCTGACATTGTAATCTCGTATATAGTTCAACTGGAGCTATACAAGTAAGTTATATAAAGTCGCAATAACGTGAACTTCACTATGAACTTGTAGAAGTTTGTGTTGATAACATGTTATAAAATAATCAAATAAAAGAACACTTAAAGTAAACAATCGATCAAATTAAAATAAATTTTTTTTCGTATCTCATTTTCACTCATACAAATGTTCTATTTATAAGTCATTGTCATTCAATGCAACACATGTAAATGAATCTTACTTAAGTACTTCATTAACATATACATTAAGCAATTCATATATTTACTTTGATAATGAATGAGGAGATTTTTTCTCATGAATGAAGGGATTAGAATATGGACATCTACATTTATATATTTGTAACAATATATATTATTTTTCCCACTTATTTAATTTCAAGCGGTAGTAGTTTACTTAAATTTGGCAGCTAATGTCATGGCTGGCATGATGAATAACAGGCAATTGGGTTTTTATGAGTTCTCGTGTCCTCCAGAGGAAGTCAAAGTCCTTTTGCAGTATGATTTGGAAGCTGGTAGCAGACAAAATAATGAGTTGTAATATGTTTTGACTTTTGCCTTTTCCATAAAAAAAAAAGACTGCGAATTTATATAGTATTTTGTTTCATTGACTTCGAGAAAAGTGTCTTAATTCCTTGTTCATGACGTAACGTAAGGATAATGACAGGTGAATACATGGATTATGAAATTATGGGGAAACAAAACGGAATTTATGGACGAAAATATGATATGTGCTTTAAAAATATTTTTGAAAGATTATATTTTACACCATCATGCTTTCTTCGAATACATATAGTAATCAAGTGGAAGCAATCTACTAAGCGAAAGCGGTCAAAAAAACAACCAACGAACACCACAATAAGATGGAATAAATTGGAGGACTTTTAAGGGGGGGGGGGAGGGGTTTCTTTGATCTATGATGGCATCTTCTGTGGAATAGCTGAAGTGAATGAGAGTAGGTTTCCTTACACTTTATCCACTTAAATATTTTTGCCTAAACACATAGAGCCCTTAACGCTGAACTAATCTACTGTGCGATTTACAGACAGCTTGACATTGAATCTTCAGCTATCAACCATGGCTTCCTTCAGGACCTTACTTGGTAGACCTTTATTTGCTCATTTTCACCTGTTTGATTAATGCTTACTGGATTTTTATCATTAATTATATACTTCATCTTGCATGAACATGTATCGCCTTGTACGTGTGACTAAGATCTTTTTAAACCATCTTTAGTTATTGTCCAAGTGTAAGATAACATCATGATCCGTTCTGTTGGATAAATGGCAGTAGCAAAGAAAGCAAAAACGAATGAAAGAAAAACAAAAGAAAAGAACTCAGCAAGAAAATTTGTAACTGAGAAGTCATCATAATTTCATTCAAACTTTGAATATATGATGGTTACAAAAGTATTTGACAGTTACCTACTAATTTAACTGCTCTTACTTACCAAAAAAAATATAGCAACTTGTATACAAAAGAAAGCTGGCATACCAGCTATTACATCAGTCAATCTTTCCTACTAACTTAGCTAACTCATTACAAAGATTTAGGCTAAGTTCCATAGGAACAAATATTCAAAAAAGTAATTTTATAACTGAACCAACTCCATTTCTTTGCTACAAAACAGTATAGCAGCTAAAATTGTACAATTTGCTGCTGTTGGTCTTTTGACCAATTTGTTGCTGTTGGTTCTTTGTTGCGATGCAGGCCACGGCTTCAACACTCCTCCTTGGTCTGTATGCAACAAACACCAATCCTTTCCTTCAAAGCATTAAATCGGTTGGCTCCCAATGGTTTAGTTAAAATGTCAGCTAGCTGAATTTCTGAGCTGCAATGAATTAAGCTAACCTCCCTAGATTGCTCAGTTTCTCTAACAAAATGAAATTTGATTTTGAAGTGTTTAGTCTTACCATGGAAGACTGGATTCTTGGCTATGGCCACAGCTGATTGATTGTCCACTCTAATCTCAGTAGGCTGAACTTGACTTTCATTCAAATCATCCAAAATCTTCCTAAGCCAAATGGCTTGGTTCACAGCTGCTGCAGCTGAGATATATTCAGCCTCTGCTGTAGATTGTGCAACAGTTTGTTGCTTCTTCGAACTCCAGCTGAAAACACTCGAGCCTAAGGTGAAAAAATAACCTGAAGTGCTCCTCATGTCATCAACTGACCCTGCCCAATCGCTATCAGAATAGCCTACGAGTTTCAGCTCCTTTGCCCTCCAAAACTTCACACCAGTATCGATGGTTCCTTTGACATACCTTAATACTCTTTTTGCTGCCTTCAGATGTGCCACATTACTGCAGTGCATAAACCTTGAAAGTAGGCTAACAGCATAGACAATGTCTGGTCTAGTTGCTGTTAAATAAAGCAAACAACCAATTAAGCTTCTATATGCCTTCTCATCTACTTGATCATGTTCACTGGCACTTGATAATTTTTCTCCCAATGCAACTGGTGTAGTGACTGGTTTGCATTTCAACATGCAAAATTTTTCGAGCACCTTGGAAGCAAATGTTTGCTGACTTATGAAAATGCCATCACTTCCTTGTTTTATCTCCATGCCAAGAAAGTAGGTCATCAGACCAAGGTCAGTCATCTCAAAGACATGTTGCATCTGTTTCTTGAAGTCTTCAATAAGTTGATCTTTGCAGCCAATAACCAACAGATCATCAACATACAAGGAGACAATTAACAAGGTCTCCTCCTGATCCTTCTTAACATAGAGTGTAGGCTCACTGATACTCTTTATGAACCCGAGCCTTGCTAAGTAGCCATCAATCCTCTCATACCAGGCCTTGGAGCCTGTTTTAGACCATACAAAGCCTTTTTCAGCTTGTAGACCTTCTGTTCTTCACCAGTGACCTTAAAACCCTCAGGTTGCTCAATGAATATTTCTTCATTAAGAAAGCCATTTAGAAAGGCTGACTTAACATCCAGATGATGCACTTTCAAATGCTTTTGAGCTGCCAAAGCTAGCAACAATCTGATAGTATCCAACCTTGCAACAGGTGCAAAGGTTTCAGAAAAATCAACCCCTTGCTGCTGACTATAACCTTTAACAACCAGTCTGGCCTTATGTCTATTAAGGGAGCCATCTGCATTGTTCTTAATTCTATAAACCCACTTTACACCTATAATTTTTCTGTTTTCAGGTCTGTTTACAAGCTCCCATGTATCATTTTTCTGAATCATTTTAAATTCAGCTTCCATAGCATCCTGCCAGCATTTTTCTTTTTCAGCTTCTTCAAAACATGAAGGCTCTAATATAGTTACTGCACATCTCTCATAGATGTCAGTTAATGTCCTGGTGCCTCGAACAGGTTGATCATCATAGCCATTTTCAGTTACTTCTTCATTTTCAGCTTGTTGCAGATCAACATCAATCTCTTCTCCACCAGACAAATTTGCTTCAATTCCATCCCATTTCCAGCTACTTGCTTCATTGAATTTTACATCTCTGCTCACTACAACCTTCTTGGTCAGTGGATCAAAGACTCTGTATCCTTTCTTCACGTTGCTGTAGCCAACAAACACCCCTGGCATGGACCTCCTGTCCAACTTAGTTCTTCTCTCCTCAGGTACCAACACATAACATAGACAGCCAAATACTTTCAAATGAGAGACAGATGGTTTCTGTGCAAACCAGGCTTCAAAGGGAGTTTTTCCTTTGACTGCATTAGTTGGCAACCTATTCAATAGGTAAATAGCTGTATTCACAGCTTCAGCCCAAAAAACATTAGGCATTTTAGCCTCAAATAACAAACACCTAGCCATATCAATGACTGTTCTGTTTTTCCTTTCACAAACACCATTTTGCTGTGGTGTGTACACAGTAGTCAATTGGTGTTGAATTCCAGCATCATCACACAACTTTTGAAACTTCTGAGATACATACTCAGAACCATTGTCAGACCTCAAACATTTTAGTTTGCAATTTGCTTGGTTTTCAACCAAGGCTTTAAATTTGCAGAAGGAGTCATAAACATCTGACTTATGCTTCAAAAAATTTACCCAACAGAACCTTGAATAATCATCAATGAAGAGTACAAAGTACCTGCTGCCATTTAAGGAGGTAGTCTTCATTGGTCCACAGATGTCTGTATGAATAAGCTGAAGCTTCCCTTGTGCTCTCCATGCCTTGTTGACTGGAAAGGGTAATCTGGTTTGTTTGCCTAGCTGACAGACCTCACATACAGCATCCTTTGGCTCAATTTTGGACATATCACTGACCAAATCCATTTTGTGCAGCATGTTCAGTGAATTGTAGTTCACATGCCCCATCCTCCTGTGCCACAAGTCTGTCTTATCAGACTGAGATGCATATGCCTTGGCTTGCAGTTGATTCACATCCACAATGAAGGTTCTGTCTTGCATAGCCACTGTAGTCAACACTTCACCAGCAGCATTTTTGATCAAACAGTTTTTGCCTTCAAAAATCAGAGAGTAACCCTTCTCCAATAGCTGGCCAACACTTAGCAAATTTTGGTCAATGTCAGGTACATAGAGAACCTCTGAAATGGTTTTAATACCTGACTTGGTGCTTATCAAGGCCTTGCCTTTCCCTTTTGCCTCCAGCAGCTCACCATTGCCAATTTTAACTTTGTACTTGAAGGTGGTGTCAAGCTCCTTAAATATACTCTTCTCAGAAGCCATATGGTGGGTACATCCACTGTCAATCAACCATATTTTACTAACTTTGCTCGAGCTTGCAAAGCATGATGCTGAAAAGACATGCTCTTCAGGTGATTCAACCTCTTCTGCAGCTTGAGCTTGGTTTTGAAATTGTGGTTGTGGTTTTGGCTTGCTCTTACAGACCTTTTCGATGTGGCCAAATTGCTTGCAGGCTCTACATTGAATGTCTGGTCTGTACCAGCAGTATTTCTCAAGATGAGTAGTCTTCTTGCAATGGACACAAGGTGGGAACTTCCTTTTGACAGGTTCTTTCTTCTTCTTCTCAGTCCAAGGCTTCTTGCCTTTGGCATTTAAGTTTGTACTTGAGCTTTCTCTGCTTCTAGCCTGAAAAGCTCCTTCATAGTGGTCCTCCTGCCTATTTGCCCTTCTCTGCTCTTGAGCATAAAGAGCATTTATAAGCTCTGTCAAAGGGATTGTTGACAAGTCCCTTGAATCTTCCAGAGAAGAAATTTTTGCTTCATACTTCTCTGGCATGGTTGTTATGACCTTCTCAACCACTCTTTGGTCACTGAATTCCTCCCCAAGCAGCCTTATATTGTTGACAGTAGTCATGATTCTGTCAGCATACTGCTTGATGGTTTCTGAGTCCTTCATTTTGAGATTTTCAAAATCTCTTCTCATGTTGATCAGTTGCTGTTGTCTGGTCTTGTCAGACCCCTGAAACTCCTCTTTGAGTTTGTCCCAGGCCTGCTTTGGAGTGTCACAAGCCATTATTCTTGTGAAAATAACATCAGAAACTCCACTTTGAAGGCACGACATAGCCTTATACTTCTTGGCACAGTCTTCATTGTGCTGCCTAATCTGGGCTATGGTCGGGTTGGCTCTTAATGGTGGTGGCTCAGTGTCATTGAGAACAACATTCCACAGGTCGTGTGCTTGCAGGTATGTTCTCATTTTCACTGCCCAGATGTTGTAATTTTCTCCAGCAAAGACAGGTGGAGGAGGTGGTGTAAAACTCATTTTTCAGCAAGCAAAACAACCTCTTCTTCTTTTGTTTCAAACACAATTTGCTTAGTGACAGTGTACAACCAAGGCCCTCAAAGACTGAAAGCTCTTGATACCATTTGTTGGATAAATGGCAGTAGCAAAGAAAGCAAAAACGAATGAAAGAAAAACAAAAAAAAATAACTCAGCAAGAAAATTTGTAACTGAGAAGTCATCATAATTTCATTCAAACTTTGAATATATGATGGTTACAAAAGTATTTGACAGTTACCTACTAATTTAACTGCTCTTACTTACCAAAAAAAATATAGCAACTTGTATACAAAAGAAAGCTGGCATACCAGCTATTACATCAGTCAATCTTTCCTACTAACTTAGCTAACTCATTACAAAGATTTAGGCTAAGTTCCATAGGAACAAATATTCAAAAAAGTAATTTTATAACTGAACCAACTCCATTTCTTTGCTACAAAACAGTATAGCAGCTAAAATTGTACAATTTGCTGCTGTTGGTCTTTTGACCAATTTGTTGCTGTTGGTTCTTTGTTGCGATGCAGGCCACGGCTTCAACACGTTCAAATATTTTGTAATGCAGACAATATGTTCGTAATCTATATCAGTGTCTTCCTGTAGGACTGACCTTTGTTATTATTGATTTTACTGTACGAAAATATGCTAATTCTAAATATTGTGATGGATATGCAGAGGGGTTCGCTTTAATTTGTGAAGGGAAACTTGATTTTGGTTCATTTTGCATTCAAAGAACCATCATAGATTTCATAAACCTGGTGTTCCTCTTTGTTTTCTATCTACTTTTGTATGTATGTTCAGTCATAAAACAGCAACGCAGCGTTGTTTACAGAAGGGACAGAATCTCCATTGTTGTTTCTATCTGTTGTGCTCTCATTAGTGTATTGTATCTTAGTGTTGGTTTATGGAATCTAATAGCAAGAAATGGTGGATTTCATAGCTTGAGCTGGTCGATTGAGCTTTTCAGGGGATTAATTTGGATTTCATTATCAGTTTCATTGCTTGTTCATACATCACAACCGGTGAAAATTCTCATCTCCGTGTGGTGGGTGTCATTCACTTTACTGGTTTCGATTCTTCATGTTGAAGTCCTATATAGAACACACCGGATAGAAATATTCGACATTTTCCCATGGCTTGTGAACATATTGCTGTTGTTTTCTTCCGTTAGAAACTTCATTGATTTGGATAGGAAACATGAGAGTCTATCAGAATCTCTATTAGAGGAAAAGGAAGAAAAAGACCAGATAGAAGTTTGTGAGGTCAATTTCTTTAGCAAATTGTCATTTTCTTGGATTAATCCTTTTCTTTCCAGGGGTTACTTGAGACCCTTAGCTCTCGAAGACATCCCTTCTATTAGTGCTGAAGATGAATCCAATTTGGCATACCAAAAGTTTGCTAATGCATGAGAGTCCCTTATAATAGAGGGAGGCTCAAGTGATAGAAATAACTTGGTACTTAGGGCCATAACAAAAGTCTACTTTATGGAAAATATGATTATAGCAGTTTGTGCAGTTCTTAGGACAATTGCTGTTGCAGCACTTCCATTATTGCTATATGCTTTTGTAAATTATTCAAACCAGGAAGAGGAAAACCTGCAGAAGGGTCTTGTTTTACTAGGATGCCTTGTTGTTTCGAAGGTTACCGAGTCGTTGTCACAGAGGTATTGGTATTTTTCGTTAAGGAGGTCTGGAATGAGGATGAGATCGGCACTAATGGTGGCAGTCTATCAGAAACAGCTGAAGCTTTCGAGTTCAGGAAGGCGGAGACATTCGACTGGGGACATTGTGAATTACATAGCTGTAGATGCCTACAGAATGGGAGAGTTTCCATGGTGGTTTCATTCGACTTGGAGTCTTGTATTGCAGCTTTTCATGTCTATTGGAATGCTTTTCTCTGTTGTTGGTTTTGGTGCTATACTCGGTACAGTCCCTCTTGCCATATGTGGATTCCTTAACACACCATTTGAAAAGATCATACAAAAGTGCCAATCTGAATTTATGATCTCACAAGATGAGAGATTGAGAGCCATTTCTGAGATCTTAAACAACGTGAAGATCATTAAGTTGCAATCCTGGGAGGAGAAATTCAAGAGCTCGATCGAATCCTTACGCGGCAATGAGTTCAAATGGCTTTCTAAACAACAGTTTTTGAGGCCTTATGGCACTTTCCTGTATTGGATCTCTCCAACCATTGTTTCTTCAATTGTCTTCTTGGGATGTGCTCTATTTGGGAGTGCCCCAATGAATGCTGGAACCGTTTTTACAGTTCTTGCAACTCTAAGAAGCATGTCAGAACCTGTTAGAATGTTACCTGAGGCACTTTCGATTCTTATACAAGTCAAAGTTTCTTTTGATAGAATCAACACTTTTCTGCTTGATGATGAACTCAGGAATGATGAAATAAGGAGATTTCCCCACAAAGTTCTCATAAAAGTGTGACAGTAGAAGCAGGCAATTTCAGTTGGGTTCCTGAAATTGCAAGTCCGACACTTAGAAATGTGGAGCTAGAAATAAAAAGAGGGCAGAAGATAGCTGTTTGCGGACCAATCGGGGCTGGAAAATCCTCAATCTTGTATGCAATGCTGGGAGAGATCCCGAAGCTTTCAGGAACTGTGAGTTGCAAAACAAGTATTCCAACATGCATATTTAGTAAGCATTATGTCTTTTTGTCACTGATTATAGTTCTTTTTCCCTTAATGCTTGTTATAGGTTAGCGTGTTTGGATCCATTGCCTATTTTTCTCCAGTTTCATGGATCCAGAGTGGGACAATTCGCAACAACATACTCTATGGAAAGCCAATGGACGCAGACAAATATGACAAGGCCATTAAAGCTTGTGCTCTCGATAAAGATATCAATTGTTTTGACCATGTTGATCTTACAGAAATAGGTCAGAGAGGGATTAACATGAGTGGAGGGCAGAAGCAAAGGATTCAACTCGCTCGAGCAGTCTATAATGATGCCGATGTCTATCTTCTTGATTATCCCTTCAGTGCTGTTGATGCACATACAGCTTTTGTTTTGTTCAATGTGAGAAAGCTTCTTCACTTAGTTTTGGCTCTAGAGCTCTCTCAATCTCTACTTTTGCTCAGTCATTGCTCGGTCACGCTTAGTCTATTCCTCCAGTCCTATCCACCTTATAACCACCACCTGTATTTCCACTCATTGTTACCAACTACCGAGTCTGCTCTAGTCTTCCTTTCCATCGTTATTCAATACATCCCATGTCACTTATTTATAATGCTTCAACCGAAGAACTCTCTACAGATACAATGTTTTATTTTCTTTATACCATAATCAAACTAACTTTTATGATTGCAGGATTGTGTTATGACTGCACTAGAGAAGAAAATTGTCATCTTGGTGACTCATCAAGTGGAGTTTCTCTCACAAGCTGATAGAATTTTGGTAAATACGGAGTTCGGATCTATGTTTATATTTTCTTAATCTATCCATATGTTTTTCTGGCTTTATCAAAAGAATTATTTGTTCTTTTTTGCCTAGGTTATGTGTTGTAATATTTTCAAATATTTATAGTATCCCAATAACTATAAATGAATGGGTGTAATTAATCAAAAGATAAAACTTTTGGTCATTGGTCAAAAGTTATATCATTTGATTTTTTAAAAAAGAATTATAACTATTCAAAAAATATTATTTGAATAGTTACAAAATTAAATGAATAATTATTATTATTTATTTATTCATAAAGACACCTACTAAAAGATGTCTCTATGAAGAGACATGAAAATTCCTATAAATAGGAATGGGATTTCATTTGGAAATCATATCAACAAATTCTAATATTATTTCTTCTCTTCCTTCATTTTCTAATATTATTAGATTATTCTATAAAGTATTGCTGCAGAAATCCTTTGTAGAAATTGAGTTTTTGTTATACATTACTCAGTGCATAGTGGACTATTCTCGTCAGTGCAAAACGCAAATAGTCATTGGCTTCATTGTATCCTCGAGGTTAATTTGCTTGGAACTCGTTTGCACACTGAAGATAAGTGGGGGCGAATATAACCTTAAAGATAGTGGCTTGATACACGCCTTGGAGCCTGTCCTATTTCTTCCTTTTCTTTTCGAGTTCCGATCGTGTGTTCGAGTTTTTTCCTTACCGGAGTTTTGTACTAACAATTTTAAGGTTATATTTCATGATGACTACCACAACACATGAAAGTGGAACACTAAGGGAGTTGGCTTCCAACTTTGTTAAACTTGATCGTTTTGATGGTGGCAATTTTCGACGATGGCAGAAAAAGATGCACTTTTTGTTATCAACTTTGAAGATTGCTTATGTTTTGGATACTCCAAGACCTGAAGAGAATGAAAATGAATCTGTTGCTGCAACCCGAGAAAGACAAAATGGGACAATGCTGATTACATGTGCATGGGCCACATATTGAATGGTTTATCTGATGGTTTGTTCGACACCTACCAAAATGACGTCACCGCTAAAGAATTATGGGACAAATTGGAGGCAAGATACATGACCGAAGATGTTACAAGTAAGAAATTTCTTGTCACTCGTTTCAATAATTATCAAATGGTTGATGGTCGTTCTGTTATGGAACAATTTCGTGATATTGAAAAGATGCTGAATCAATTTAAGCAATATGATATGAAAATGGATGAAATGATTGTGGTATCCTCCATAATAGACAAACTTCCTCCATCTTGGAAAGACTTTAAAAGAAGTCTAAAACATAAGAAAGAGGAAATATCTCTTGAGGCTTTGGCAAATCATCTTCGTATTGAAGAAGAGTATCGAAAACAAGATCAGAACCTAAATTCTGAAAATGCCAAAGTACATGTTACGGAGGAAGTACAGACTACTAAATCATTCAAGAGAAAGTTCAATCAGACTGATAGAGCACCTAAGTTCAAAAAGAAACAAAAAGGCTCATGCTATCATTGTGGAAAGCCGGGACATTTCAAGAATGAATGTCGATTTTTAAAGAAGAAATCATCTTCTAAGGCTGATAATAACGAAAAGTTCGTTGCAATGATATCTGAAATTAATATGGCACAAGATGATAATACATGGTGGATTGATACCGGAGCAACCAAACATGTGTGCAAAGACAAAAGCATGTTCACAAAGTTCACACAATGTGAAAATGACAATGTCTTGTACATGGGAAATTCTTCCACCGCAACAATTAAAGGCAAAGGGTCTGTTGAACTACAATTCACTTCTGGAAAGGTTTTAACCTTAAATGATGTATATTATGTACCAGAAGTTAGGAAAAATTTAGTGTCTGGAAGTCTGTTGAATAAGTTTGGTTTCAAACTTGTTTTTGAGGCAGATAAGTTTATTTTGTCTAAGGGAGGAATTTTTGTGGGAAAAGGGTATATGTATGAAAGCATGTTCAAACTTAATATTATTAATAAGAATAAAAATACTATTTCTGCTTATATGGTTGAATCATTTTGTTTGTGGCATTATAGATTAGGTCATTTGAATTATAGAAAATTGAATGACATGTATAAATTAGATTTAATTCATGTTTTTAATAATAATATTGAAAAATGCAATACCTGTATGTTGACTAAAATTACAAGAAATCCTTTCCCTAAGGTTAAAAGGAAAACAAAATTGCTTGATTTGATACATAGTGATTTATGTGACTTGCATAATACTCCTACATTAGGTGGAAAGAAATATTTTGTTACTTTTATTGATGATTGTTCTAGATATTGTTATGTATATTTATTGCATTCAAAAGATGAAGCGCTTGATAAATTTAAAGTTTATAAATCTGAAGTTGAACTTCAGTGTGAATCATTTATCAAGTGCTTAAGATCGGATAGAGGTGGAGAATACTATAATCCAAGTTATTTTGAACTCACTGGAATTGTCCATCAAGTTTCAGCCCCTTACACACCACAACAAAATGGTGTAGCTGAAAGGAAAAATAGAGTCTTGATTGAAATGGTAAATTCAATGTTATCATATTCAGGTTTTGGACAGGGTTTTTGGGGAGAAGCTGTTCTAACAGCTTGTCATATATTGAATAGAGTTCCTAATAAGGAAACTAAAATAACCCCCTATGAACAATGGAAGAAAAGGAAACCAAACCTTAATTATTTAAAGGTTTGGAGTTGTAGAGCTATTGTAAAAGTTCCAACACCTAAACGTAAAAAGTTAGGTGAAAGAGGAATTGAATGCATATTTATAGGTTATGCACATAATAGCAAGGCATATAGGTTCATAGTAATTGAACCAAATGATTCAATTTCAATTAATACGGTTATTGAATCAAGAGATGCTATTTTTGATGAAAATAGATTTAATTCTATATCAAGACAATTACAACCACAACAATTGATTCATTCTTCAAATGAGAATGAGATTCCATTGAAACAAATTGATAATAATGATGAATCTTGTCAAGAATTAAGAAGAAGTAAGAGGATTAAAAAGGTCAAAGATTTTGGACCAGATTTCATTATGTTTCTTGTAGAAGGAAAAGGTGAAAGTATATGCAATAAGATACCTTATTGTTATAATATCGAATCTGATCCTATTACATTTGAAGAAGCAGTGAAATCTCAAGACTCTGCTTTTTGGAAAGAAGCAATAAATGATGAAATGGATTCAATAATGGGAAATCAAACTTGGATCTTAGTTGATCTTCCACCAGGTTCCAAACCAATAGGTTGTAAATGGATCTTCAAAAGAAAATGAAGGTCGATGGAATCATTGATAAATTTAACGCAAGGTTGGTAGCAAAAGGTTTTACACAAAGACAAGGTATTGATTACTTTGATACCTATGCTCCAGTAGCAAGAATTGCTACAATTAGACTATTAATATCACTTACCTCTATATATAATTTGGTTGTTCACCAAATGGATGTTAAAACTGCATTTTTAAATGGTGAATTGGAAGAGGAAGTGTACATGGAGCAACCGGAAGGATTTGTTGTTCCAGGACAAGAGCATAAGGTATGTAAGCTTGTTAAATCTTTATATGGGCTTAAACAAGCACCAAAACAATGGCACCAAAAGTTTGACAAGGTTGTTTTAGCTAATGGCTATAAAATAAATGAATCCGATAAGTGCATATATAGTAAATTTGATAATGGAAAGGGTGTTATAATTTGCTTATATGTAGATGACATGCTCATTTTTGGCACGGATTTGGAACAAATAGAAAACACAAAGAAATTCTTGTCAAACAACTTTGCTATGAAGGATATGGGTGTAGCAGATGTTATTCTTGGGATTAAAATAACCCGAGATGAAAGCACTATAGCTTTATCACAATCACATTACATTGAAAATGTGCTTAAAAAGTTTGATCTTTTCAACTGTATACCAGCATCTACACCCATGGATCCTCAATTAAAATTAGTATCTAATGCTGGTAGGAAAATTGATCAATTGAAATATGCAAGTCTAATTGGTTGTCTTATGTACATAATGACTTGTACAAGACCAGATATTGCATATGCTATTGGAAAATTGAGTAGATACACAAGTAATCCAAGTAGTTTGCATTGGCAAGCTTTAAATAGAGTACTTAGGTACTTAAAGAAAACTATTAACTATGGATTGTGTTATAATGGATATCCTCCAGTTTTAGAAGGGTATTCGGATGCTAGTTGGATTACAAGTTTGGAAGATCATGCATCTACTAGTGGGTGGATCTTCATTCTTGGTGGAGGAGTCATTTCTTGGGGTTCCAAGAAACAAACATGTATTACTTATTCCACCATGGCAGCAGAATTTATTGCATTAGCCGCTGTATCTAAAGAAGCAGAATGGTTAAGAAATTTGCTTTATGATGTACCTTTATGGCTTAAGCCAATTTCACCTATTTCTATCCGTTGTGATAGTGAGGTTACTCTAGCAAAGGCATATAGCCAAGTATATAATGGAAAGTCTAGACACATTGGATTAAGACATAGTTATGTCCGACAATTAATCTCTGATGGAGTGATCACTATTAATTATGTGAGGTCAAGTGAAAATTTGGCAGATCCTTTGACAAAAAGTCTTGCTAGAGATGCAGTAAAAAGGACCTCAAAAGGGATGGGACTCAAGCCTATTAATTAGAGTCACCCATGATGGAAACTCGACTCAACGCTTGGTATAACGTCAAGTCTTGAGTTCAATGAGAAAAGTA
This sequence comes from Gossypium hirsutum, assembly GCF_007990345.1. Taxonomy (NCBI): domain Eukaryota; kingdom Viridiplantae; phylum Streptophyta; class Magnoliopsida; order Malvales; family Malvaceae; genus Gossypium; species Gossypium hirsutum. The sequence goes on from NC_053433.1 coordinate 7,065,989, forward strand.
CATCATTAGTATGTGACTGTTAGCACTATAAATAAATCCATCCTAAGATTAAAGTGCTAGGTACCCGTAATGATAAGGGAAGGATGAGTAATGTACTCTTAATGGACCCATAACATAAATATGTTAGAGTGTTATAATTACGGGAACACTTTTGATGGGATCTACCTATGTGAGTGGAAGTGTGGCCGCTTCTAGGAGCTTAAGGGCTTGGCTCTGACAGCACTCATGAAAAGAGGACATAGACACATGGCTATAATAGTGTCCCTAGATACTATGCATTGACTGATGTTGAAATCATTGTGTGAGATGTGTTCAGTTAATCAAATGGAATAGTTGGTTCAAAGCTTAGTCTACCATACAATTTCGATTAACTTTAACATGTTTTCACTAAGTGAAGGTTCAATCGTAAGACACCTTTATTTATGCAAATTGATTTCCAAGAATATCAAAATATAAATATTTTGAAAATGGGGGGAGATTGTTGGAATATTTTCAAATATTTATAGTATCCCAATAACTATAAATGAATGGGTGTAATTAATCAAAAGATAAAACTTTTGGTCATTGGTCAAAAGTTATATCATTTGATTTTTTAAAAAAGAATTATAACTATTCAAAAAATATTATTTGAATAGTTACAAAATTAAATGAATAATTATTATTATTTATTTATTCATAAAGACACCTATTGAAAGATGTCTCTATGAAGAGACATGAAAATTCCTATAAATAGGAATGGGATTTCATTTGGAAATCATATCAACAAATTCTAATATTATTTCTTCTCTTCCTTCATTTTCTAATATTATTAGATTATTCTATAAAGTATTGCTGCAGAAATCCTTTGTAGAAATTGAGTTTTTGTTATACATTACTCAGTGCATAGTGGACTATTCTCGTCAGTGCAAAACGCAAATAGTCATTGGCTTCATTGTATCCTCGAGGTTAATTTGCTTGGAACTCGTTTGCACACTGAAGATAAGTGGGGGCGAATATAACCTTAAAGATAGTGGCTTGATACACGCCTTGGAGCCTGTCCTATTTCTTCTTTTTCTTTTCGAGTTCCGATCGTGTGTTCGAGTTTTTTCCTTACCGGAGTTTTGTACTAACATTATGGATGGTGGACAAATTACTCAATCAGAGAGCTATGAAGAGCTATTAATGGCTGGGACATCATTTGAGCAACTTGTGAATGCTCATAGAGATTCCATAACTGCGTTGGGTACTTTGAATGGTGACGGTGGAGGAGAATCTCAAGAGACAGTTGCAGAGATGTAACAGATGTTATCCAACTAAACAGATCAGTGAAGGGGAGAGCTCGGTGAAAGGTTCGTCTGGAATACAATTAACACAAGATGAAGAAATAGAGATCGGCGATGTTGGATGGAAGCCATTCATGGATTATGTTTCGATCTCGAAAGGATTTCTTTATCTATCTTTAATCATATTGGCTCAGTCTATGTTTTCCGTTCTTCGGGTTGCTTCGTCCTACTGGCTGGCGTTTGCTATTCAAATTCCTAACATTACCAGCAGCATGTTGATAGGAGTTTACACTGGAATTGCCACGCTTAGTACTGTTTTTGTGTTTTTTAGATCCCATTATGGTGCTCATCTAGGATTAAAAGCTTCTAAAGCATTCTCCTCTGGTCTCATTGTTAACATTAATGGGAGACAACATTAATGGCAAACAATACAAAGTGGTGCAAGTTTAGCACCCTAAAGTTGACTTTGAAAAAGTGGTATGGGATAATTTTTTTTTGGTCCTTGAGATAATGGGCTATTTATTGTTTGGTCCTTAAACCTCAACTATAAATAGGCCTTCTCATTTCTCATTTCAATTCCTCCCAACCAATCTTTCTCTCTTAGTTTTCTCCCTTCTCCCATTTGAGAATTCTTAAGGAATTCTATTTGTTTGTAATACTTTGGAGATAGTAAAGTTATCATCTGGTGTTAGTGCCCGAGGACGTAGGTATAATTTACCGAACCTCGTTAAATCTCTTGTGTTCTTTCTTGTCCTATTTTTCTTTCAATATTTGAGGGTATAATAGTAGTATTTAATTGTGCTATTAAATTACTATAGAAGGGATATTCAGTCTAAGGAAAGACTTGGTATTTAAGAGATCCATGTGATCCACCTCTCTTCCCTGGGAATTGAACTTTGTGTGACTTTTTAGTACAATAATTTACACGCTTCCGACCCTATTGGAACAACAAGTGGTATCAAGAGCCGAAGGTTAATCGTAGTATGCTCTGTGGTTGCAGTTTGAACTGATCTTCCACATCAGAAAAGATTTCCTTAGGTATATTGAAAGATTATGGAGAAAACGGTCGATGTAGGAGCTTCAACATCGTCCATGTGGACAAGACCGACAATTGCAAATGTAAGATTGGCCGTGGAGATCTTTGATGGCACGGGCCATTTTGGTATGTGGCAAAGTGAGGTTCTAGATGCCCTTTTTCAGCAGGGTCTAGACATTGCCATTGATGAAGAGAAACCAGATGATGTACAGGAGAAAGATTGGAAGGCGATCAATCGGTTGGCATGTGGCACAATTCGATCATGCCTTTCTCGAGAGCAGAGGTATGCTTTTTCAAAGGAGACTTCGCAAATAAGTTGTGGGTGGCACTTGAAGAAAATTTTTTGAAGAAAAACAGTCAAAATAAGCTCCACTTGAAGAAAAGACTGTTTCGCTTCACATACATCCCAAGTACCACAATGAATGATCACATCACCAAATTTAATCAGTTAGTCACTGATTTGCTGAATATGGATGAGACATTCAAAGATGAAGATTTGGCTTTGATGCTGTTGGGGTCACTTTCTGAGGAGTTTGAGTTCCTAGAAACTACTCTACTTCATGGCAGGAGTGATATATCTCTGAGCGAAGTCTGTGCGGCCTTATACAGTTATGAACAGAGAAAGAAGGACAAACAGAAAAACTCAATCAAAGATACAGAAGCTTTAGTAGTCCGAGGTCGTTCATACACTCGGAAGAAAACTCAAAAGGGGAGATCAAAGTCAAAGTCCAGACTCGGGAAAGATGAATGTGCTTTTTGTCATGAGAAAGGCCACTGGAAGAAAAATTGTCCAAAGCTGAAGAATAAGGGAAAAGCTGCTGTAGATGCTTATGTTGCTAAGCATGATACTAGTGACTCTGAACTATCACTGGTTGCATCATCATCGTCGTTCCATTCAGATGAGTGGATATTGGATTCGGGCTGTACCTATCATATGTCCCCTAACCGGGAGTGGTTCTCTGATTTAGTAGAACTAAATGGAGGAGTTGTTTATATGGGCAATGACAATTCCTGTAAAACTGTTGGGATAGGTTCAATCCAATTAAAGAATAAAGATGGATCAACCAGAGTTCTGACTGATGTTCGGTACGTGCCCAGTTTGAAGAAAAATCTCATCTCATTGGGAGCCTTGAAATCCAATGGTTCAGTTGTTACTATGAGAGATGGGGTTTTGAAAGTGACATCTGGTGCACTTGTGATATTGAAGGGCATCAGGAAAAATAACTTGTATTACTACCAAGGTAGTACAGTTATTAGAGCAGTCGCTGCAGCTTCCGGTAACAAAGACTTGGACTCAATGCAGTTGTGGCATATGAAGTTGGGACATGCCAGCGAAAAATCCTTGCAAATTCTGGCAAAGCAAGGATTGTTGAAAGGTGCAAAGGCTTGCAAATTAAAATTTTTGAGCACTGTGTTCTGGGAAAGCAAAAGAGAGTGAAATTCGGCACTGCTATCCATAATACAAAAGGTATTTTGGAATATATTCATTCAGATGTGTGGGGGCCTTCCAAAACACCTTCGTTGGGAGGAAAACACTACTTTGTTACTTTTGTTGATGACTTTTCCAGAAGAGTTTGGGTGTATACCATGAAAACTAAAGATGAAGTGCTTGGAGTTTTTCTTAAATGGAAAACTATGATCGAAAACCAGACTGGCAAGAAAATCAAGCGGCTTAGGACGGACAATGGAGGGAATATAAAAGTGATCCGTTCTTCGATGTGTGCCAAGAGTATGGTATTGTTCGACACTTCACAGTTAGGGATACACCACAACAGAATGGAGTGGCAGAGCGTATGAATCGAACATTGCTGGAGAAAGTTCGATGTATGTTGTCCAATGCTGGGTTGGGCAAGCAATTTTGGGCTGAGGCTGTGACATACGTTGGCCATCTTGTTAATCGTTTGCCATCATCTGCATTAGAAAGAAAAACTCCTATGGAGGTATGGTCTGGAAAACCGGCTACAGATTATGATTCCTTACATGTGCTTGGAACCACTGCATATTACCATGTGAAGGAGTCAAAGTTAGATCTGAGGGCAAAGAAAGCTCTCTTTATGGGAATCACTTCTGGAGTGAAGGGATTTCGTCTTTGGTGCTTAAGCACAAAGAAAATGATCTGTAGCAGAGATGTTACCTTTGATGAATCTGCCACATTGAAAAAGGTAGCAGATAAAGATATTCAGACGAGCAATACTCCACAGCAGGTGGAGTGTACTCCAAAACAGGTGGAGTTTGAGCAGATGGGGATTTGCCCAGTTAATAAGTCTAATTCTCCAGCCACAATGGAGGAATTAGAGGTTGAAGAGGTTCTGACCCAAGAACCACTAAGTACACCAGAACCAGTTGCAGTTGCAAGGCCACGGAGAGAAATGCGTAAACCTGCTCGATTTACTGATATGGTGGCCTACGCCCTTCCCGTTGTTGATGATATTCCTATCACTTATCAAGAAGCAATGCAAAGCTTAGAAAGTGATAAATGGAAAAGCGCCATGGATGAAGAAATGCAGTCTCTTCGGAAGAACAATACTTGGGAGTTGGCGCAATTACCGAAAGGTAAAAGGGAAATCAGATGCAAGTGGGTATTCGCAAAGAAAGATGGATCTCCTAGCAAGAAGGATATTCGCTACAAGGCAAGATTGGTAGCTAAAGGCTACGCTCAGAAGGAGGGAATTGACTACAATGATGTATTTTCCCCTGTTGTGAAGCATTCCTCCATTAGAATTTTGTTGGCCTTGGTAGCACAGTTGAATTTGGAGCTAGCTCAACTTGATGTTAAGACAACTTTCTTGCATGGTGAGTTAGAAGAGGAGATCTATATGACTCAGCCCGAAGGATACACAGATGCTGGTGGTAGAAATTGGGTTTGTAAGCTGAACAAATCGCTATATGGATTGAAGCAATCCCCGAGGTAGTGGTACAAGCGATTTGATAGCTTTATGAGAAGGCAGAAGTACACAAGAAGCAAATATGACAATTGTGTATATTTGCAGAAGCTGCATGACGGATCTTTCATTTATCTACTCTTGTATGTTGATGATATGTTAATCGCTTCGAAGAGCCAAAATGAGATAGATAACCTGAAGGCTCAGTTGAATCAAGAGTTCGAGATGAAAGATCTAGGTGAGGCCAAGAATATTCTCGGCATGGAGATAAGTAGAGATAGACCGAGAGGCAAGCTCTGTTTAAATCAGAAGCAATATCTGAAAAAGGTATTACAATGTTTTGGTGTAAATGAAAACACAAAACATGTAAGTACCCCACTTGCTTCTCATTTGAAACTTAGTGCTTAATTATCTCCGAAAACTGAAGAAGAAAGAGAATATATGGCGAAAGTCCCATATGCTTATGCAGTTGGGAGTTTGATGTATGCGATGGTGTGTACGAGGCCTGACATTTCACAAGCTGTTGGAGTTGTGAGCAGGTATATGCATGATCCTGGAAAAGGACATTGGCAAGCTGTGAAATGGATTCTACGGTATCTTCGAAAAACCGTAGATGTTGGTTTAATTTTTGAACAGGATGAAGCACTTGGTCAGTTTGTAGTTGGATATGTTGATTCCGACTTTGCTGGTGATTTAGATAAACTTCGTTCAACTACGGGGTATCTGTTTACTCTTGCGAAAGCCCCAGTGAGTTGGAAGTCTACCTTACAGTCTACAGTAGCTATGTCTACTATAGAGGCAGAATATATGGCAGTTACAGAAGCTGTTAAGGAGGCTATTTGGCTTAATGGATTGTTGAAAGACTTAGGAGTTGTTCAAAGTCACATAAGTTTATATTGTGACAGTCAGAGCGCTATTCATTTAGCGAAAAATCAAGTCTATCATTCAAGAACCAAGCATATCGACGTAAGATATCACTTTGTGCGGGAAGTCTTTGAAAAAGGAAAAATTCTACTTCAGAAGATTCCGACAGCAGATAATCCCGCAGATATGATGACCAAGGTGGTAACAACAATCAAGTTTAATCATTGTTTGAACTTGATTAACATCCTGAGAATTTGAGCACCTTCAGGTGTATGGCGCTCGAGAGTGCATTTGTAGGCACTACAAAAGATAGCTTTATCGAATTTGGGGAGTTGAAGGAAGTGTGTGAAGATGTGATTATCCTAATCAAATCTTCAAGGTGGAGATTGTTAACATTAATGGGAGACAACATTAATGGCAAACAATACAAAGTGGTGCAAGTTTAGCACCCTAAAGTTGACTTTGAAAAAGTGGCATGGGATAATTTTTTTTTTGGTCCTTGAGATAATGGGCTATTTATTGTTTGGTCCTTAAACCTCAACTATAAATATGCCTTCTCATTTCTCATTTCAATTCATCCCAACCAATCTTTCTCTCTTAGTTTCTCTCTTCTCCCATTTGAGAATTCTTAAGGAATTCTATTTGTTTGTAATACTTTGGAGATAGTAAAGTTATCATCTGGTGTTAGTGCCCGAGGACGTAGGTATAATTTACCGAACCTCGTTAAATCTCTTGTGTTCTTTCTTGTCCTATTTTTCTTTCAATATTTGAGGGTATAATAGTAGTATTTAATTGTGCTATTAAATTACTATAGAAGGGATATTCTGTCTAAGGAAAGACTTGGTATTTAAGAGATCCATGTGATCCACCTCTCTTCCCTGGGAATTGAACTTTGTGTGATTTTTTAGTACAATAATTTACACGCTTTCGACCCTATTGGAACAACACTCATCAATTCCATCTTCAGAGCTCCAATGTTTTTCTTTGATTCGACTCCTGTTGGGAGGATTCTGACCCGAGTAAGACCAAATTTATCAATGAGCCCGGACTTAACATAATGTTTCATGTACCCTTGGAGTGTTTTCCGGAGATACTAAAATTCATTTTATATAAACTTTTGCAGGCTTCATCAGATATGAGTATCCTTGATTTCGACATACCATTTTCCATTGTCTTTGTGGCAGCTGGTGCAACTGATTTCATAGCAACAATCGGAGCCATGGCGTTCATTACATGGCAAGTTCTCATTGTTGCTGTTCTTGCTATGGTAGCAGTAAACTACATTCAGGTGGATGCATTTTCTTTTCACTTGATTTGCTCAAATCTCATTCACCGCCAAGGTGAAAGAGCTAACATCTTTGTTCGTCAAACCGCAGCGGTATTATATGTCCTCTGCAAGGGAACTCATAAGAATTAACGGAACAACGAAAGCTCCCGTTATGAATTATGCAGCCGAGACTTCGCTTGGGGTGGTCACCATAAGAGCCTTTAACATGGTGGATAGATTCTTTAGATATAATCTGAAGCTTGTCAACACAGATGCCACACTTTTCTTTCTTTCTAATGCGGCCATGGAATGGCTAGTTCTAAGGATTGAAACACTCCAAAACCTTACTGTATTCACTGCTGCATTTTTCGTTCTTCTGCTTCCAAAAAACCAATCCAGACCAGGTAATATAATTTGTATTAACCAATCTTCATGAAAAGTAGAGAATTTCAAAGCCATTAATCTAAAAAAAATTTATCTGCAGGACTTGTTGGTCTTTCTCTCTCTTATGCTTTATCGCTGACCAGCACGCAAATTTTTGCTTCTCGTTGGTACTGCAACTTATTGAACTACTTGATTTCGGTTGAAAGGATAAAACAGTTCATGAACATACCTGAAGAACCTCCAGCAATTATAGAAGATAACAGGCCACCATCTTCTTGGCCCTATAAGGGTAGGATCGAATTGCAAGAACTGAAGGTAAATAAAAGAATCTGAACTGGAAAATGGTTTAAAGGGTGCTGAAAGTCTGATGAACTTGTTTTCTTTGAAGTTGAACCAAATCTATGTCTTGTATGGTTTCATACAACTAATTCATGTTATTTGATTCAATGCTTTGTTTAGATAAGATATCGCTCCAATGCTCCTTTAGTTCTCAAAGGAATCACTTGCACTTTCCAAGAAGGGACCAGAGTAGGAGTTGTTGGACGGACTGGAAGTGGAAAAACTACGCTCATAAGCGCCTTGTTTCGCCTAGTAGAGCCTGCAAGTGGGAGAATACTTATAGATGGACTTGATATATGCTCTATGGGACTGAAAGATTTGAGAATGAAGCTTAGCATCATTCCTCAAGAGCCAACTCTATTTAGAGGCAGCATTCGAACTAACTTAGACCCCCTAGGCCTCTATTCAGATGATGAAATATGGAAGGTGAACTAACTAATCATGGATATTAACAGAAAAAAATTTCCAACAATGAGCTTTTGGAATTTACCTTTATGTTCCTGTGGCAGGCTTTGGAGAAGTGTCAACTTAAAACAACAATCAGTGCCCTGCCAAACAAGCTAGATTCATCTGGTGAGTTGAATTTTAGTTGTGATAAATTTCCTTTTCTCAGTTAAACAGACCAAAAATGATTGTTCTACCGTCGTTGTTGAATTGACAGTGAGTGATGAAGGTGAGAATTGGAGTGTGGGGCAGCAGCAACTGTTTTGCCTTGGAAGAGTTCTATTGAAACGGAACCGAATCCTGGTGCTGGATGAAGCCACTGCTTCAATAGACTCTGCAACTGATGCCATTTTGCAAAGAATTATAAGAGAAGAGTTCTCAAATTGCACCGTCATAACAGTGGCTCATAGAGTTCCAACTGTTATAGACAGTGACATGGTCATGGTCCTCTCCTATGGTAAAGCTCTTCTTTCCTACTTCTAATATCAATCAAATGATCCTAGTTATAATCACTTTACTGCAGCATGTATTATTTTGAACTCTAATTTCACTAGCAAATCTGGGATTCGGGTCCCTGAAATCCTTTCTTATACTAAGAGACTAAACCAACCAAATGAATTCAATGTTGATTGAGTATTATATGTGCAGGTAAATTGTTGGAATATGATGAGCCTTCAAACCTTATGACAACAAAATCTTCCTTTTCTAAGCTAGTAGCTGAATATTGGTCAAGTTGCAGGAGGAATTCATATAAAAATTTTAGCAGTTATCAATGATTAGAACAAATATTGGCATGAAAATAAGATCAAATGTACTGTTATTATCTTGAATAGAAAATTTCCAGAGTCTTACAAGAGCCGTTCTTATTGATCTCTAGGAAGGTAGAGGAATACATGATAATTTGTAGTGATTCAAGCTCATTGTACCAATTCTTTCCATATGAATAAAGGAAGACTATATAATGAGAGTATCAAATGTTTACCTTGAATAGAAAACCCATTTTTATATTATTTATTGTAATGTTCTTTGTACCAACGACTATCTCAATTTCCAAATCTTTTTCAACAAACATTATTTCCCAAATCAATGAGTTTAGTTGGAATAAGTACTAACACATTTTATAAACTAGTCAAAGTAAATGGGTAAAAAAAAGAGTCATGATAGAGATTAATTCACCATTGCTATTAAATATCTCTGTGAGTTAATCCGAACTGTCTGCATCAAAGAATTGTAGCAAAAACACAATTTTGCTACCAAAAATTTCTAGGATATAGCCAAATAATAAATCAATTAACTGACAAGAAGCAGACAAAGAATAAAAAAATATATTTTAAAAAATTAATTATTAATAAGCTTAAAGACAAATCCATATAAAATACGCAATCTCTGAGGATTCTTTTATGATTGATTGAAGTTATATACATAACAAAAATGAAGAAAATTATTTCTATCATCTGTTTTCCAGAAATTATAATAACCTTTCACTAATATTTTAACAGACTTCTCTGTGATTTCTCCCGCTTGGAAACTTCCACTACTCTCAGCTTGCCCCTTATTTTAGAGAAAAATGACCTTGTTAATGCTAATACGAATATCTAATGAGGAAAATTTCGAATATACGAATGGAACTCGAACAGAAAAAAAAAGAAATAGGACAAGGTTTTAAGTTTTGTATCAAGCCACTATTTTTAAAGATATATTCGCCCCCACCTATCTTCAGTGTGCAAAAGAGTTTCAATCAAATTAACCTCGAGGATACACTGAAGCCAATGACAATTTACGTTTTGCACTGACGAGAATAGTCCACTAAGTACTAAGCAATGTATAACAATAAACTAAATTTCTACAAAAGATTTCTGCAGTAATACTTTATAGAATAATCTAATAATATTAGAAAATGGAAGAAGGAAAGAAAGAATTTTAGAATTTGTTGGTATGATTTCCAAATCAAATCTTATTCCTAACTTTTGAGCAATGACCAAAAGATTTATCTTTTGATTAATTACACCCATTCATTTATAGTTATTAAATCACTACGAATATTTGAAAATGTTCCAACAATTAACGCATCAGCAGCCTGATCCTATGCATGACTTGACTGTTTTCCTTGGCGTTTAAGGTTTAAAGTTCGTGCCTTGTAGTCATTTCTAAATATACTCATTTGTGTAAGTTGTACCATTTACGAAATTTATATTTGAAAAATTGAAGTTTAGGTTTCAATTTAGAGACCAAGGGTTCTAAAAAAAATTAATATTTCTCAAGTGGTGATAAAATTTATAAGTTTAAATTATTATTCGGTCCATTCGATAAAAAATTGTCACGCATTTTATTTATTATTTATTTAAATATAATTTAACAATATGTGTCAATTTCACTCTACTTTATGTTAAAAATCTCCTTAACAAATGTACCAAAATTATTATTTAAAAGATTTAGGATCACTCTTTTAATGTTTAATGATTTAAGTTTTGTGTATATAAATAATTTAAGATTTAGGAATTAAAGTTTAAAGTTTTTAGCTTTGACTTTGGTGTGGAAAGGATAAAGTGGAGAGATGATATATATATACATATATAAAAGATTTAAGGTTAGTTGATTGAATCTTAGTTTGATTGATACGAGTATTGTTGTCAATGCAAGACAACGTGGGTTCGAGTGCGCTGAAATACATTATCCTCCTATTTATGGGTTAGGGAAGGGCTTTTGTAACACCTCTAACCTATATCCGTCGCCAGAATAGAGTTACGGAATGTTATCGGAATAAACAGATCAAATACAGACATTTCATATTATTTAACATTCATGTCAAATATTATTCATAAAGTCCCTTATATGAGCTCTCGATGCCCAAAACATACATTAGAAACAAGTCGGGACTAAATCGGATACTCAGAGAATTTTTCACGAAATTTCAAAATTTTTCCAAGGTACAAGGGACACACACCCGTGTGGTCAGGCCGTGTGGCTCACACGACCAAGAGACATGCTTGTGTCATAGGTTGTGTGGGCACTCGAAATAGGGCACACGGCTGTGTTCCAGTCCGTGTCCACACCTGTGTAACTCTCTGACTTGGGTCATACGGTCAAGTCACACACCAATGTGCTAGGTCGTGTGTAGATGCAGGGGTTACATGGCTAAGCCACATGCCGATGTACTAGGCTGTGTGTAGGTGCAGGGGCCACACGGCCAAGCCACACGCCCTTGTGCCAAGCCTTGTGAAAAATTTTAAGCATTTTATTTTAAATTTTAAAGATGCAGGGAACACACAGCCAAAACACACGCCTATGTGCAAGGCCATGTGCCACACACGGCTGAGACACACGCCCGTGTGGACGAAATAAGGTCATTTCCAAGCCATATTTCTCACCCAATCTTGCCTTGCACCTACATTAACACTTTAACACATTCACAAGCCAATCCAAGACATTCAAAACCAACCAAGATCAAGTCTTTTACATGATATATCACTTCATAAATCTATATATTCAAACTTACCTATTTGACCAAAAATGTATAATAAAATACTTATAAGATTATTATCAAATTAACCATATCAATCTCACACCAAACATGATATAGCTTTAGATATTTTACACATCAAAACATATTCATCACAAGCCATTCCAATAGAAAAATTCAACCAAACACATGCATGCCATTCTTTACCACTTTTAGCCTATACATGCCATTATATCCTAAAATTAAATTTTACTTTTTATACCGAAATGAGCTGATGGATAGTGTGATGTATCTCTGCCAAGCTTCCAACCTAACGAGTTTTCGAAGTACTATAAAACAGAGAAAATAAAACAAAGTAAGCATTTAATGCTTAGTAAGTTTGTATAATAGGAAATTAACTTACCATTCGTTTATATTTAAGGTAAGCATGCAAAAATGCATCCAAGAAATTTGGCTAATAGCCTAAACACACAATTTCATCAAACATGTTAGTCATGTAGTTCATGTGAATATCAAGAATCAGGGATGAGCTCATCAAATATCAAATTTCGATGTGTTTTCAAGTGTATACAGGTAGTATCTCATTCAGAATTCATCTTAACTTATATCAGAATGTTGTCCGTTGAACCATTTGAAATATCGATGGATGCACGGGTAGTACACACAAAGTGTACAAATATATAATCCATCAATTCATATTTAAGAGTGCTTGTTAAAGCACAAAATTGTAAAGCCCTCTCTCGAGCCATATAACGGGAAGCTCATGTGAGCCATGTATCGGGAAACTCATAAGAGCCATAATCAGAAAGCTCATAAGAATCAATAATGGGTGGCTCCGAAGAGCCATTAACGGAAAGCTCCAGATAGCCATATATCAGGAAGTTCAAGCGAACCATATCAAGAAGCTCACAAAGAGCCATATAACGGGATGCTTATAAGAGCTGTGGTGTGTCTACAATGTATGTAGAATCACAACCAATCGGGATGCTCTGAAGAGATATTAACGGGAAGGTCACAAAAACCATATAACAGGAAGCTCGAAAGGGCCAAATATTAGGGCGCTCTTTCGATCTACGGTGTGTTCGCAACATATGCTATAGTGCCCTAAATATTTATTAACTTGTTTGTGTGTTGGGATGCACAAATGCATGCTTGCTTTAGTGGTAAAGTGTCCTGAGAAGTGTTAGAGAAATTCTGAGTTCAAGCTTTGTCTTGTGCAATATTTTTCTTTTTGCTTGATTAAACCCTATCTCTTGGCAGTAGGGTTCTTAAATAAATATGGTAAGGATGTTTCATAAAAAGCTTGCTAGTCAAAGGGATAGGGGCGTGTTACTTCTGCTAGGAGACCTGAGTTCGAGTGCTTGTATAAGCAAAGAGATTAATATTTTTACTGAGCTGGACGGCAAAAGGTTGTGTTTCAGTAAAAGTCTGAGTAATGGGAAGGATGGAGAGATTTTAGAAGTGTTGGGGGAGAAAAGTTAGGAGATTTAGAAGGGATTGGGATTGTGTTTGGTTGGAGTGATGTAGAGAGGGATTCAAAGAGAAAATTAAAGGAGGTTAAGGGGGTGGTAGTAGTTGGCCGAAAGTGGGAGTCCCCATGATGCTAATTCGGTCATAGCTAGGGGGTGCCGAAACTGAGTGATTTTTGGATTCTCATTTTGATAGCTATTGTTCTTTTACTACTTTCCTCTCTATTTCCCTTTATTTCGGGTTTTTGCAATTGTGATTCCTTTCGCTTGTTTCAGAAGATGAGTTATGTTGTTGAAAGTACCTTTCAGCTCTTGTAGCTTGTGTTTTCCTTCTTCTCCCTCACATCTCTTCTCAACACTTACCCTTTTTGGCCAAACATCTAGTATTTCCCTATCTTTCAAATCATTTCGGTTTAGCCTGGGGTGATCGAATCTTTCCTTCTCTTCTTCATTCGCCTCCCAAGTACAATTTACTCTTTGACCGAATATTATTCTTGCACTTACCATTTGTGTACTGAATCATTCTTGTGTTTTTCTCTACTGATCTTGGTAGTAAGTGCTGCTATCTTAATTTTGTTTTGTTCACCCCTTTGCCTTTTTGCCAAATCCATAGCTTTCTTTTTAACACCTTCTTTTCTGACCGGCGATTGTTAGGGAAGCATTTGTGCTAGTGCTGCCTTTTTGTAGTGGCGTTCTTTTGGAGGAAATTGTGAACCGATTACTTCCTTCCACTCATGGTTCTGCATTTCGGTAAGTGGTTTACTTGGTTCAAGTGGTTTACATTTAGTGTGGTACTTAACAAAGTTAGGTTCTAATGCAGATCCTTGACAAGGAGTGGGTGATCACTAGCTTAAGGGAGGGGTAAACCCTACTTGCTTAATCAAGGTAAGTGAATGGTACGATTGGGGATTTAAGTGTTAATAAGAGGGTGTTAACCTAACGATTTAAGGACTAACACTAGATCATATTTGGATCTAGGTTGCAGTACGTGGCGATTGGCGTTCTTCTCTTAACAGGTGTGTAATCACACTGCTTCAATTGTAAAACGGAAAAAACCAGAAAACTATTACCATCAATGCCACGCTGGCATGCACTCGCTCGTATGGTCATCTAAACCCATAAGTGCGAGCATGTGATTGTAGAGACCATCACGAACGATTTCGTGGGCTTAGGTCATTTTGGGCCACGTTAGGCCGAAATAGGTCGTGTGTGCCCCACGAGCTCGTGGGCCCACACGGATGTATGGAGTATAATGGGCCATGCTGTGTAGTTCACGCAACCAAGGTTATTATTGAGCTTAATAGGCTACACGGGTGTGTGGGCCCACATTGGCCGTGTTATGGGCTTTCGGCTCACTTTCACTGTTTGTTTAATTAAGGTCGCATGGGTCGCCTAAGACGACTATAGGCCTACTGATGGGTCGGTAAGTACACTTAGACCCTGTACTGTTGAAATAATTGTTATACGCCTAGAGGAAAAATAACTGATATACCCCTATATTATATTTGACTGTAGTAGAGGATGACATTTTGCATACACGTATATATTATGACATGACACATTGCATGGGGGTGGGTTTGATATATATATTAGAGGAAGTGTACTGTATTGGTAGCTCTGCTGCAATTACTGATAGCTTTGCTGTAATTACTAAATAGCGCCGCAACCAGTACTATATTTAGAGTGTAGGGATGGGTGGGTCAATTTTATCCCCATATGGAGTGTAAGGCTGGACGGAGCAGAGTGTAGAGGATGGTTGGATAGGATTTTTGTTGCATTTCTGTTCTGGTTACTGTAATGGGCTAAGGCCCACACTGATACTGTTATTATAATGGGCTAAGGCCCACACTGATACTGGATTGTTATTGAATCGGGCTTAGGCCCAAACCGTTTTGCCTATAGATTGTTTGATTAGTGGAAAGGTGTAATATCCCCAAACCCGGCCTAGACGCTATGGCCAAATCTGGCGGTGTCACATGTGAGTGCTTTTTAGAAAACCTTAGCAAGTCAAAAATCGTTCAATTTGTTATCTTTACTTAAGTCGTGAAATCTCTAATCTAGATATTAAGTGAAAATATTTCATTAACGCTGAAGCTAAAACATCATTAAGTCATAAATCAAATAATTTAACAATTTAAAATTCCAAAATAAACCCAAGAATAGTTCGTGACCAAACACATATTAATCTCAAAACATATAATTAAATAAAGCAAACAAAATGAAGTGTTACTCAAAAATCCGTAAATGTCTACTAGAGGTCACCATTGAGCCTTCTGTCACCAATCCATCTACTGTTGAGGATTACCTGACACACAAAATAACAAATGGGTGAGTTTTTGCAAACTCAGTGTGTACATCCCCACAACAGCATTCATACAAACAAATAACAGAATACAGATATTTCAGCCTTAGCCATACAGATATCATATGCATAACAGATCAAATATTAGAAATATCATGCGCACCAACCCTGCACATCATCTCCGTCTAACCCATCACACTATGTGGGGATAAAATCGACCCACCTATCCCTGCACACCATATATGGGGATATAATCGACCCATCCAACCCTACACACCATAATCGCAGCATATATCATAAGTATGCAGCTTAGTTGCCAGATAACGGGCTTGTGAAGCCCTTCAAATACTTCCTTCACTACATCAATCCCAACCCGATGCAATGCAGCATAAATAATATGACATGCTCTTATGCAGACATCAAATTATACCATCGTCAAATCAGAACAGATATACCAAATCAGACAGATGCACATGCTTAAATTTTACATTCTTTTGTATACAATCTAGTAATAAATCAAAGTATAGGGTCTAAGTGATGCTTACCGAACCTACAACCAGGTTACAGTCGACTTGGATGACCCGTGCAACCTTACAAAACATTTCAAACAAATTGGGCTCACACGCCCGTGTGCCCTGCTCATGTAGGCCCACACGCCCGTGTGGGTCACATGGCCGAAGTTGGCCTTGCCCGTGTGGGTCACACGGCCTAGCCCAGATTTTCATACGTCTGTGTGGCCTACACGGCCTATTTGCCTGAGCCCTTGCCTCGCACACGGCTTACAAGCCATCACAAGCCTGTGCCCGTCGCTCCAGTGTGGCACGCGCACAGTTTTGCTCGTCGAACACACGCCCATGTCTAGCGACGCAGGCTACCACACGGGTAGACCACAGGCCCGTGTGGCGTCGACAGGCCACTTTTTAGCTTTCGCCGAAACTCGTTTTCTGCATAATCGGAGTACACACTTGGTTTGTTTTCGCTGCTAATCCAACCATAAGCACTCCAAAGCCTAAAATCAACAATACTGAACCCAATATCAATCACTTAAATCGACTCCTTTAAGGACTATCAAATTCCGAAAGAGAGATCTACTTACCTTCAATGATTACGGTGATTTCTCGTTGTTTAAAACCCCGATTAATGACCCATAAAACCTTGAATATCCCCTAAACAACAAAAAAACCCCTTAAACGATCTCCAAAGAAAATCACGCAATTTGATAAAGCGATACTTATCGAATCAATAGAACTGCTAGCAATACGCTTAAGCTTATCGAAAAAGAAGAAAACGAATAAGAAGAAAAACAGAGAAGAAGGGAAAAAGAAGAAAAGAATTTCGATAGCTAGAGCTTGGAAGAAAAAGAACGGCAGAGAAAATAGTTTGCCAAAAAGAAGGAAATAAGAAAACCTCTAATTTTTCCTAAAAACCTCACCTCAAAATTTTTAATAAAACCCAACACTTAGCTGAAACTTGCAGCAAAAATAATCCTATTGCTACAGTAAGGAATCGAACTCCAGACCTCCAACACATCAACACACATCTTAACCACTAGACCAGCAGGCCCATTCTGTTAGGTTTTTGCCATCAATTCCTTATAAGCCGACTGATCTAAAGTCAGGCTTTACTCAAATAAAACCTAAATTTAGCCCAAGTTAAAGCTTGAACTTGAGACCTCCCAAACACACCCTAGAGCACAGAACCACACAAGCAGACTAATATTATGCAAATTCATGTAAAAATTTATATTCAGATTCCCCCTACGTTACAATTCCACAAAAGCCAAAATTACAGAAATTTGGGGCGTTACAACTCTACCCCCTAAAAGAAAATTCGTCCTCAAATTTACCTGATCAGAAAAGGTGAGGATACTGTTGTCGTATCGAATTATTTGCCTCCTAAGTAGCCTCCTCAGTGCTATGATTCCTCCACAGCACCTTCACCAGAGGTATAGATTTCCTATGTAGAACCTTGACGTCGCGATCCAAAATCTGAACTGCCTCCTCATCGAACGTCAGATCCGGCCTAACCTCAATCTCCTCCACAAGCATAATGTGTATGGGATCAGAGCGGTAACGTCTCAACATCGAGACATGGAAAACATCATGAATATGATCTAACTCTAGAGGTAGCTCTAACTGATATGCGACTGGCCCTACTCGCTTCAGAATCCAGTACGGCTTAATAAATTGAGGGCTCTACTTACCCTTGCGACCGAACCTCAGAACCTTTTTTCATGGTGAGACCCTAAGGAAAACCATGTCCCCCACAGAATACTCAATATCCTTCCTCCTTAGATCAGCATAGGACTTCTGTCTATCAGAAGCCGCTTTCAGACGTTCTCGAATCAAACGAACTTTATCCTCAATTTCTGATACCAAATTCGGACCCAGAACACGTCGCTCACCCAACTCAATCCAGCACAAAGGAGTGCGACAGTTACGACCATTAAATGCCTCATACGGTGCTATCTGTATACTAGACTGATAACTGTTGTTGTAAGCGAACTCTGCCAAGGGCAAGTACTCCTTCCAACTACCTCAGAAATCCATAACACACTCTTTTAACATATCCTCCAATACCTGAATCACCCTCTCCGACTGACCATCTGTCTGAGGATGAAATGCAGTACTGAAGTCAAGACGAGAACCTAAAGCCTCATGAAGTTTCTGCCAAAATCGAAACGTAAAACGAGAATTCCTATCGGAAATGATCGAGTCCGGTACCCCATGCAGCCTCACTATTTCAGAAATGTACAGCTTGGCCAACTTCTGTAAAGAGAAGTCTGTCCTAATAGGGATGAAATGTGCAGTCTTGGTCAAAAATCCACGATGACCTAAATAGAATTCTTCCTAGTGGGTGTTAGGGGCAACTCACTAACGAAGTCCATCGTTACTCGCTCCCATTTCCATATCGGTATCCTAATCGGTTGTAGCAAACCCGAAGGTAACTGATGCTCAACCTTAACCTACTGACAAGTCATACAGCGAGCAACAAAGTCGGTAACCTCACGTTTTAACCCTGGCCACCAATACAACTCTCAGAGATCTCGATACATCTTGTTTTCACTAGGATTCATAGCGTAAAGACTACTATGTGCTTCCCTCAGAATCGACAGTCGCAAATCCTTATCATTAGGTACACAGATCCTACCTCAGAAATATAGTAACCCGTCACTATTAATCCCAAAGTTAGTAGTAGTCTCAGTCTCAACTTGACGAAATCGCAACTGAGGAGACTCATCTCCTAATTGCTTATCCTTAATTTGAACCAGCCACGTCGGCCTAATCTACAACTCAGTTAGGAGAATCCCATCGTCAAAAAGGCTCAATCGAGCGAACATTGCTCTCAGATCAGTTTTAGCCCTACGGCTTAACGCATCTACCACCACATTGGCCTCACCAGGGTGATACTCTATACTGCAGTCATAGTCCTTAAGCAGCTCGACCCATCACCGCTGCCTAAGATTTAACTCCTTCTAAGTGAGGAGATACTTGAGGCTCTTGTGATCAGTGTAGATGGTACATTTCTCTCCATACAGATAATGCCTCCAAATCTTTAATGCAAAGACGACTGCAGCCAACTCCAAATCATGCGTTGGATAGTTAGCCTTGTGAGTCTTGACCTAACGAGACGTATAAGCAACTATCTTACCGCCTTGCATTAAAACGCAACCCAAACCCACATGTGACGCATCACTGTAAACCACGAAGTCCTTACCGAGTTTAGGATGAATCAGAATTAGAGCCTGAGTCAAAACTATTTTGAGATTCTGGAAGCTCTCCTGCTGTGCGTCAGTCCAAACAAAAGGAACTCCTTTACGTAAAAATTTAGTCAACGGCGCTGTGATCAACGAGAACCCCTCTACGAAACGTCGATAATATCCTGCCAGTCCCAGAAAACTGCAAATTTCTAACACACTCTTTGGATGTTTCCAATCCAACACAGTCTCAATCTTACGAGGATCGACTTGAATCCACTCAGCAAAAACCACATGACCCAGAAATGTCACTTCTCGAAGCCAGAACTCAGACTTGATGAACTTCGCATACAACTGTTGCTCACGAAGGATCTGCAGAACCACTCTTAAATGCTCGTCGTGCTCGACCTCAGATTTAGAATACACCAAAATGTCATCGATGAACACCACCACAAATCGATCCAAGTAGGGTTGAAACACACGGTTCATCAAGTTCATAAATGCCGCTGGTGCATTAGTCAACCCAAACGGCATTACTAGAAACTCGTAATGACCATAACGAGTCTTAAATGCCGTCTTATGCACATCGGCCTCCTTAACCCTCAACTGATATAACCTGACCGCAGATTGATTTTAGAAAACACTGAAGCCCCTCTGAACTGATCGAATAAGTTTTCTATCCTCGGAAGTGGGTACTTATTCCTAATCATCAACTTGTTCGATTGGCAGTAGTCGATACACATCCTTATTGTACCATCCTTCTTCTTTACGAACAGAACAGGTGCTCCCCACGGAGACACACTGGGACGAATAAACTCATGATCCAAAAGCTCTTGAATTTGAGCCTTCAGTTCTACCAACTCCTCGGTGCCATTAAATAAGGGGCGATAGACACCGGAGCTCTACCAGGAATCAACTCAATCCCAAATTCTACCTCACGGCTTGGAGGCAATCCTAGTAATTCCTCTGGAAAAACATCTGGAAAGTCTTTCACCGCATAGATGTCCTTAACCGATAATGACACAGAATCAGAGACACTAATGTAGGCAAAAAATGCCTTACATCCTTTCCTCACCAGCTTCTTTGCCACTAACACAGATATCACATTAGACAAATAATTCTGTCATTCACCAATCACAACTATCTCTTTATCCTCCTTGTACTCAGAACAACTCTCTTATCTCGTTATCCTCCTTGGTCCTCAGATCAACTCCCTTTTCAGCATAATCCAGACTTACACGATGCTTCACCAACCAATCCATACCCAGAATTAAGTCGAACTCCCCAAACGGAAGTTCTATCAGATCAGCTAGAAATATCGCCCCTAGGACTTCCAACGGAACGTCTCTGAACAGTTTACTAACCCTAATAGACTGCCCCAACGGACTCACCACTGAAATTTCACTAGAAGTGCTCTCATACGGTATTCCCAAAGTCTCAGACACAGAACATGCAACGTAGGAATGTGTAGAGCCTATGTCTATCAGTGCAACATAAAGTACATTAAGGATTAAAAACATACCCGTGATGACGTCCGGAGCATCTCCATCCTCACGACGAAGTGCAGTATAGACAAGTGCAGTGTAACACCCCCTAACCCCTCACCGTCACCGGAATAGGGCTACGAGATATTACCAGACTTATACACTAACATTTATACAAAACCCAGTCATACACTTTACATTCCAGATCAATATTCATCAAATTTCATCATAAAGTCCTTAATATGGGCCTACGGGGCCCAATATATGTTTTAGAAGTGATTCGGGACTAAACTAGCAACTTTAGAAACTTTTCCTTGGAGATAGGGGCACACGCCCGTGTGCCCTGAGACATGCCCGTGTGACCTGGAACATGGCCGTGGGGCCAGGCCATGGGCAGATTCTGACTTAGTCATACGGCCTGGGCATACGCCCGTGCGACTTGGCCGTGTGAAAACATTATTTTTAACCATTTTTAAGCTATTTTGACATGCTAAACATATCTATTTCATGCCCAAACATTTACTAATAGTTCTTAAATCAAATATCATTTATTATGCCATTCAAAGTTAGCAAATATTCATTCATTCACTTCAATACCTCTTAAGAATTATGTACCACAATTCATATAAAAATTATACAACATTTTCATACTAGTCAAACTCATGTAAGTTTAACTTCCAAAATATACATATTTCATACCGTGCTTCAACAACTTTCATGTTTATACACTATCATATACAAAATAACACCTTAACAACCTAGGTACATGCAATTTTACCAAAGAAAAGTATTCACCACTTTGAGTCTGGGATTGGCTTGGATGTTGAGTCCTTAACTTTCTTTCGTACCTAGACCTGCGCACGGAAACATACTGTACACTGAGTATACACTCAGTGGTATTTCTATAAACTAATACTTAATACAATAATAAGCTATACATATACACTGTAACATAATTTATTATTTCATAATCTTGTTAGGTTCATCACTTACCTTTAACTTATAGCTCTTAAATGTATTTAAACAATTCTTTTTATACTTTTCATATCATTCAATATCTTTCAATACTTGTATAACAGTCACAGTCACATAATCAATAGCAGTCAGTCTTTGTCTTTACTATTTTCAATTGCCCCTATTAACATAACTCGGACCTGGACAGATACACGGATCCAACCCACACACCGGGGATAATGTACAGTGTTTCATCAGCTGAAATCGGAATACACTGTAGGGTAACAGTAACAGTAGCAGTAACAGTCATAGTCAGGCACAGAGTACCTCTTCAGAACAAATCCGGAATAGTCACAGTAGTCGACACATATAGTGTCTCATCGACACACAGTCGGAATATCCCTAAACACTTCCAACCCTATGGCATGCCAATTATATCCGACTAGCCTAACACTGTTAATAGGGTATTCAAATTATATTATTTTGATACAGAAACAGTAACAGTTTCCATCATGTCATATACATTCTAATTATTAAAAATATCATTTACATTGTATTAAAACATAAGCATAGTTTATAGAAATACAAACTGAATTTCTCGAGTTTACTCGATATCCTCGTTCACTTTCTCATTTCCCTTTGTCGATGATGTTTTCGGTGCTACGTTGGTTGCATAAAATTTAACATTTAAAATTATCAATATATATTATTTAATAACACACTCTTGTATTTTCATGTATCTTTTACTTAAATTCCAATTTACTCCTTCCACCATAACCATTCTTTTTCTTCAAAACAAATCCTATATTTTCATCCAATTATCATTTTAAACTATTCCAACTCTTAAATTTACGGTATAAAACACTAATTATAACATCTTCTCAATTCAATCCCTATTATTGCAAGACATATTTTCTTTCACAATTTAATCATTCTCCCACTTCTAACTTGAATTTCCATCAAATTAACACTTAATTCTTCTATTTATTCAACTTAATCAACATCTAAAAATTTAATAACTTTCTAAATTTCGACATAACTCAAGTAGTATTCTTTCCTAGGATTCCATAGACATCAAAATTACAAGAAAAGAGATCAAATTGACTTACCAATAAGTTTGGAACTCTAAAACCCTAAATTTCCTTTTCTTTTTCTTTCTTTCTTTCCCTGCTCTGTTTCGTTTTCATTCTTTCTTTTATTTTATTTGTTTTATTTAATTACTTTATTATATTATATTATTATAATATACTTTAATCATTATTATTATTTTCTTATAAAATAAGTAAATACACATGTTTATTACATATGTACCATTTATATTTTTACACATTTTATTTATTTTTACCAAACATTTGTCACCTTATGGCCTAATTGCTAATTTAGTCCATTGGCTTTCCTACAGTTTATAATTAAACTTTCACAGTTTATTCAATCTAGTCCTTTCACTAGATTAGCCTTGATTCAAGCTAATTCACTTAATCAAAGTCTAATCAACTACACTACTAGCTTCGTAAATATTTATTAGAAATATTTATGAATTCATTTTGCAAAAATAATGACCTAAAAATTTCAATTTTTCCAATGACCTTAAAATTTGGGTCATTACATGCAGGCTACCTCGCCTCAGTCGGCCCAGTGCCTCTGACCGATGCTCTCTATTCTCGGCCCATACCGTTACCACCCCTAGCCTGACGTCGGCCCCTAGGTGGCTGCTGAACTCTTCTCGGCGGTTGTGCAGTCTCAGTAGCTGGAGCTTGCATCTGATTAGTCCCCAATGGACAGTCCTTAACACGATGCTCAGAAGACCCACATCTAAGACAAGCTCCAATAGACCTCCAACACTCGCCCGGATGGTGTTTATTACAAAGCTGACAAATTGCCACCCCAGCAAGTGCAACAGTAGGCCCAAGTCTCACGGGCCCATCAGATCTTTCCTTTTTCCTAGGCCTTACCCCAGCATTCGAAGACTCTACATCCCTCTTAGTCTTCCCTCTGTCACGGTTCTGGCGCTCAAGGCGTTTAACCTCCTCCGTAATCTTGGCCTTCTCAACCAACACGGCAAACTCACGCTCCCTCTATGGAGCTATCAGGACCCTCAAGTTATACCTAAGGCCATCCTCTAAACGAACACAGCGCTCATACTCAGTTGCCACATGCCTCGCGCATAATGGCTCAGTCTCAGAAATTCGACATTATACTCGGCCACTGAACGATCTCCCTGAGTAAGATTCAGGAATACGCATCGCCTAGCGTCATTTTAGCTGGTTGCCACGTACTTACTCTGATAAGTGGTTTTAAACAGATCCCAAGTCAATCGATCGAGCTGAGTACCCTCCTTAACAGTCAGCCACCATTGATACACCTCATCCCGTAGCAATGACACAGTTCCCTTGAGCTTCTACTCATCAGAGAAGTCCAAATCGTCCATGATACACTTCATGGCCTCCATCTAGTACTCGGAGCAACTCCAGCGATGCCCTTAAATATCTCAACCTTGTTTGAACGGAGTCGTTCCGTAACTGACCTACGACCTCCAGGCCCAACATTAGCCCCAGCAACCCTTTCCAAAATTCGCAGTATGGCTTGGGACTATGCGTCATCCCCAGCTGCACGGTCCTGAGACTCAGCACCAGTCTCAGTTATAGGTGACATCGGCATCTCGCTAGTGTCTAGATTAGGGATCGTATCAGATGTAAATGACTCAGCTTGAATCCCTCTTCAGCCTCTACTTCGGCCTCTAGTACCCCGTCCACAAGTGCCACGTGTGCTCATTGTAATTTTGAATTAATCTGTATTAAATATTTTATGCAAATCAATTTACAGTTTCGATATTTGTTAATAGATATTTTATGCAGTAAAGTTTATCAGAGTATTCAGAGTCTATTATCGCAAGTCGTAGTTTACTACAGTTTCAGTTTACATTACCTAGAGTGTTTTAGTAAAGTACTGCCTACAGTAGTTTCGTAATACATATACAGTGTTTTCTGACAAATATAGACAAAATTTCAGTATAAACTTGCTTTCAGACAATACGTAACAGAGTTTCAGAGAACTTACAGGATCAGTGCTGGAGGCTCGATGTACCACATACTTAATCAAAGTATTCGAAAATATCCAAAAATGTTTCTCTATAACCAATTTTGGAACCCAAAATTTACAGCCGAGTTTTGAATCTGGCTGTGATACCACTAAATATAATACCCCCAAACTCGGCCTAAACGCTATGGCGGAATCTGGCAATGTCACATGTGAGTGCTTTTTAAAAAACCTTAGCAAGTAAAAAATCGTTCAATTTGTTATCTTTACTTAAAGTCGTGAAATCTCTAATCCAGATATTAAGTGAAACATTTCATTAACGCGGAAGCTAAAACATCATTTAAGTGAAGCATTTCATTAAAGCGGAAGCAAAAACATCATTAAGTCATAAATCAAATAATTTAACAATTTAAAGTTCCAAAATAAACCCAAGAATAGTTCATGACCAAACACATATTAATACCAAAACATATCATTAAATAAAACAGACAAAATGAAGTATTACTCAAAAATCCGTAAATGTCTACCAGTGGTCACCATCGAACCCTCCGTCATCGGTCCATCTACTGCTGAGGATTACCTGACACACAAAATAACAAAGGGGTGAGTTTTCGCAAACTCAGTGTGTACATCCCCACATAGCATGCATACAAACAGATAACAGAATACAGAGATTTAGGCCTTAGCCATACATATATCATATGCATAATAGATCAGATATCAGAAATATCATGGGCACCAACCCTGCACAGCATCTCTGTCCAACCCATCACATCATATGGGGATAAAATCGACCCACCCATCCCCGCACACCATATATGGGGATATAATCGACCCATCCAACCCTACACATCATAAGGTACCGCATTGCAGCATATATCATAAGTATGCAGCTTAGTTGCCAGATAATAGGGTTGTGAAGCCCTTCAAATACTTCATTCACTACAACAATCCCAACCCAATGCAATGTAGCATAAATAATATGGCATGCTCTTATGCAGGCATCAAATCATACCATCGTCAAATCAGAACAATATACCAAATCAGACAGATACACATGCTTAAATTTTACATGCTTTTGCATACAATCCAGTAATAAACCAGAGTATAGGGTCTAAGTGATGCTTATCGACCCTATAGCCAGGTTACAGTCAACTTAGGCGACCCGTGCAACCTTACAGAACATTTCAAACAAATTGGGCTCACACACCCGTGTACCCTGCTCGTGTGGGCCCACACACCCGTGTGGGTCACACGGCCTAAAGTTGGCCTTGCCCATGTGGGTCACACGACCCAAGTTGGCCTTGCCCATGTGGGTCACACCGCATGGCCCAGATTCTCGCACGCTTGTGTGGTTCACCCGTGTGGGTCACACAGGCCATTTGCTTGAGCCCGTGCCTCGCACGCGGCCTACAAGCCATCACATGCCCGTGTCCGTCGCGCCCGTGCGGCACGCGCACGTTCTGGCTCGTCAAACACATGCCCATGTCTCGCGACGCAGGCTACCACACGGGCAGACTACACGCCCGAGTGGCATCGCCAGGCCACTTTTTGACTTTCACCAAAACTCGTTTTCTACATGATCGGAGTACACATCTGGTTCATTTTCGCTGCTAATCCAACCACGAGCACTCCAAAGCCTAAAATCAACAATATCGAATCCAATATCAATCACTTAAATCAAATCCCTTAAGGACTGCTAAATCCCGAAAGAGAGATCTATTTACCTTCAATGATTACAGTGATTTCTCACTATTTAAAACACCGATTAATGACTGACAGAACCTTGAATATCCTCTAAATTGCAAATAGAAACCCCTTTAAACAATCTCCAAAGAAAATCACGCAACTTGATAAAGCGATACTTATCGAATCAATAGAACCGCTAGCAATACGCCTAAGCTTATCAAAAAAGAAGAAAACGAAGGAGAAGAAAAATAGAGAAGAAAGAAAAAAGAAGAAAAGAATTTCGGCAGCTAGGGTTTGGAAGAGGAAGAACAACAAAGAAAATAATTTTCCAAAAAGAAAGAAATAAGAAAACCCTTAATTTTTCCTAAAACCCTCAACTTAGAATTTTTAATAAAACCCAACACTTAACTGAAACTTGCAGTAAAAATAATCCTATCGCTACTGCAGGGAATCGAACTCCAGACCTCCAACACACCAACACACATCTTAACCACTAGACCAGCAGGCCCATTCTGTTAGGTTTTTACCATAAATTCCTTATAAGCCCACTGACCTAAAGTCAGGTTTTACTCAAATAAAACCAAAATTCAGCCCAAGTTAAAGCTTGAACTTAGGACCTCCCAAACACACCCTAGAGCACAGAACCACACAAGCAGACTAATATTATGCAAATTCATGCAAAAATTTATATTAAGATATCCCCCTACGCTACAATTCCATAAAAGTTGAAATTATAGAAATTTGGGTCGTTACAAAAAGGATTACACACCGAGTTTTTATAAACTCACCCCTCTGCTTTCCTGTGCAGGTAATCCTTAGATGGGTCGGTGCTGCGAGGGACTCGATGAGGGCCACACAACTGATTGTGATTACTGTCTCAGTTTTATCCATTAAGACTAATTAATTTGGGTTTTTGGTTATGTAATAAGGCCTCTTAAAGTTTTATTTTTAAATTTTGGGATTTCCAATTGTTTGATTAGATTTGCTAGCTTTAGGACACGAGTTTTCAAAAGGATATATATTTTCAAAACACCACGAATACACAAACATGTTTCTCTAGCTTCCGCAAGAAAGAACGTTTTCAAAAACTAATAACAATTCAATATGCTTAACATTTGTCTAAACAATTTGAGTTTTTATAAACAAACATGATACTTGGAATTATTTTTAAAAGATCACTACAAGGGTTTTAATATTGTACGAACTTTTATTTGAGCAGAATGATGCTTTCTAAAACTCACTTCAATGTGACATCGCAGATTCGGCCATAACGTCTAGGCTGAGTTTGGGGTGTTACATATGCAGGACCAGAACCAATTGGGGAACCCTGTATCCATTGAATTTCATTTGCTCAAACGGAACTTAATATTTATCGAACATTGTCGAATATGTGATCAATTTCATACATACATATATATAACATTTATACAATTCACATATTCAACATTCAATTCAAACATATAAATATTCACAATTTAGTTACATGAACTTACCTTGACAATTGTTCGTGTATGCAAAATCCTACTAATCTGACACTTTTTCTTTTCCTCGATCTATCTTAGTATTTTAGTTATCCGGAATTATACGAATAAATTTAACATCAATTAAATACAATTTATATTCAATACAATCCAATTCATATCTTAGGCAAAATTATCATTTTGCCCCTATACTTTTAATTAATTCTGATTTCGTCCCTAGGCTCGGAAAATGAAATTCATGCAATTTAATCCTTATTCCAAGCCTAGCCGATTTTTACATATAACATTTGCAGCCCATGTAATTCATAAAATTTAGAATTTTTCCATGAATTTTACATCCTTACAATTTAGTCCCTAAATCATAATTTCATCAAAATTCACTTTACGAAAATTGTTTATCTATCAACAAAGTTCCATTTTCTACCATAAATTTCATAATTCATGCATATTCATCCATGAAAAAATGTTAGTACTTTGATAACTTTACAAATTAATCCCCGAGATAGCTAGATTAAACTATTACGATCTCGGAAACATAAAAATCATAAAAAAAACAGGACAAGAATGCTTACCCAATTAAGACAAATAAGCTTGCTTGAGTTCTCTTCTCTTAGCTAGGGTTTCCATAAAAAAATTTGGGAAAGATGAAGAATATGATATTTTATTATTTAGTTAATTTATCATCTTTTATTATTTCAACTTTCCAATTTAATCATTTTCTTTTCTTAAAATTCCATAAATGAATCATCAAACTTATCTACTAACTCCTCTTAATGGTCTATTTGCCATATAAGGACCTCCAATTTTGAATTCCATAGCTATTTGATCCTTTTAGCTGCTATAATTCAACTTTTGCATTTTATGCAATTTGGTTCTTTTATCAATTAAACATGTAATCGGTAAAATTTTCCTAATGAAATTTTCATACGATATTTTTATCATAATTTAGACCATAAAATATTTTAAAATAATTTTTCTTATGGACTCGGATTTGTGGTCACGAAACCACTATTCCAATTGCACTGAAAACAAACTGTTACAGCTA
This sequence comes from Gossypium hirsutum, assembly GCF_007990345.1. Taxonomy (NCBI): domain Eukaryota; kingdom Viridiplantae; phylum Streptophyta; class Magnoliopsida; order Malvales; family Malvaceae; genus Gossypium; species Gossypium hirsutum. The sequence continues at coordinate 7,095,084 of NC_053433.1, forward strand.
TGGGTAGTTCTAGGTATTGTCTCAAAAAGAGGTCTTCCTAGGCTTAAAGGTCTAAGAGACTGGTGTGTTGTTTATAGAAGTTTCTAATGAGAAGATTAAAATTGCTTAATTTAATATGCCATTTCTAAAAGCATCAGGAACTCAGTTTTTTAGTTGTAATGGGATTCTATTAGCTCCTCTGTGTGCAACATAGTACGTGAGGTTTTGAATGGGGGTCGTTTTGATCATTTCTTTAACAAGACATTAATTGTTAGTAGACTGAAGAGAGTCATGCCTATCCTTCAATCCTTGTAACACTCCTAACCCTTACCCATTGTCGAAACAAGGTTACGGAACATTACTGGACTTTTCAAATCAAATACGAACATTTTATATAATTTAACATAAATATCATAAACTAATCATAAATCACTCATATTTTCCCTTGTATAAGCCCTCGAGGTCTAAAATACGCATTAGAAATAAATCAGGACTAAATCGGAAACTCAAAGAATTTTTCGAAAAACTTCAAAATTTTTCTTAGGTGCAGGGGACATACGCTATTGTGGCTCACACGGTTAAGAGACACGCCCGTGTCTCAGGCTGTGTGGGCATTCAAAATAGAGGCACACGGCCGTGTCCCAGCCCTTGTCCATGCCCGTGTAACTCCCTGACTTGGGTGACATGGCCAAGCCATATGCCCGTGTGCTAGGCCGTGTGAGCATACTGACTTGTAAAAATTAAGGTGCAGGGGTCACACGGCCAAGTTACACACCCGTGTGCTAGGTCATGTGAAAATACCTGGGCATTTTGTTTCTCAATTTTAAAGATGCAGGGGACACACAGCTAGACTACATGCCCATGTGCTAGGCCTTGTGTCACACACGGCTGAGACACATGCCTGTGTCTTTGTCTGTGTGGACGGAAATAGGTGATTTTAAGGCCACATTTCTCACCCATGTTTGATTTCAACCTAAACACTTCAAATTTCATACTTATAGGATATAACAAGACCATCAATACAATCAAATTAAGCTCTAAACATGTCAAATTATCTCATATATCACAACATATAAAATTTACTATATTAATCATAACACATATTTGCATACTTAAACCAACTATACTACACTATCTCATTCACCACTATGCCTATAAACTATCCATCAATTAATCACATCAAACATATATCAAGCATGCTAACACTACACATATTTATATAAATTGATTGGAAATATAAACAAAATGTAATCTATAATATTTACACAAACCAACTTTACTCAAAGCCATTCCAACCCTATACATGCCATATAAACCATAATGTACGTTTCAAAAGCTACTAGAATAAGTTAGATAATGTGACTTGATGTGCTGATCCGATCTCCCGACCTCGCGATAATCTTCAAAGACATTAAATAACACAAGTTTAATAAAGCTTAGTAAGTTTAATGGGTTAAACATAAATCTTACCGAACCTACTACAACACATCAATTAAATAAAATCATTCAATATAAACTCCCTGCCAATCACAACTTCAAGTGATGAATTCACTTATTTCAGATCAATACCAAAAAAACATCAATAAGTTTTCCAATTCTAATTTCATAAGTCACTTACCAAATCTTACCAAATCGGAGAACGGCATACGAATAAGAGTATATCATTTTCAAAAGGCCGAAGGCTAAACAGAAGCTCATGAGAGCTAACAGAAACCCATAAAGGTTGAACAAAAGCTCGTAAGAGTTGAATAGAAACCCATAAGAGTTAAATAAAAGCTTAAAAGAGCTGAACAGAAGCTCATATGAGTTAAACAGAAGCTCATATGAGTTAAACAGAAGCTCGTGAGAGCTAAACAGAAAGTAAACATGAAAGTTTACAACAAATGCTGAACCTCGGTTTACTTGGGTAATTTTCCATCATTTTCCTCCAATGTTGTGAATTCCTTGAATGCTGAATGTACTCATATCTCGCGTTCCATTTAATCCCAATATTCAATTCAAATTTTTATAACTTTAACAATATTTTATTTTCAAAAATAGAATAAATACATAATACCATTCATCAAATTAATATAAATAGTTAAGCTATCTGTACGAACTTACCTAGATTAATTTGTAGTATTTGCAGAAGTTCAGGGACTATTCTGCTAATTTTCTTTTTTCACGAGTATATCTAAAATATAAAATTACTCATTCATTAGCATATATTTCAATCACAATTCACTTTACAATTAATACCCCTCAATTTTTCAAATTTACATAATTACCTCAACATTTACAACTTTTACAATTTAGTCCCTTAAGTATTTAGTCTATCAAATGAACTAATTTTTTCTCAATTGATAATTTATCTAAATATTCTAGGCTATCATACAGCCCTTGATAAATAGAAATTTAATACCAAACCCTAATATTTAACCTTTTAACAATTTGGTCCTAAAATCAATATCTAACAAAATTACTATGTAAAATTATCATACAAAAAAATTAAAAAGCTCTAAATCCATTTTTTTGGTTAAAAAATCCATTATTCATCAATGGTAACTTTCAAAATTTCCAATAAAATAAAAAACTAATGAAATAGTTTTTCATGAAAAGGGCAAGAATTGGACTCACTTGAAGTAAAAATATGAAATCAGCTCCTTAAGCTCTCTCTTATGGCGTTTTTAGGCTAAAATTTTGAGATGAAATGTCTAGAAATTAATTTGGCCATTTGTTTTATTTTTAATTTCAACTAGATTACGATTTTGCGTTTAATTAACTTTATTTTATTATTTTTTCACACTTATGCCGCCTCAGCCATCTCCTTTAGGCCTAATTGCTTCTTAAGTCCTCCCTTATTTACCATTTAAGCCATTTAATCACTAGTTCTTATAATTCATAAGTTTTGTACCTTTTTCAATTTAGTCCTTTTTAATTAATTAACCATCAAAATATTAAAATTTTTTAACAAAACTTTAATACTAACTTAATGACACTCTGCAAATATTTATAAAAATATTTACGGCTCAGTTTATAGAATCGAGGTATCGATACCTCATTTTCTAAACCACTTGACCTAATAAATCCTTATAAAACACAAATTACTAATTTAAAAATCTTTCTAAAACCACATTTGACTCATAAATACTAAATAATAAAATTTACGAGCTTAATCATCGAATTTAGTGGCCTCGAACCACTATTTCGACACCACTGAAAATCAGGTTGTCACAATCCTAATCAAGTAGGTTTTGTACCTGAGGTACCCTTTCTTGATCAAGTTTTAGATTTGGTTCCATAGATGGATACGCTTTTCCATGTTGTGTTTCTAGTCTTTATGGAAAAGGCAATACCTCAAGGTGTCTATCTTAATACTTAACCTTAATTTCTCTGCGTGTTTGGTGAGATTGTCTCTTTTTATAGCGAAAAGGACTTTTCATCAAGATCTATTGAGGGGTATATAAATATCTTACTTTTGCAAAGGTGATCACCTTGCCTTATTATCTTGGAAGCATTGAGGGGACCGTCGTCTAAAGAATTCTCCCATGTCCGTTCTCCTCTTTTACTCATTTCGTTGTTGCTTGACCGCCATAGTTACTTCAGCATTGATATACTTTTCCGCCCTTACAAGTAGGTACAGGAAGACCTTTGGCGACTTCTTTAAAAGATACTTGAAGTCTCTAATCCTTTAATCCATTAGTAAATATTGCAATTTCGATGGTGTGGTCTAAATTTTTTACTTGGAGAGTTTCAACATTAAATCAGATAACATTTCTTTTAAAGTTTCATTCACCCATTTCTTTACTATCATCAAAGTGATAGATGCCTTCTTGTGGATAATGTTGTTAAAGAAATGGATCATAAACTTCAATCCAAGCTCTTTGAAATTTGATACGAACCCTGGTTTTAAGGAAGAATACCAGAAGCTTGTTGTCTTTTTTAGGGTAACAATATGTAAAGCCCCAAATTTTTGGTATAGTAAATGGTACTATTTTGGAACTTGATGCCATGAAATTCTAGGTAAAATTTGAAAATAAGTGTATTAAGTGAATTCTTGAGGAATTAATTTTATTTGTAGAAAATAAATTTTGTGAAAATGATTATGATTATGAAATTTTGGAAAAAAAAACAAATTATAAAGTAAAAAAGTAGAATAACCTAAAGTGTAAATTATCCAACGATTAAAGAAACGAGATAATGATTATTAATAAAGTAACATATGACTAGGAAACTAGATTGGAATAAAATAAAGTTTGAACTAAATTGAATAAAAATAAAAGTATAAGGATTAAAATTTCAATTTTTTTCATTTTTCCAAGTTGGACAAAAGTGCAGTTTTTCCTTGAGCAAGATTATATTATAGTTGATATTGTGATTTGTGGAGCCTCCAAGTGTTCAGTTTCATATATGGAACATGCTCATACTAATTAAAAAACCAAAATTTATCTTATAAATTATCAAAATTGAATACATTTTTCACTTATTAATACAAGGCAATATAATTATAAACTCTTTAAATGGTCTAAGCATTTATGTGCATGCTGTTACACTAAAATATGTTACAACATTACATGTTTACCCTCTTTAAAACTTCAAATGGTGATGCGTTCGTCTGAAGATGCTAGTTCAATCTTCACAAGAAAAGCTTTCACATAAGTTTTTAAACAACTAATGCGGTAATCTCAGAGAGCTTAGTAAGTACACAATGATTTTTCGTACTTTACCCTTGTCTTTTAAAAACTTTGAATCTTTTATGAACATTAAACTTAAATTCATTTGGGCCATATGTTAATTGTCCTTATGTGGTTTTTGCATGCAAAGAAAAATAGAAGCAAATATTGATTCCCTAGTTGTCTAATGTTTAAACTAATACTAAGCGGTGTTACGTGGTCGGATCGTAATACAAAAAATAACATACATTAGTAGATGAACCTAAATATGTTCTTAGTCTAATTGGAAATGAACAAACCGGTTGAAAAACTAATATGTTGTCTATCAATTCCAATTGGATAGATATTTTGTCTTGGGCATTGGAGCGGGTGACTTTCAAAAGATAGAGACATAGAGGTGACTGACTAGACTAACAACACATCAGACTGGACCTAAAAAGAATAGATTCTAAATCTACTTATGGATTAATTCACTTGTAATTTTCAAATTGTGGCATACCTTAATCCTGAGAGGATAATGGACTATGTATGTGTGACTCATATATTTGGATATAAGTAAAAGCTTGAGTTTGAATAAAAAAAGAACCGAAAGCTGGTGCATTGAGTATATGGCTTATGTAGTATGTAGCGTCATTCACAATAGTGAAATTCATAGCGCAAGATATGGGTAAATGATATCCTCTGTAACAGCCCGATTTTAACTAAATCGAAATAGAGGTTTTGGCACCACAAATTTGAGGTCATAAAATTATTTTAATATTATTTTTTATTTTTATAGCATGTGAGTATGTATGTGTGAAAATTTTGTGAGCTAATTTTATCGTTTAATAGCTCAATTCGAGAAAAAGGACTTAATCCGTAAAATGCAAAAGTAGTATGCTATTAGTTAAAAACGCTTAATTGCCATGGATTATTAAATGAAAGGTCCTTATGTTGTAATTAGACCACGATTAGTGGAATTTGACATAAATGACCAACCATTAAATGTTTTGTTAATGTTTTAATTAAGGTTAAAAATAGTAATTTGGTTATTAAGGTTAATTTAATTAAAACAAAAGCCAAAATTTAGCTCATTTCTTTATTCCTTAGCCGAATATTAGAGAAAGAAAAGAGGGTTTTGAGCTTTCATCCATTTGGCCATGGTTGAGCTTGATTAAGGTATGGTTTTAGCTCGGTTTTTGATGATTTTTATGTTTTTGTGATCGTTGCTTTGAGTACTAGCTAGCCCGTACCCTAATTTTTGAATTTGTTGGTGATTTTGAAAAATACCACTGATGAATCCATGAGTTTTATGATGTTTGATCATGAATTATGCAAGCTTGGCGTTTGATATGCATGTTTTATAAAGTGATTTTTGACAAAAATGTCAATTAGGGATTAAATTGAGAAAAGTGTAAATTGAGAGGTTAAATTGTGAAATAAATGAAAAATATGGGCTGCTAAAGACCTATAGAGAATTTGGCTAAGCATGGGTTATATTGAATTTTGTGTACTTATAAAATAGGGACTAAAATGAATAAATGTGAAAGTTTAGGGCCAAAGTGAAAATTTACTTAAATATGTGTTTGTGGATGAAATTGATTGAGATGGTGATTAAATGGATTAATTTTGAATACATATAGATCAAGAAAGAAAGAATCCAAAATTAGATCGGGGGAAAGGCAAGCTTATCGAGTAATTTACTCATTTTGCCATTTTCATACCCGAGGTAAGTTCGTATCTGGTAATTTCATTATAAGTTCATGTTAAATGCTTTGATATTGCATAAAATGTGATTATGAGATTTTAGATAATGTTTGAATCGTGATTACGACTCTACGGAGGTGTTCGAAGATGAACTCAACAAGTAAAACTTCTCTGTCGAACCTTAGAAATAGATAGAATGCTAGTGAAATGTCTTTAGGTTAATGTATTGGCTTCAGGCCATGATATCGACACTTCGGGTGCAAAAAATGCCTTGATTTGGCTACCGGCCATAGTATAGGTATTCATAGAGGAGTTACCTTGATTTAGCTGCGGGCTATGGTATAAGTACTCCGAGATAAGTTACCTTGATTTGGCTTCGGGCCATGGTATAGGTACTTGTCGATTGAGATCCTTGAGAATTCTACTTCTATTTTGAATGGTTCAATGGGTAAAAAAATGGCGTGGTTGAGAAAGAGGTTAGTATGATGTGATACATGTACGCATGAAACCTACTCAAGTATTATATTGAAAAAGTTCAATGAGATGGTAATCATGTTTTGAGACATCAGAATGGTTTGTGTGAATGCGATGTTGATTTGGTAATATGTAAATGCTTGTGTTATATTTGTTTGATGAATTGAGTTACTCGTTTACAAACTTACTAAGCTATGAAGCTTACTGTGTGTTATTTGTCTATGTTTTATAGATAATCAAAGGTAGCTCGAACTCGAGGATCGTCTGGAGCATCGTCACACTATCGATCAATTTGTTTGTACTTTTGAAGCTTGTATATATGGTATATGACATGTATAGGCTAGTGTCATTTTGGTATGTTTTAAACTATGATATTAGCCATGTGATTTGGCTTGTTTAATAATGTTAAGGTGTTTTTAGCCATTTAAGTTGGCTTGAATTATGAGTTAGATGAATAATATATGATGTATAAATTGCCTTATGTTTTGATCTGGTTATATGGTTGCTTAAGTAGCTAGTTTCCATTTGGTAAGTTAATGCTTGGAAGATGATATGTTGTGGATTGATCTTGAGACATAAAATAGATGACAAAATGTTGAATAAATTCATTTAAAAGCTATGTAAGTTTTGATGATTTTGGCATAAGGACTTGGTATGTTTTGATTATGGAATTGAATAGTTGAAATGGTTGAGACTAGATGGCATGAATGGTATATGAATTGACATGTTTTGGCTGCCTATAAATGTGTAAAATGGTGTCATTTTGGTTGCTAGGTGAGCATGTAAAAAGGGTGGCAAATTGGCTTTGCAAATAGCCTATTTTTGTCCACACGGGTAGAGACACGTGCGTGTGTCTCAGTCATGTGTGACACATGGTCATGCTACACAGCCGTGTGTCCCCTAGGGTAGCCTTACGAATTAAGTCAATATACCTACAGGTTTGGCACGACCTAGACACACGGATGTGTCTACTGGCCGTGTGTGTCACATGGGCTCACACACGGGCTTGTGACTGACCGTGTGACATAAGTCAGTATACCCCTTAAATGGAACATTGCCTAGCACACAGGCGTGTATGGCCATTTCGAAGGGTACACGGGCTATACATACGGGCGTGTAGTCGGGCGTGTGACCTAAGTCAGTATGTATGCCTTGTTTTCAATGGCCTGTGACACGGGCGTGTCCGATAGCCGTGTGAGGCACACGGCCTGTTCACACGGGCGTGTGACCTCTGAATGCAAGATAATTTTCTAAGTTTCAGAAATTTTTTGTATGTGATCGGTTCAGTCCCGAACCTTTTCTAAGCATGTTTTAAGGCCTCGTAAAGCCTTATAAGAGACAATGTGAATGTGTTAGATTGATAATTATGTAATTAGAATAATGTATTAGAAATGTATATTATCTGTTGTGCTTTGTTCGGTAATGCCTCGTAACCCTATTCCGGCGACAGATATGGGTTAGGGGTGTTACATCCTCTCATTGGCTTTACATGGTTGATGAAAAGTAAATGTAGCCATGGGTCGTTTGTTTTTGTGATGAATGACTTGATTACTATTTGATAGTATTTGACTTTTCATGAAAGAAAATGTAATGGTTACCATAAGATAAAATAAGATCATATTGGGAGAACAAATTTATCCCAAAGAGATTAAAGATATCCTATGAGAGTAATACACTTGTGACAAGGTCATTGGACGAGCATTGATTGAGTTGCTTTCGTAATGGTATGTCGTTGGAAGAGCTCAACCACGATACTATAGTGGAATGAATTTGAGACTAAATAAATTTATAATTAACAGGTGAAAAGCTAGAACTTAATTATAAATCATTTGAGCCCTAATTGCATATTCAATCGGTTCCTTCTCTAGCTCGTTGAAACAAGAAATGAATTGCATGTTGAATCAAATGAATAGAAATGGATAGAAATGAAAAAGTTAGAGAAATGAGAAACATTTGGAAATGAATGTGGTTTTCTTTAAATAAAAATAAAATGACTTGAAATGAATTTATGATTTTCAAATAAATGAAGTTCAAAATTGGAAATAAATTTATTGGTCATGGTGAATCCATTGAATGTAGAAATATTAAACATATTTTCTCATAAGTTATTTTATAGTAAAGTCATCATGATTTTAAAGAAATTAGAATTGGGTTGAGAAAAAGATTTAATTGAGAAATTAATTTATTTAAATTAATTTTGTAGACACTTAATTTTGCCCGGGCCTAGAAATAAGTCCAAAAACAAAAATAACAAACCCAAAAAAAAAAACGAAGTCCAAGTTCAGTCCAAATTACAAATATAATTTGGCCCGATCGGAATGGCCCATTTCTTGAAAAGATTTAAGGTCCATCTACAAGCTTGACTCATATGGAAATATAATCTTCAATGATATGCAATCTTAGATATGATTCCAATCTTAGATATGATATGCAATCTTAGAAGATATGATTTTGTAATCTTAGAGATTTAATTTGTAGATACCTTTTAATCTTAACCGTTGATGTAATTGATTTGTACCGTTGGATTTGAGGAGGTTCAACTATAAATAGAGGCCTCTCCCTTCATTGTAAACAAACTGAAGTTTTGAAAAACAATAAAATTCTTGAGAGCTTTCACTCAAATTTCTCTCCCTCTTACGTTCTTATTTTCTACGGTTTGTTCTTATTTTATTCTTTGTTCATCTTCGTTTTTCAACCCTTTTTATTTTGATTTAATCCATGTTTCCCTGATTTTTTTATATATTTTAATTTTTTAATAATTTTAGTATCATATCAAACTCTTTCATTTTTTAATAATTTTTTTTAGTATTACTCTTAGTAAATTATTTTTTAAATTTTACTCAAATCATTATTTTTAAAAAATATATATTTCATTTAATTGTTATATTTTATCCAAAAGTTTTTCTAAAATGAGGTAATGTTTTTCGTGTTTAGGAATTTGGGAAATAGTGCCCTAACATGCTGGGTTGCGATTTCTCGTTTGTCTAAATGCCTAAAGTATCCTTCTAAATAGATTTTGTAAATCACGAGATGATTTCAGTTGGATGTGATGTTGGATGTGATGTTTGTATTCTTTCGGAGCTAAGGAATCTCGATTTTTCAACTTAACTAATTTCGGTTTTAAAAAGGGATCCTATTTTTAAATCCTTTCAAATTTTTGACATTAAGACAGAAAACTATTCAATTTGGTACCAATTTTGGGCGTTGCGAGGGTGCTAATCCTTCCTCGTACGTAACCGACTCTCGAACCTATTTTCTTAATTTTCGTAGACCAAAACGTTTTATAAGGTGATCCAATCACACCTAAAAAGTTTGGTGGCGACTCCCGTTTTTGTTTTTCAAAAGTCGATCCCTATTTTTCAAACATCCCTTTAAAAAAAGGTTTCAACAACTTGGCGACTCCGCTGGGGACTTAAGAGAGTCAGGCCAAGAAATTGAGTATTTTCTGTCTTAATGTCGGAAGTTTGGAAAATTTAAAATTGGATCCTTTTACATGTGTTTGCTGCATATGTTTGTTACCTTATTGTTGTACATTGCATTTCCATGACCGTTGTGGTCACACCCTTAAGTGCGAGTGAGAAGCTACGCTTTCGTAAGGTTTTCACCTTCGTATGAGCTAGTGGATTGCTTCCGGGATGCTGTACCTATGTCTTCGTAAGATTTTCATCTCCGTATGGCCATAGGGAAATGTGTCCCCTTGAACTGAACTTGGTCTATATGAGTCTATAATTGGTGAAGACCAAGGAATTTGCTGGTTCAGGTACCCTAGCTTTAGAGCTAAAACTCATATAGTGAACTTTAAAGAGTTTAGGAAAAATAGTGATAACCTTTAATAAGCTACCCTTGTAAGTACTTGTTTATCATTTTTTTATGATACTAACCTATTTTTATTTTGCTGTCATTGCATGTCATTTGGCATTTAAAGGTTTCGATTCACGGCTTGATTTCTAGATTAGAAAGTTTTGTAATGAGGAATGCATACCTTGATAGAGTGGAGGACAATGCTTCTGTCTGTACCTGGTTAGAGAAAACCCAGTTAGAGAAAGGAGATAGTGTCACCGAGGGATATACGTCAGAGTTATGGGACTTCACCCGTATTAATTTGACGCAGAATGAGTTTCAGGAGCTGAGAAACATTTGGGCCCAATGGGATGACGAGGCTAAGCAGTTTTTCTATCAGAATTATGGAGACCTTCCCCATTTGCTAGACATCAAAATAGATAGGCACTTGTTTCGAGCTATGGTACAGTTCTGGAACCCTGCTTATAGTTGCTTTACATTTGGTGATGTTGATCTTGCACCTACTTTGGAGGAGTATACGACTTTACTGCGTTGCCCGAGGATTCAGGGTCACAAGGCTTATGTTAGGCCTGCTAGTCTTCCAACTTTTGCAAAGAAGTTGGTGATGATTACTGGGATGAGTGAGCAGTGGGCTGTAGCTCATATACAGCAAAAGGGTGATAGTTAGTGCGTTCCATGGGCCATTTTGAGGGATTTGATATCGACACATCCAGACGTAAAGAAAAGGGTCGACGTCCTGGCTTTGTGTAAAGAAAAGGGTCGACGTCCTGACTTTGAGTATTTACGGCATGGTGATTTTTCCAAAGGCGTTGGGGCACATAGATGAGGCAGTTGTGGATTTGTTCGATCGCATTGGTAAGCAGAATACACCGGTACCAGCAATCCTAGCTGAGACATTTAGATCTTTGAGTGCATGTCGGAGAGCCGGTGAAGGTAGATTCATTGGATGTGCACAGTTGCTGTTGGTTTGGTTCCACAGTCATTTCTGGAAGCTTGATAAGGTTCCTTGTCGAGTATTCTTTAAGGGTTATTCTCCCTTAAAAGAAGCAGTAGACATGCCGATGAGAGATGACATTTCAGATGAGAGGTGGATAGACATTCTTCAGAATCTTCGAGAGGAAGATGTTATGTGGAAGGCTCCTTGGTTGGTTCCTAGTGAAGTCCTTTATCGCTGTGACAGTTTTGATTGGGTCCCTTTACCAGGAATTTGGGGAGTTGTTGGATATGCACCATTGCTTGTTCTTAGGCAATATAGAGCAAGGCAGTTCATACCTGTTACACAAGGTCTAGCTCAAAGTGATTTCTCTTATAAAAGAGATCACTATAAGAAGAAGATGCGAGAGATTTCTGAGGCTTGGAAGAAGCCTTTCTGTATGAAGATCTTGACCGAAGGCTCGACGCTAATCCTTGAGTATAAAGGGTGGTTTAGTAGGAGAGTCAACGATAATGTCCCTAGGCCAATTTTGGGAGTGGCTCGATCATTAGAGGAGAGCTTGCAAGTGATTCCATCAGAGTTGGAGGTTATGAAGAAAGAGTTTGAGAGAAAGAATTCGAAGATTGAAAAGAGGATTGAGAAGCTCGAAGAGGAAAAAATGTGCTTAAGTCTCGACGTCGATGTTCAAAAGATGGAAGTCGAGAAGTGAAAAAGGAAAAGAGAAAGATCGAGGAAGATCGAGATGATTTAAAGGCACACTACAAAAAGGCCCAGGTAATGTTGAAAAGGGTCGGATTAGGGAGATCTCCAGAGCTGTGGCAGCAAGAGATTCAGGAAGAAAGAGCCAAAGTCGAGTATTGAGAAAAGAAGTTCCAAGAGATGCAGTCGCGTAATCAGGCCCTAGAGAAGGAAAATCAAGGATTAAAAACTAAGGTGGTTGAACTTGGACGATCTCTTCATCATCACCAAAGTCGTAACCTTGCAATCGAGTTACAGGCAAGCTTGAATAAGATCGAGGAAATGAAGCACGATATTGAAAGGTTGTAAGCAGCACTACAAGGCTGTGAGCTACAGATTGAACAGCTCGAGGCAAGAGAAAAACAGTGGAAGGGAGAACTTCACCATCTTCAGGATCAAGTTGAAAATAGGGATTATCTCATGGGAGAAGCCTTAGTTCAGATTCGAGAGGTTGCTAAACACTTGCAGGATTTGGCTGTACAAGCTAGAACGCTGAGTATAATGTATGAGTCATCGTCAGACAGAGGACGAGAGTTAACATTGTTATTAGATAGGGTTAAGACTCTAGGCCTACGGGCGGAAGCGTATTTGTAATCCGTTTTATGAAAAGATTTTTGTTTCTTAAATAACGTTTTCTAAAATGAAATTGAATCAGAATCGATATCTTTTTGCATTCATGCATTTGCATTTCATAGCATCTCATTGTATCATATGCATTCAAGTTTATAGAAAGAGCCTAATTAGTTAAAATTAATAGGGAGAAAGAGAGTAAGAGAAAGAAAATCTAGAAGCAACACATCACTATGAAACTCGTGCAAAAACTAAGAACATGGACCAAAGATTTGAACAGTTACAAAAGGACATGCAGGACAATTGCAAGAGCAATTGGCAAAGATGCAAAACAACATGAGGGAGCAAATGTTGGAGGCACAAAAGAACATGATGGTTGAGATGGCCCAACTTCTGAGGGCCACTGATAAGGGAAAGGCTCCCATGGCAATTACTGGCGAGGAGGGTGAGGATCATCCTCCAGGTTTCACCCCACCCCACGTGCTTATACAAACCGAGGCACTTCCTAGGAGGCCATCTGTCACTATAAGGCCCCAACAAGGGTCGGTCGATATTGGGATCCCCATGAATTTCCCAACTAGTTCAGGATTCAATTCGGGTGACAATCCTGCAAATCCTGGCATTCTTGACTTAGACATGGCTGAAAAAGAGGATCTAAGAACTGAGGCTACAAGATAGTTGGAAGATCACTGTAAATGGTTGGAGGAAAAGTTCAAGGCTTTAGAGAATGCTGATGGGCATCATAGGGTTGATGCCAAAGATCTAAGCTTGGTCCCAGACTTGGTGCTTCCTCACAAATTCAAGATGCCAGAATTTGAGAAGTACAATGGGACTACTTGCCCAGAAGCTCACATTACGATGTTCTGTAGGAGGATGACTGGGTATGTGAATAATGATCAATTGTTGATTCACTGTTTCCAAGACAATTTAATTGGAGCAGCAGCCAAGTGGTATAATCAACTGAGCCGGGCCAGAATAAGTTCATGGAGGGATCTTGCACAGGCCTTCATGTAGCAGTACAATCATGTGACTGACATGACTCCGGATAGGATCACGCTGCAAAACATGGAGAAAAAGCCTAATGAAAATTTTAGGCAATATGCACAGAGATGGAGGGAGGTAGCAATACAAGTTCAACCACCGTTGTTGAAGAAGAAGACTACCATGTTGTTCATCAATACTCTAAACGCTCCTTTCATCACTCACATGATTGGGAGCACCACCAAAAGTTTTACGGATATAGTCATGGCGGGAAAGATAATTGAGAATGCTATAAAGGGTGGCAAAATTAAGGGGGAAACAACTAAAAGATCGGCCCCAAAGAGAAAGGATAGTGAAGTGAATAACACAAGCACTTTCAACACGAAGGCAATCACAGTTGGTCAACCTAAAACAAATGCGGTTGAGCAACAGAGTTCTCAAAGGCAAGAGTCAGGTACAAAGCAGAATTCTGAAAGGATGCAATTCACACCTATCCCCATGACGTGTCGTGAGCTCTATCAAAGCTTATACGATGCACATGTTATTTCTCCTTTTCACCTTAAGCTATTGCAGCCCCCATATCCTAAACGGTATGACGCAAATGCCAGATGCGAATACCATGCTGGAATACCGGGGCATTCGATTGAAAACTGTACTGGTTTTAAGAAGGTCGTAGAAAGGCTTATTAAGATGGGGGTAGTGAAGTTCAATAATACCCCGAATACTGAAAATCCATTACCAAATCAAGGAGTGAACGCCATTGGTGAAACCAGTGAGAGGAGAATAAAGGAAGGCGTGGCTGAGGTGAGAACGCTGATGAAGATGATTTGGGAAGAAATGGTAAAAAGAGAGATGATAATCTCTAAAGAGAGGAATGAAGAAGCAAGGGACTATTGTAAGTTCCATGCCGAAGAGGGGCACAAGATTCAAGAATGCGACGAGTTTAAGGTATTGATACAAAGCCTTATGGACAACAAGGAGCTGGATTTTATGAAGCTGGGCCAAATGAGAGACATATATGCACATTAAAAAGTGCACCGAAGAATCAAAACCGGCCAAGGATCATTATTTCTTTACCAGGAAGTAATGAAGTTGAAAGATCGACGGTACCGAAAGTCATCATTCATAAACCTGTTTCCTTTTCTTATAAGGATAACAAGAGGGTACCATGGAGTTATAACTGCCATGTGTCAATGCCGGAGAGAGAGGATATAGCAAGTGCTTCTAAGGAAGTTCAGGGTGAGGGTTCCCATACACGGAGCGGGAAGCAGTATGATACAGTGGGCGTCAGAGAGGAGCCCACAAAAACAAAGAATGTTAGTACAGAGAAGGAGAAAGAGGCTGAAGCACATATCAAGGAGCCAGTAAAGGAGGAAGAGGCTAAGGAATTTCTAAAGTTCTTTAAACATAGCGAGTATAGTGTGGTCGAGCAATTGCGTAAGCAGCCGGCTCGCATATCAGTATTGGCTCTACTTCTGAGTTCTGAGCTGCATCAGGATGCATTGATGAAGGTGCTCAACGAAACATATGTCACCCATGACATATCCGTTAACAAGCTAGACCGGTTGGTGAATAACATAAGTGCGGATAATTTCATCTATTTTAATGACGATGAAATCCCACCGGAGGGCAGGGGGTCAACAAAGGCCCTGCACATCACTACTCGATGTAAGGGGTACACACTCCCAAGCGTGCTCGTCGATAATGGATCGGCTTTGAATGTTCTACCGTTGTCTACTCTGAACAGATTACCCATTGATGATTCTCACATTAAGACATGTCAAAATGTGGTAAGAGCCTTTGACGGTACAGAAAGGAAGGTGATGGGAAGGATTGACATCCCCTTGGAAATTGGGCCGAATATATACGAAGTAGACTTCTTGGTGATGGATATCAAGCCCTCCTACAATTGCTTATTAGGAAGGCCATGGATACATTTAGCGGGAGCAGTGCCCTCATCGTTGCACCAAAAATTAAAGTTAGTGACGGATGGACGGTTAGTAACCATCAATGTAGAGGAGGATATTATAGCCACAGTCACTAGCAAGACCCCTTATGTTGAGACAAACGAAGAGTCTATTAAGTGTTCCTTTCACTCTTTAGAATTTGTGAATGCAACCTTCATTTCAGAAGGGAGTGAGCCACATGCGCCAAAGATAGCAAGAGCCACGAGGATGGCTCTACAAATGATAGTGGGAAAGGGAGCCTTGGCAGGAAAGGGGTTAGGAAAATACCTGCAATGAGGGACTTAAATCCCAGAACTAAAAGAGAAGAGAGATCGCTTTGGTCTGGGCTTCAAGCCAGATAATAAGCAAAGGAGGAAGGAAGTTGAGAAGCGTCAAGAGGGAAGAAAGGCGTGCCTTAATAGAAGAGAAGTAGAGTGGGAGCCGATGACATTCCCTTCAATATCCCAAACCTTTATATCAAGAGGGTTACTTTTAGAAGAAGGTCATCTGATTAATGCTATACACGACAAAGGATCGGAGTAAGGAAACCTTGAGGGCATTCGCCCTTACAAACTGGAAGCTCTCTGAACAATTGGACTATAGAGGAACTTCCTGTAGTCTTTAGGAAATTTTCAGAGTAATTCTCAAAACATTCTTGCTACTCTAGAGCCTAGGAGTAATAGGATTTCATTTGTGAAATGGGCTTACAATAATCTATTATTTTTTAATAAAGCATAACTTTTATCAATTTGAACGAGTATTGTTTCATTTTTATCAACCAACATTCCATTAAATTTTAACAATTCTTATTCTTTCATTCATAGCACATAAATAATCATTCTTAAATTCATTCATTCTTTATACTTCACAGATCCCTAGATATCAATGACATGAGCATTGATATTACAAATCCTGATTTCTCTCGTAAGCAAGACATGTGTTTAGAGGAATCACAGGATTTTGAAGATGACCAGGATTGTGATGTGTCTCTAGATCTTTTGAGGATGGTAAAACAGGAGGAGAAACAAATCATGCCACATGAGAAAGAGGCAGTAGAGAATGTAGCCCTAGAGGAAGGGAAAGAGGTGAAAATTGGCGCGCATATTACTGATGATATAAGGCAAGGACTGATTGAGTTGTTACGTGAGTTCAAGGATATCTTCGCATGGTCCTATCAAGATATACCAGGGTTAAATACTGATATTATGGTGCATCGTCTTCCAATAAGACAGGATTGTAAACCAGTTTAACAGAAGTTGCAAAGAATGAGACCAGATATCGTATTAAAAATAAAGGATGAAGTCAAGAAACAGTTCGATGCAGGATTCTTACAAGAGGTGAAGTATTCTAAATGGGTAGCTAACATTGTACCAGTTCCTAAGAAGGATGGGAAGGTAAGAATGTGTGTTGATTACAGGGATCTGAACAAAGCTAGCCTAAAAGATAATTTCCTTCTGCCTCACATAGACACTTTGGTAGACAACACAGCGGGATATTCGTTATTCTCCTTCATGGATGGTTTTTCAAGGTACAATCAGATAAAGATGCATCTTGAAGACATGGACAAAACCACCTTCATAACCTTGTGAGGGACTTTCTGTTACAAGGTAATGCCCTTTGGGCTAAAGAATGTAGGGGCAACATACCAAAGGGCTATGGTGACCTTATTTCACAATATGATACATAAGGAAATTGAGGTGTATGTTGATGATATGATTGCCAAATCTCAAACAGAGGAGGAACATATTGAGGTTTTAAAGAAACTATTCTTGAGATTAAGGAAGTTTCAGTTAAAACTTAATCCGGTAAAATGCACTTTCAGAGCCAGGTCGGAGAAGTTACTAGGTTTTGTGGTCAGTGAAAAAGGAATAGAAGTTGATTCAGACAAAGTTAGAGCCATACAATATTTGCCTTCACCGCGTACTCAGAAAGAAGTTTAGGGTTTTCTTGGAAGGTTGAATTATATTGCTCGGTTTATTTCACAATTAACTGAGAAATGTGACCCTATATTTCGCCTCCTTAGAAAACACAACCAAGGTACTTGGGATGAGAAATACTAGAGTGCTTTCGATAAGGTTAAGAAATACTTGTTAAATGCTCCTGTGTTATCTCCGCCTAATCTAGGTAGACCATTAATTCTGTACTTATCAGTGTTTAGCAATTCTATGGGATGTGTGCTTGGCCAACATGACGAGTCGGGAAGAAAGGAGAAGGCGATATACTACCTCAGCAAGAAATTCACAGAATGTGAGATGAGATATTCACCAATTGAGAAATTGTGCTGTGCTTTAATCTAGGCGACTCGAAGGTTGAGGCAATATATGTTGTATCATACTACTTGGCTTATTTCAAAACTTGATCCTCTGAAGTATATGATGGACCCAACAGCTTTGAATAGAAGAATGGCGAGGTGGCAAATTCTGCTTTCAGAGTTTGACATAGTTTATGTGAGCCAGAAGGCTATAAAAGGAATTGTGATTGCGGAATTTCTGGCTAGTAGAGCTCTAGAAGACTATGAGCCATTGAATTTTGATTTCCCAAATGAGGAGTTGATGTATGTAGCAGCTACAGAGGATTATCTTTGGAAGTTGAGCTTTGATGGGGCATCCAATGCAGTGGGAAATAGAATTTGGATAGTTTTGGTATCCCCAAATGGTGATTATTATCCATTCACGTACAAGTTGGATTTTGATTGCACAAACAATATGGCCGAGTATGAAGCGTGCATCATGGGACTCCGAGCGGCTATAGAGCGATGAATAAGAACCTTGGAAGTTTATAAAGACTCCGCGTTGGTAATTTACTAGCTTAAAGGTGAATGAGAGATAAGGGATCCTAAATTGATCAATTATCAAAAGGTAATTTTGGGGTTACTTGAGGAGTTCGATGACATGACTTTCAATTATATCCCACGAGACGAAAACCAGATGGCAGATGCTCTAGCAACCTTGGCTTCAATGATTAAAGTGAATAAAGAGGAGGAGATGAGACCCATTCAGATGAGTATCTTCGAGGCTCCAGCTCACTGTTGTAACATTGAGGAAGAAAAAAAAGATGATAACCCTTGGTATCAGGATATATTACGATATGTGAGAGATCGTAAATACCCAGAACAGACAACTAAAAATGATAAGCGAACTTTAAGGAGATTAGCCTGCGACTACGTTTTGGATGGGGACATCTTGTACAAAATAAGAAATGACCAAATACTGTTGAGATGTGTTGACGCCGTGGAAGCTAAGTTAATCTTGGAAGAAGTTGACGAGGGTGTTTGTGGGACACACGCTAATGGTTTCACGATGGCTAGACAAATCATGAGGTTTGGATATTATTGGAAGGGGATTGTATCAACTACGCCAAAAAATCCCATAAATATCAGATTTATGGAGACAAGATTTATGTACCACCTTCACCTCTACACGTTATGACTTCTCCATGGCCTTTTTCTATGTGGGGCATGGATGTCATTGGGCCAATATCACCAAAAGCTTCAAATGGGCATCGTTTTATTTTTGTGGTTATTGATTACTTCACAAAGTGGGTAGAGGTTGCTTTTTATGCGAATGTTACTAAGTCGGCTGTAAGTCGTTTCTTGAAGAAAGAGATTATTTGTCGGTATGGGATACCTGAAAGGATCATATCAGACAATGCACTGAACTTGAACAACAAAACGATAGCAGAAGTTTGCAGTCAGTTCAGGATTAAGCATCATAACTCTTCGCTGTATCGCCCAAAGATGAATAGGGCAATGGAAGCTGCTAACAAAAACATCAAGAAGATAGTGGGGAAAATGACTGAAACCTATAGGGACTGGCATGAAAAGTTACCATTTGTACTCTTAGCTTACCGAACGTCTGTCAGAACTTCTACCGGGGCAACTCCTTTCTCGTTGGTTTATGGGATGAAAGCAGTGTTACCCATTGAAGTGGAAATACTGTCTCTTCGAGTCTTATCAGAGATAAAGTTGAATGAAGCTGAATGGATACAATCGCGATATGATCAATTGAACTTGATTAAGGAAAAGAGGCTAAAGGCCATTCGTCATGGTCAGATGTATCAGAAGCGAATGATGCAAGCTTACAACAAGAAAGTGCGACCAAGAGAATTCCACGAGGGGGATCTTGTGCTGAAAAAGATCCTCCCTATTCAAAAGGACTTTAGAGGAAAATAGATGCCAAAATAGAAAGAGCCGTATGTCGTGAAGAAGGTCTTCTCTAGGGGTGCATTGATCTTAACGGAAATGGATGGGAAGAGTTTGCCTAATCCAGTGAATTCAGACTCAGTCAAAAAGTACTTTGTCTAAAGGAGAGAAGAATTCAGGGTGAAAACCCGCAAAGAGCGCCTTGAGTTTTCAAAAAAAAAATAGAGAGGCCAAGGTAAAAACCCGCAAAGGGCGCCTTGTGACCAAAGGGGTTTTGAGTTGAAAACCCGAAAGGGTAGCTTAAATTTTGAAGAGCACACGGTAATCTTGCTATATCTGATTCAACGAAGAGTGAAACGCGTTGCATATTGGGACATAAACAAAGTTCTTTGGATCTTTTAAACACATGTTGAATTCAAGAAAGTCTTCATGGAGCTGGCATATAAACGCTCAAGCTGCGATATCTAGGGCATCTAACTTTTGTCCTGTTTGCTATCTTTAGATTATTTTTCTTCTCAAAGATAGGCTTTCAGATTAATTTCCTTTGTATTTTTGACAAATTTATTCAAATCTAATTATTCTCAAGATTAAATTCATCTTCCATTATTCTTAAAGTATGTTGTATTAAAATAATGATAGATGAACTAAATAATTTTCACAAATGAAGTTTTCCTCATTACTCTGGAAATTTCTAGATAATATAAGAAACTAAAACAGAACAATTGTTCGAAGAATTCACGTAAGTGAGGTTTGAAAGAACTCGAGGAAATTCTTTCTTTAGTCCAAAATGATGATTGGACAAATCAAACGATTCGATCCTAAGAGAGGATCATCTTACAGGCATTTTTAGTGGGTCATAGCATTTGAAGAATGGTACAAACCCACAGGCTGAATAGGAATGATACTTCGAGAGAAATAAGGATAAACTACGACGAAAGAATGAGTGGTGACGTCTGGAATAGGGGTCATATTCATAAACATTTTGCATTATAACAGGTTCAATTAGGAGCATTTGACTCACTTCGATCATAGCATCCTAATCATTAGGCATGAACTCATACATATTATACAGGTTATGTCCTTCAAGGGACAATGAAGATTGATGTGCCTTAACCCCCTAAGCAGTAGGGTAACAGGCTAAAGTATACAGATTTGACCTTCAGGTGTTTACGCTGAAACGGATCCAAGATGATTTAACATCTCTGTATTGTCAGTGAACAAATCGAAGAAACAGATTTGGCATCTCCATATTCGACGGAGAGCAGATCGAAGACATAGTAGATCTAACCTTCGGATGTTTTCATATCGAAGTAGATCCAAGATGATTTGGCATCCTTGCATTGACAAGGAATAGATCGAAGATATAACAGATTTGGCTTTCACGTGTTTACACTGAAGCAAATCTAAGATGATTTGGCATCTCTGTACTGTCAGAGAACAAATCGAAGAAACAGATTTGACATCTCCATATTCGACGGAGATCAGATCGAAGACATAGCAGATCTGACCTTCATTAAAGCAGATCCAAGATGATTTGGCATCTCTGTATTAGACGGGGAGCAGATCGAAGACACAGCAAATCTGACCTTCATTGAAGCAGATCCAAGATGATTTGGCATCTCTGTATTAGACGGGAAGCAGATCGAAGACACAGCAGATCTAACCTTCATTGAAGCAGATCCAAGATGATTTGGCATCTCTGTATTAAACGGGGAGCAGATCGAAGACATAACAGATTGGACCTTCATTGAAGTAGATCCAAGATGATTTAGCATCTCTGTATTAGACGGGGAGCAGATTGAAGACATAGCAGATCTGACCTTCATGTGTTTACATCGAAGCAAACCTAAGATAGCAGATTTGGCATCTCTGTATTAGACGGGGAGAAAATTGGAGATAACAGATTTGGCATCTCTGTATTAGACGGGGAGCAGATTGAAGAAGCAGATTTGGCGTCTTTGTATTAGACGGGGAGCAAATCAAAGATAACAGATTTGGCGTCTCTGTATTAGATGGGGAGCAGATCAAAGATAGCAGATATCACCTTCTGAGTTGCAGTGAAGCAGATTGAAGCCGTCAAGAGGCCATTTAAAGAAGATCAAGGATCAAGAACTCAAAACTCGGCGAGCCCAGGCAAAATTGGTCCTTTTATAGTCTTTGCTCTATTCCTATTACATAGTAATGAGCAAAGAGGGGCAGCTATAGACACTCAATTTTGCCCGGGCCCAGAAATAAGTCCAAAAAAATAATAAACCCCAAAAAAAAACGAAGACCAAGTTCAGTCCAGAATTACAAATATAATTTGGCCCGATCGGAATGGCCCATTACTTGAAAAGATTTAAGGTCCATCTACAAGCTTGACTCATACGGAAATATAATCTTCAATGATATGCAATCTTAGATATGATACAATCTTAGATATGATTGCAATATTAGATATGATATGCAATCTTAGAAGATATGATTTTGTAATCTTAGAGATTTAATTTGTAGATACATTTTAATCTTAACCGTTGATGTAATTGATCTGTACCATTGGATTTGAGGAGGTTCAACTATAAATAGAGGCCTCTCCCTTCATTGTAAACACACTGAAGTTTTGGGAAACAATAAAAATTTTTGAGAGCTTTCACTTAAATTTCTCTCCCTCTTACGTTCTTATTTTCTACGGTTGGTTCTTATTTTATTCTTTGTTCATCTTCGTTTTTCAACCCTTTTTATTTTGATTTAATCCATGTTTCCCTGATTTTTTTATATATTTTAATTTTTTTAATAATTGTTTTTAGTATTACTCTTAGTAAATTATTTTTTAAAATTTTATTCAAATCATTATTTTAAAAAATATATATTTCATTTAATTGTCATATTTTATCCAAAATTTTTCTAAAATGAGGCAATGTTTTTCGTATTTACGAATTCAAGAAATAGTGCCCTAACATGCTGGGTTGCGATTTCCCGTTTGTCTAAATACCTAAAGTATCCTTCTAAATAGATATTGTAAATCACGAGATGATTTCAGATACGAGAGTTTAAAAATATCGTGTCCTATCATGCTGGATGTGATGTTTGTATTCTTTCGGAGCTAAGGAATCTCGATTTTTCAACTTAAATAATTCCGGTTTTAAAAAAGGGATCCTGTTTTTAAATCCTTTCAAATTTTTGACATTAAGACAGAAAACTATTCAATTTGGTACCAATTTTGGGCGTTGCGAGGGTGCTAATCCTTTCTCGTACGTAACCGACTCCCGAACCTGCTTTCTTAATTTTCGTAGACCAAAACGTTTTATAAGGTGATCCAATCACACCTAAAAAGGTTGGTGGCGACTCCCGTTTTCGTTTTTTAAAAGTCAATCCCCATTTTTCAAACATCCCTTTAAAAAATGGTTT
This sequence comes from Gossypium hirsutum, assembly GCF_007990345.1. Lineage (NCBI taxonomy): Eukaryota > Viridiplantae > Streptophyta > Magnoliopsida > Malvales > Malvaceae > Gossypium > Gossypium hirsutum. The sequence goes on from NC_053433.1 coordinate 7,118,373, forward strand.
CGACATGAAGTAGGCTGCTTCTCTGGCTCCCTTGTAGCAAAATTATGACGTTTGTGTAACACCCTACCCGTATCCGTCATCGGAACAGGGTACGAGGCATTATTTGAGCTTATCGAATCATTATTAATTAGGGGAAAAAATAAAACAAATTAAACATGTAATATTTAACAAATTCGTATAACATAGTAATTAACTTACCACTTCTCTATATTCAACATAATTATGCAAAGCATAATTATTCGAATTGATCATGAGCACTAATACCTATTCTTATCACATTGTTAGTCACATAATTCATATAAATATCAAGAAACATGTATGGGCTCAACTTTCATTAAATTTCTCATATGCATATACTTTTACACATCATTTATTCACATAACTTATAACAATCATATCTATGTATTTTAAATACGCTTTCATAACAATTTTTCTTGATTTCAAACTATCTCACATTGGAGCTTCACCCATCAAATCATTTGAAATACTATCTTTATACAAATAGTACACTTGAGTTGCACAATTCTATAATTATGAACGAACACATCTATAAAATATATTCCATGTTCATATATCGTAGTCTCATGTCTCTATATATCAAATATATAACCATCATTTTCTTATGTTTCAGATAAATAAATATAACCATACATAAGCATGCCATTCACTATTTCTTCCTGTCTATCACAATTTTAAATGACAAATTCATGTGAATGAGCTCAATAATAACCATGACAATACTTACCACATTCTTTCACACATATTCCACTTATAACATATTTTTTTTATATTTGGCTTGGCATTTACTAAGCAATATCGGATATTCATTTATTAGGCAATATCAAATATTCAAATTATTCTTTAAAATGTATAAGATTTAATTCAAACACGAATTTATACATTTTTCATTTCAACAAAGTTTAACATTTACCAAATATAATCGAGCATGTGATCAATTTATGCATTAGTCACTCACATATTTTCCTCCTCCTCCTCTCCATTCCACATCCTTAATGTATATAACACACTTGTAAGTAACATTATCTATAATTTTTACTATTTACTTATATGAATATTCAAGCTGTTCATCTGTGTCATAGTCACTAAATTATTTTTATCTTGAGCTACAGAACTCCAAATTAAGATCTACTAATTTTACATGAAACTAGACTCATGTATATTCTTACCATAAAATTTTCAGAATTTTTGGTTTAACCAATAAGTACAATTTATTCTTTAAATTCACCCTTGTTCTGCTGTCTGACAATTCCAACACTTCTTCAGTAAAAATTAATTATCTCCTCGTACGGGATTTGAATAATGTTCTCGTTTGTTTCAATTGAAAATATACTCATTCAAGATTCTAAAAATATAAATTTAAGCCACTAATTATTTTTATTCAATTTTTTATGATTTTCCAGATTTAGAACAGGGGAACCCAAAATTATTCTGACCTTATCTCATAAAATTTATTATATCTCATGATTTACAATTCCATTGCTTACATCGTTTCATCTATAAGAAACTATACCCAATAAGCTTTAATTTCATATTTTATTCATCCTCTAGTTCTATTTCTAAAATTTTTGGTACTTTTTCAAAGTTAGTCTACTGCTGCTATCCAAAACAGTTTTAATGCAAAATATTGATTTCTATTTTACCCCAAATTTTATAGTTCATACAATTCAGTCCTTTCTCAATTAGCCTCTCAATTGAGCTAATTTTTTCACAATTAATACTTTAGTCTATCATTTTAAACTACTTCAGAACCCATGGAAATCAAAACTTTAGCACTAGACCTTAATTCCAAACTCTTTCATAATTAGGTCCAAAAATCAATTTCCATCAATTTTACTTGATAAAATCATCATATATCAAATTAAAGATTCAATTCTATATTTATTCATCATATGCTTCCAGCACTCATCCATAGAAACTTTAAAAATTAGCCATGGAATCAAAAACTAATGACATATTAAGTTGGGCCCAATTGTAAAAGTCCAAAATCTTAGAAATTTCAAGGAGAAAGCAAGAATTAAACTTACATGAAGCTAGAGTATGAAAACCAACTTGAACCCGCTTCCATGGCTGTTTTTTAGCGGATGAAAATGAAGAGAAATGAAGAGAATTCTAGATATTCCAATTTGGTCCTATTTTTATTTAGCTAATTTTTGCAATTTTTCAATTTTGCCCTTATTTCACCCATTTCCTGATTTTTCTCAGCTATTGCCGCCCAAAATATCTTCTTTGGGCTTATTTGCACTTTGGGTCCTTCCTCATTTGACAATTAAGTTATTTAATCCTTCTAGCAACTTTTACACCTTTTTCAATTTAGTCATTTTTTTAATTAATCACCCAAACGTCAAAATTTTCTAATGAAATTTTAATACTACCTTATTGACATTTCATAAATATTTATAAAAATATTTATGGCTCAGTTTATAACACCGAGATCTCGATACTTTTTTTCTCAATTTCTTAACCAAATAAATCTTTATAAAACATAATTTATTATTTCAAAAATCTTTTAAAAGCTACATTTTGCTCATAAATATTAAATAATATAATCTATGAGTTCATTTTTCGGATTTGGTTCATTTTTTGGATTTGGTGGTCTCGAACCACTATTTCCGACATCGCTGAAATTTGGGATATTATAGTTGGTGAAAGACCCTATTACTGTGAGCAATCTGTATACTTGGAGGAACAAAATAATACGCAGTAGGGGTGCCGACAAGCAAACCCATAGAATCTAAACAATACTCATCTAGATGATCCATAATATATGCACATGTAAAGGAGAAAAAATCGACTTCGGCGGGAAAAAGTTGGGAGATTAAATTTGTAATATATAGCCCAAGTATGTGAGGTAGATTAAGTACGAGAGGTAGATTAAAGCATAAAACACCATGAAAATTTTGTGCAAACCAATATACTAAATTAAGCTTATATCTAGAATGCATACACCACAGGAAGAATAACTCTGTCTTGGTTAAAACAAATGATGAATCATTTCGGCCTGAATAATTGAAAACTAAAAACCGATGATATATCTTAAAACTGGTTCATGCACTGACAAATCCTTAGAGGTTTTAGGATTGTAATGATGATTCCTAGATTGAGTTAAAACAGAATAAGCATCATTAGCATCGAAAATACTTGGTATATCCAATAAAGCAATATGGTATGAATTAGTTTGAGCATCTTTAGGGTTAGCGAAACCCACAATAATGTTAAAATCTAAAATCAACATCCTAAGATCTCTACCAAGTAATCACAAACAGACAATATCCTGAGTTTCAACAGTTCGCAATGCATTAATATTAAAGCTAAATGTTGCATAGAACTCATAGACTAGTTCATAATACGCAATACATGAAATATCTGCAAATGGACTCCAACCAATAACATCAAAATTGTTCAATACAACATCACGTATATTAAGCATATCAAGAGCGTAAAGATCAATTTTCTTACAGACCGGGAGTGGCCGTTGTAACACCCCCAACCCGTATCCCTCACTGGAGTCGGGTTATGGAGTATTATCGGAGTTTACAGATCAAGCAGACAGAAATTTCAAACAATTCATATCATCAAAACAAGTCATCAAAGCATCATTTTAATCCAAATTATAAACATACCAAATCCAAATCAATTTGCCTAGTTCATGAGCACTTAAACATAAAATTAAATTCACATGCACCTATCTAAATTTAGTTCAATTTACCATGCCATAATATGGCTTCAAAAAAAACACATATTTATATGTATAAAACCAATCAAAATTATACTTATAACTTCATTGACAATCAAACCACAAAATAACTATTATTTAGACACCCTAGGTACATGCCAACACAAAGGATAAACATCACCACATTTGAGTTCGGTATCGTTGTTGAATGTTGAATCTATGATCAAAATTAAGTACCTAACTTGTGCACAGGAAACAAAACCATACGCTGAGTAAAACTCAATGGTATTTCTATAATTCGAATATTTAAAGACAAAATAATATAATAGGCACAATTAAATATTAAACACAATTGAATGTTTAAAATTTACATTTATTTATACAATAGCATTAACCATTCAATACTCAAATCATAAATACATCAATTTATACCATACTCAATTCTCATTATTTGCCATAAAATAGTTTCTCACAATATAATACACATTTCACTTAAATAATAATAATGTTCATACCATGTCCAATTCATGAATATACAATTCATGTGTCTCAATCCATATTTCAATTTACAGTCCCATTTTCATTTCACATATAATATCATCAAACATCAATCATAGTGTCATTTCATTTAATTACCCCTATTAACACGACTTGGACTCGGACGGATATACGGATCCAACCAAAATACACCAGTTTGGCATCCAGTGCCTTATCGGATAATTTGAAGTAATAATTTGACACACAGTGTCTCATCCATTAAAACAAAGTAAATTGGCACCCAGTGCCTCATCAAATTAATCCGAAGTAAAAAATTGACACCTAGTGTCTTATCGACTCGAGGTCAAAGAATCCTTGAACTCTTCTAATCCTATGGCATGCCATCTATATCCGACTCAGCCCAATATAGTTAATAGGGTTTAATTTCACTTTCAAATACAACCAATATTCATTTCAATTCAAATAACCAATATATTCAATCGATATATACCAATTCAATCAATATAAATTCAATAAATTCATCACATACTAAATCAATCTATTTCAACTGCAAAACACAATAATTTTCACCTCAACACTTACCATAAACATTAAATCAAAATACAACAATTAATAATTTGATTCAGATTATAGAAATATAAACTAGAAATTTCGAGCTATTCCTTTTCGACTTTATCTTTCCCCTTTTTAGTCGAGGATTCTAGTACGACATTAGCTACGGAATTAAAACAATTAAAATTCATTAATACAATACAATTCAATTTCACATTGAATATTTTCAATTTTTATTCAACATTTGTCTAAATTTCAATTTAGTCCCTAATCCGAGACTAACTTTATTTCTTCACAATTAATTCTATATTTTCATTCAATTTTCACTTTAAACTAGATTTAACTCTCTAATTTCACATAAATTCCTTAATTTCAATTTTTTTCTCAATTTAGTTCCTATTACACAAATTTTACTATTTGTTCTACAATTTAATCATTTTTCATTTCTAGCTTAAAAATCTATCAATTTAGTCCCTAGTACTAAAATTATTTAACATAGATAATACTTAAAAAACTCAATAATTTTTAGAATTTTGACATGGGTCGGGTAGTATTTAACACTGAAATTCTAAAAACATAAAAATTACAAGAAAAAGGGATTAAATTGACTAACCAATTGAATTTAGAACTTTTGAAGCCCTAAGGCCCTTCATCTGTTTCTTTTTCCTTTTTCTTTTTTTTTTCGTTTTGCTTTTCTGTATCGTTTCTACCTTTCTATTTCTTTTTCTTTCTTTATTTTGTTTGTTTTATTATTATTATAATATATATAATATATATACTTATATACTAAGTACACTTATTTTAATATAATATATATTAAATTCACGTATATATAATTTATGCCTGCCTCACCTAAACAACAATGACATAATTGATTATTTAGTCCCTTTTAGTTTTTCTTTAATCTATAATCCAACTTTTACTCTATATGCAATTTAGTCATTATACCTAATTATTTTTAATTTATGCAAATTCACCTAACCAAAATCTAATTAACTATACAACTAACTTCGTAAATATTTATTATAAATATTTATGAATCTAATTTACGGGAATAGAGTCCTGAGAATGCAACTTTTTTTAATTTGGATGCAAGTTTTTTTAATTTGGTCTTTTTTAATTAATTAACTAGCGAAACGTTAAAATTTTTCAACGAAACTTTAATACCGCCTTAATGACACTCCGTAAATATTTATAAAAATATTTACAGCGGAGTTTATAAAAACAAGGTCCCGATACCTCATTTTCTAAAACTACTTGAATTTAATAAATCACTTATATAACATAAATTATCAAATCAAAAACCTTTTTTAAAAAATCACATTTGACTCCTAAATATTAAATAATAATATTTACGACTTACTCGTTGAATTTGGTGGCCTCAAAACTATTGTTTCCGACACCACTAAAAAACGGGCTGTTACAGCCATTTTCAAATGTCATCGTATCTTGCACGATGCTCTATAGTTGCAAATTTCAGGGACCCTCGAAGTCGTACTTCTATCGGTACAGTGTAGGTACAGCCTCGCTTATTACGTTGACCGTCTCAGGGTGGTTGAACATTTTTTTCAGGCGAGCCAAGTGGTGGGCTCGAATTTTCAGCAACTTTAGTACTACTATGTGGAGATGATCTAGTTCATGTAAATGATGGTCAAATTTAATTATGATTTTATCCTTTTTAATGTAAAAAAAATTACAATTACACTATAATTTAGGAGGAAAATGTAGCAACCAGGATGACAGAAAATCCAAATGGCGAATCCCAATTCGACGGATCTATTTTAGTAGGATAGAGCAGATATTAATTTTTTAGGAAATGAGCATTCAAACCCGAAACCGGTGAATTCCAATTTAATCAAGTTTACAATTCATATATTAATATGTGATTTGGTTAAAGTGCAATAATATAAGAAAAATACTTATTTATTATATTAAAAAAATGAAATGTAAAAAAATAATTAATATAATTTTAAATTAAAAATTAAGTAAAAAAATCTTATGAAACATTTTTTTAAAATAATTTTTTATTAAAAATAAATTATAGAAGTAATTTAATATTACCAATTGAATTACTGATATACTTAAAATGTACATTAAAAAATAATACTTTTACCAAACCAAATATAATATAAATATAAATTTTCTCATTATTTAATAAAAGTCAATTTCGGGGCTGACAAAGAAGATATTCTTTATAAATAGTAGGTTTTGAGTCAGTGTCTTGAGGAAAAAACATCCTAAATTATTACCAAAATACCCATGTATATCATCATTATTTTACCTAGGGTTTATTTCTTTCAACTTTTGTGGGCTCTCGTTATCAGTGTTAGTAAACATCTTTGTATCCCTACTGCTATTCCTATTTCTATTCTTATTCCTATTGTAACTTGGGGAAGGTTTACTTTATTTATTTATAAACCTTTAAATATTTTGTTATTTTATTCATTAATATGGTTCATGTGCATGCATCAAATATTAACTTTTTTTTTATTATAAAAGAATAGGTGGAAGTGAGGCTTTTTTACTTAATAAAAAAATAAAATTAATAACTGAAATAATATGCTCATAAAATTATTTACCAAAATGATATAGTTTTACTGGTACCACCTCTCAAATTGGCGACACTGAACTTAAATGTAATGATATAAAGAATTCAAGTACCTGATATGCAATTTTTCTATTTTGAGTGGATTTTGGAAAAAAAGTGAAAGGGTGCCTCTGACAATGTGGCAGCACCAAACTTTAAATGTGGCTAATTGTCTTGTAAGCTCTTATTATTTATTATTTTCTTTTTATTCCCCTTCAACTCACTATATTATGTATAAACAAGCCTTTAAATTATGATTTTTACTCATAAAATCCTTTTATTTTAATATTGAAGTAAAAGGGATTTTAACTACAAAAATAGGTTAATGATTTGCTTAAACACAATATAATGAGTTGAAGGAGAATAAAAATAAAATAATAAGGAGAGCTTACAAAGAGATTAACCACATTTAATGTTTAGTGCCGTCACACTGTCCAGTGACACCCTTTTATTTTCTTTCAGCAGCCACTCAAAATAGAAAATTTGCATATCAAGTCCTTAAATACTTTAGATCATTATATTTCAATCAAGTGCTGTCAATTTAACAGGCAGCACCAGTAAAACCATACCATTTTGATAAATAATTTAATGTGCATACTATTTTGGTTATTTTATTATTTTTTTGTCTTATTTAAATAAAAAAAAGCCTAAAAGTGAAGATGTACAAAGTTTTCATAATTCATCGTAAACAAACTTATTTGTGTATATATATATATAGAGAAAAAGCAAGATTCCAACCTAAATCTCAAAGAGAGAAGAAAACAAACATCAATTAATTGCGAAGGTACAATCATTTTTCTTAATGTCTTTTACTTTGTGTCATTTCATGCAATAAATTTGTGCTTTTGAAACTAGGATTTGTTAATGATTTGTTTTCATTAAATTATTATTGTAATCTGGGCATACTATAAAATTCAAAGAGATATGCAACCTTTTCAATTGGAATTACGTGTTCGATATGAATCGGCTGTGAATATGACGACAGAGATACGACCCCACTCTTAGCAAAGACTAATGAAAAGCAGTTTTATATGTTGTCCTCTCGATAGTCTGTCTCATCAACTTCATGTTTAACTCGATTATTTAATGTGGATTGATTTCAACCAAGAAAATATTTCTTTTCAGTAATTTGCCTGCATAGTTTTTTTTCTTTTTTTTTTTGAAAAGTGTTCACATTTATTGTCGTTATTCCTATTCGATGAGCAAAAAAAAAAAATGGGTTGTAAAAATTCACTCTTCTTTCCATGGTTTAACTCCAATTATATATCTTCTTTTTCTCTTTGAGGTGATGTTTTGATTCTTCAAGTATTTGTTTAGCTTTAGAGTTCCAGTTCTGTTAACCTAAACCGGTCTTGGTTTTCATGGCTTCAACACCGAAAATGAACCTTTTTTATCATTTGGAATCAAAATGTTTGGCTGTTGTACGTAGAGAGATGTATTATAGTATTCACACTTCTTTAATTTCCTACCATTACTATTTCACCTAAATTTGGCTGCTAATAGGTGACGAATATTGCAGCTGTGTATAAAATATTGAGCAGACAAAGATTTATATAGTAGTATTTTTATTCATTGACCGTCTTAATTGCCAATTGGTTTATGCAAGACATGTGATGTACAATTGACTGATGGATACACTGAATTTATGAAATTATGAAGAAAAAACAAATTTGTGGACGAAAATCTGATATCGGAAGGGAAATAATTATGTATTTCAAATATCATATGAATGTAAATATTCTTTTATTATCTCCTTATAGCCGTGTCTGTACAAATTGTGTAGTGTACATGTGGAAGCAGTCTACTAAACGAAAGCGGCCAAAAAACCAATCAACGAACACCAAAATAAGAGGCAATAAATCGGTGGAGCGTGGGAGTTTCTTTGATGGCATCTTGTATGGAATAGCTGAAGTGAATGAGAGAAGCGTTTGTTTCACTTTATCCACTCAAGTGTTTTTGGCAAAACTCATTCAACTCTGAACTATTGTACAATGTGATTTGCCGAAAGCTTCACATTGAATCTTCAACTATTCCGACTATGGCTTCCTTCAGGACCTTACTTGGTACACCCTTATTTGCTCGTTTTCGTTCACCTGTTTGATTAATACTTTTTCATCTCGCATGAATATATATCGCGTTTTATGTGATTTTGATTAAGATGTTCTTAAAACCATCAGTGATTATTGAAAAGACAAGTGTAAGGCAACGTAATGGACCACTCGAATCCTTTTGTAATGCACACAATATGTTTGTAATCTATATCAGTGTCTTCCTGCTGGACTGACTTTTGTTATTATGCTAATTCTAAATCTTGTGATGGATATGCAGGGGGGTTCACTTTAATTTGTGAAGGGAAACTTGATTTTGGTTCTTTTTGCATTCAACGAACCATCATAGATGTCATAAACCTGGTGTTCCTCTTTGTTTTCTATCTACTTTTGTTTGTATGTTCGGTAAGAAAACTGCAACGTAGTGTTGTTAACAAAAGGGATAGGATCTCCATTGTTGTTTCCATCTGTTGTACTCTTATTAGTATATTGTATCTTAGTGTTGGTTTATGGAATCTAATAGCAAGAATTGGTGAATTTAATGGCTTGATCTGGTTGATTGAGCTTGTTAGAGGATTAATTTGGATTTCGTTATCAGTTTCATTGCTTGTTCATACATCACAACCAGTGAAAATTTTCATCTCCGCGTGGTGGGTGTCGTTCGCATTATTGGTTTCGGTTCTTCATATTGAAATTTTATTTAGAACACACCGGATTGAAATATTCGACGTTCTTCCATGGCCTGTGAACATCTTGATGCTGTTTTGTGCTTTTAGAAACTTCATTGATTTGACTAAGGAACATGAGAGTCTTTCAGAACCTCTATTAGAGGAAAAGGAAGAAAAATACCAGATAGAAGTTTGTGAGGCCAATTTCTTTAGCAAACTGTCATTTTCTTGGATTAATCCTTTGCTTTCCAGGGGTTATTTGAGACCCTTAGCTCTTGAAGACATCCCTTCTATTAGTGCAGAAGATGAATCCAGTTTGGCATACCAAAAGTTTGCTTATGTATGGGAGACACTAATAAGGGAGAAAAGCTCAATTGATAGGCGAAACTTGGTTCTTCGGGCCATAACAAAAGTGTACTTTAAGGAAAATATAATTATAGCAGTTTGTGCAATTCTTAGGACGATTTCTGTTGTAGCACTTCCATTATTGCTCTATGCTTTTGTAAATTATTCGAACCAGGAAGAGGAAAACCTGCAAAAGGGTCTTGTTTTACTAGGATTCCTTATTGTTTCGAAGGTTGTCGAGTCATTGTCGCAGAGGTATTGGTATTATGCTTCGAGGAGGTCTGGAATGAGGATGCGATCGGCATTAATGGTGGCAGTCTATCAGAAGCAGCTGAAGCTTTCGAGTTTGGGAAGGCGGAGACATTCGACTGGGGAAATTGTGAATTACATAGCAGTAGATGCCTATAGAATGGGGGAGTTTCCATGGTGGTTTCATTCAACTTGGAGTCTTGTGTTGCAGCTTTTCATGTCTATGGGAGTGCTTTTCTCAGTTGTTGGTCTCGGTGCTATACCCGGTATAGTCCCTCTTGTCATATGTGGATTCCTTAATATGCCATTTGCGAAGATCATACAAAAATGCCAATCTGAAGTCATGATCTCACAAGATGAGAGATTGAGAGCCATTTCTGAGATCTTAAACAGCATGAAGATCATCAAGTTGCAGTCCTGGGAGGATAAATTCAAGAGCTTGATCGAGTCCTTACGTGGCAAGGAGTTCAAATGGCTTTCTAAACAGCAGTTTTTGAGGCCTTATGGTACTGTCTTGTATTGGATCGCTCCAACTATTGTTTCTTCAGTTGTCTTCTTGGGATGTGCTCTATTTGGGAGTGCCCCATTGAATGCTGGAACCATTTTTACAGTTCTTGCAACTCTAAGAAGCATGGCAGAACCTGTTAGAATGTTACCCGAGGCACTTTCGATTCTTATACAAGTCAAAGTTTCTTTTGACAGAATCAACACTTTTCTTCTTGATGACGAACTCAGGAATGATGAAGTAAGGAGATTTCCCCTGCAGAATTCTGATAAAAGTGTGACAGTAGAAGCAGGAAATTTCAGTTGGGTTCCTGAAATTGCAATTCCAACACTTAGAAATGTGGATTTGGAAATAAAAAGAGGGCAGAAGATAGCTGTTTGTGGACCGGTAGGGGCTGGAAAATCCTCAATCTTGTATGCAATGCTGGGAGAGATACCGAAACTTTCAGGAACGGTGAGTTGCAAAACAAGTATTCCTACATGCACACGCATTAAGCATTATGTCTTCTTGTCACTGATTATAGTTCTTTTTCCCTTAATGCTTGTTTTAGGTTAGCGTGTTTGGATCCATTGCCTATGTTTCTCAAGTTTCATGGATCCAGAGTGGGACAATTCGTGACAACATACTCTATGGAAAGCCGATGGATGCAGACAAATATGACAAGGCCATTAACGCTTGTGCTCTGGATAAAGATATCAATAGTTTTGATCATGGTGATCTCACGGAAATAGGTCAAAGAGGGATTAACATGAGTGGAGGGCAGAAGCAAAGGATTCAACTCGCTCGAGCGATCTATAATGATGCCGACATCTATCTTCTTGATGACCCTTTCAGTGCTGTTGATGCACTTACAGCTTCTATTTTGTTCAATGTGAGAAAGCCCCATTTCAGTATAGAACTCTGGTGTATAATACTATTATTTATTTTCTTTGCAGTATGATAAAAGTTAGCTTTTTATGATTGCAGGATTGTGTTATGACTGCTCTAGCGAAGAAAACTGTTGTCCTGGTAACTCATCAAGTGGAGTTTCTCTCAGAAGTTGATAGAATTTTGGTAAACACCAAGTTCGAATTTATGTTCATAATTTATTTATCCATCCATGTGTTTTTCTGGTTCGTCAGAAGGATAATTTCTCCCCTTTTTTTCCTTAGGTTATGGATGGTGGACAAATTACTCAATCAGGAAGCTATGAAAAGCTACTGATGGCTGGGACAGCATTTGAGCAGCTTGTGAATGCTCATAGAGATTCCATAACAGCATTAGGTTCTTTGAATGGTCAAGGTGAAGGAGAATCAAGAGGGATAGCTCCCTTGATGTTTAACGGATGTTCTCCAACTAAACAGAACAGTGAAGGGGAGATCTCGGTGAAGGGTCCGCCTGGAATACAATTAACACAAGATGAAGAAGTGGAGATCGGCGATGTTGGATGGAAGCCATTCATGGATTATGTTTCTATCTCAAAAGGATCCGTTTATCTTTCTTTAAGCATTTTAACTCAGCTTACCTTTGTTGTTCTTCAGGCCACTTCGACCTATTGGCTGGCATTTTCCATTCAAATTCCTAACATGACCAACAGCATGTTGATAGGAGTTTACACCGGAGTTGCCACCCTTAGTGCAGTTTTTGTGTTTTTTAGATCCCATTATGCTGCTCATCTAGGATTAAAAGCTTCTAAAGCCTTCCACTCTGGTCTCACCAATGCCATTTTCAAAGCTCCAATGCTTTTTTTCGATTCTACTCCTGTTGGCAGGATTCTAACCCGAGTAAGATCAAATTTACCAATAAGCAAGGAGTTCTTTTTTTTATCTTTTTTTTTTTTGCTTGGCAATGAGCTAGGAGTTAATGTAATGTTTCACGTACCGTTTGAGTCTTTTCCCAAGATACTAAAACATGTTTTATTTAAACTCTTGCAGGCTTCATCAGATATGAGTATTCTTGATTTCGACATTCCATTTGCCTTTGTGTTTGTGGCAGCCGGTGTAACTGAAGTCTTAACAACAGTCGGAATCATGGCCTTTATTACATGGCAAGTTCTCATTGTCGCGATTCTTGCTATGGTAGCAGTAAAGTACATTCAGGTGGATGCATTTTCTTTTCACTTGATTTGCTCAAATCTCATTTGCAACCAAGTTGAAAGGGCTAATATCTTTGGTCATCATACTGCAGGGATATTATATGTCCTCTGCAAGGGAGCTCATAAGAATTAATGGAACGACTAAAGCTCCCGTTATGAATTATGCAGCCGAGACATCACTTGGAGTGGTCACCATAAGAGCTTTTAACATGGTGGATAGGTTCTTTAGAAATAACCTGAAGCTTGTTGACACAGATGCCACACTTTTCTTTCTTTCTAATGCAGCCATGGAATGGCTAGTTCTACGGATTGAAACACTTCAAAACCTTACTCTATTCACTGCTGCATTTTTCCTGCTTCTGCTTCCCAAAAACCAAGTCACACCCGGTATATTATAATTTGTACTGAACAATCTTCTTGACATGTAGAGAATGTTCAAGTCCATTAATCTCGAAAATTTCTAACTGCAGGGCTTGTTGGGCTCTCTCTTTCCTACGCTTTATCACTGACCGGTACGCAAATTTTTGCATCCCGTTGGTACTGCAGCTTATGGAACTATATGATTTCGGTTGAAAGGATAAAACAATTCATGCACATACCTGAAGAACCTCCAGCGATTATAGAAGACAACAGGCCCCCATCTTCATGGCCTTCTAAGGGTAGGATTGAATTGCAAGAACTGAAGGTAAATTAAGGAATCTAAACTGGAAAATGGTTTGAAGGGTGCTGAAAGTGTGATGAACTTGTTGTCTTTGAACCAAATCTATGTCTTAATTCATGTTATTTGATTCAATGCTTTGTTTAGATAAGATATCGCTCGAATGCTCCTTCAGTTCTCAAAGGAATCACTTGCACTTTCCAAGAAGGGAACAGAGTAGGAGTTGTTGGACGGACCGGAAGTGGAAAAACTACGCTCATAAGCGCCTTGTTTCGCCTAGTAGAGCCTGCAAGTGGGAAAATTCTTATAGATGGACTTGATATATGCTCTATGGGACTGAAAGATTTGAGAATGAAGCTTAGCATCATTCCTCAAGAGCCAACTCTATTTAGAGGCAGCATTCGAACTAACTTAGACCCCCTAGGCCTCTATTCAGATGATGAAATATGGAAGGTGAACCAACTAATCATGAATATTAACATAAAAAAATTTCCAAAAATGAGCTTTTGGAACTTACCCTTGTATTCCCGTGGCAGGCTTTGGAGAAGTGTCAACTTAAAACAACAATCAGTGCGCTGCCAAACAAGCTAGATTCATCTGGTGAGTTGAATTTTAGTGACTATGTACTAAATTCCTTGTGATAGACTATCTTTTCTCGGCTAACTGGATCAAACATGGTTGTTCTGCCAATGTTGTTGGATTGACAGTGAGTGATGAAGGTGAGAATTGGAGTGTGGGGCAGCGACAACTCTTTTGCCTTGGAAGAGTTCTCTTGAAACGGAACCGAATCCTAGTGCTGGATGAAGCCACTGCTTCCATAGACTCTGCAACCGATGCCATTTTGCAAAGAATTATCAGAGAAGAGTTCTCAAATTGCACCGTCATAACAGTGGCTCATAGAGTTCTAACTGTTATAGACAGTGACATGGTCATGGTCCTCTCCTATGGTAAAGCTCTTCTTTCCTAATACTAATATCAATCAAATTATCCAAGTTATAATCACATTACTGCAGCATGCATTTCAGATCCCTGCAACTCTTTCTCATATTACGAGACTGCAACCAATAAAATATATCCAATGTTGATTGATTATTATATGTGCAGGTAAATTGCTGGAATATGATGAGCCTTCAAACCTTTTGGCAACAAACTCTTCCTTTTCTAAGCTAGTAGCTGAATATTGGTCAAGTTGCAGGAGAAATTCATATCAAAATTTTAGCAGTTATCAATGACTAGAACAAATATTGGCATGAAAATGAGATCAAACATTTAGTGTTATTATCTTGAATAGAAAGTTTCCGAAGACTTCCAAATTCCAAGAGTTGTTCTTATTGATCTATGGGAAGGTAGAGAATGAATGATAATTTGTAGGGATTCAAGCTCTTTTTACCCATTATTTCCGTATGAATAAAGGAAAACTATAATAAGTTTCTCATATATACTCGTATATATTAATCATTTTATACAATGATGGAGAAATGTTTTTAAACTCGTAAATAGGTCAAAGTTCTATGATTTTACCGATCCCATTTATAAAATCTAAAACACTCATTTCTGAGTAATTATCGTAATGCACTTCGAGCAAACTACTAGCTCAATTTCCATATCCTTTTTAACAAACATTATTTCCCAAATCAATGAATTTAGTTGTGAAGAGAATATATAATTGCAAACAGTGCTTAGAGTAGTGCCACGAGCAATGTTACTGGGTGTAGAACTGTGATATAACAAAGATTAACACAGGCATGTTTATACAGGTTGGTTTTGTTAATTCTACTCACAGGTTTATTAATTTCATTTTTTTATCTAAAGATTTAAATTACTCTTCTCTAAGTTTTACATATTTAACAATCTCACTTTTACTTCTATAATTTTAAATCATTTTTCTCTAAATTTTATCACTCTCCTTCAAGTTTTCCTCCCCTAAAAGTTACCGGTTTAACAACCTTACTTTTACCCTTAAAAATCTAAATACCTAAAAATTGTCCAACCTAAAGAGTTCCCTCCACCCTTAAAATAGTTTAACCTAAAAATCTATATCACTCTTCCCTAAGTTTTTGCCTAAAAACATGGTAAACCAAGTGGCTCACCTATTTATTTATAAAAATTGTTGGGTTTTGAATCACAAACAAGATCAAAAGAACTAAAATTTGTGTTGAAAGAAGAAAACAGAAGCAAGTAACCCGGATGAAGAAAAGATTAGCTTCATTACTTGAATAAGCAATATGTTATATACATAAGTAGTCCGGATTACATTTGTTAGGTTTTTTAGCAAAAACAAAGAAGAAAAGAAAAATGGATGCAAAGGAGAGCTTGAAAATTGAAAAATCCAAACTTATTTTCTTCTTGACTTTTCATTAAGATAAAAGCATGAGTTACATGACAGTTTTCTAATTCATAACTGCTCCCACTAATACATGACTAAAGCTTAGCTAGAATTACACACAAAATGTAGTTGACATCACAGCCATTACATCAAATAATCAACAACTACTACTAACTTGAAGTACAAAGTACAAAAGAACTAAATCAAGTTACAAACAAAATATTGTTGCTGCACTGGTTTGGCTTCCATGTTGCTTCCATGCTAGTCTGATGTTGCATTGCAGGCCAAAGTTTAACACTCCTCCTTGGACTGTATGCAACAAACACCAATCCTTCTTCTCAAAGCATCAAATCATGTGGCACCTAGTGACTTTGTTAGAATATCAGCAAACTGATTTTCTGAGTTACAATGAACTAGATTCACTTCCCTCAATTGTTCAGCCTCTCGAACAAAATGAAATTTAATCTTAAAATGTTTAGTTTTGCCGTAAAAAATAGGATTTTTGGCTATGGCAACTGCTGGCTGATTATCAACTCTGATTTCAGTAGCTTCAGTTTGCTCTTCATTCAAATCACACAGCAACGTCCTCAGCCAAATGGCTTGATTAACAGCTGCAGTAACTGCAATGTATTCTGCTTCTGCTGTCGATTGAGCAACAGTTTTTTGTTTCTTTCAACTCCAACAAAACACCTCTGAGCCAAGAGTAAAAAAGTATCCAGATGTGCTCTTCATATCATCAATAGACCCTGCCCAATCACTATCAAAATACCTTGTCAGCTTGAGCTCTTTTGCCTTCTCAAACTTCACTCCATAATTCAAAGTCCCCTTCACATATCTGAGAACTCTATTTGCTGCTTTAAAGTGAACAACATCGCAGCAATGCATAAATCTGGACAGGAGACTAACAGCAAACATTATATCAGACCTAGTAGCTGTTAAGTAAAGCAAACAACCTACCAGGCTTCTGTATTCCTTCTCATCAACTTTCTCATGATTCCCATTGCTGGTCAACTTTTCACCTTGAGCCACTGGTGTGCTAACAATTTTGCAGTTTCACATACAAAATTTGTTTAGAATCTTCAAAGCAAAGGCCTGCTGACTTATGAAGATAGCTTGGTCTGTCTGAATTACTTCCATGCCAAGAAAATATGTCATTTCCCCCAAGTCAGTCATCTCAAAAACATTCTGCATTTGTATTTTGAACTCATCAATCAGCTCTTCCTTGCTTCCAGTTACTAGTAAGTCATCCACATAAAGTGTAGGTTCACTAACACTTTTCTTGAACCCGAGCCTAAACAAGTGTGTATCAACTCTGTCATACCCTTGGTGTTTGCTTCAGACCAAACAAGGCCTTTTTCAGCTTATAGACCTTGTTCTCTTCATTAGGAACTTTGAACCCCTCTCGTTGTTCAATGAAGATCTCTTCCTTGAGGAAGCCATTCAGAAAAGCAGACTTGATATCCAGCTGATGCACTCTCCAACCCTTTTGAATTGCTAAGGCAACCAAAAGCTTTATTGTGTCTAGCCTTGCAACAAGTGCAAATGTAACACCCCCAACCAGTATCCATTGCCGGAATAGGGTACGAGGCATTACCGGAGTTTACTGAACATTTTCAGATAATTTTGAGTCATTTATTATTCATGTTTTGAAAATAACCATAACGTTTCTCTATTGGGCCCTCGAAGCCCCAAACATACATTAAAAACCAACCGGAATTAAATCGGGATCATAAAAAAATTTCGCAAAATCTTAAATTATATTTTCATCTAAGTACTTACCATTTCAATGCTCCTTATAATTAAACATGTTACCATTCAATCAATAGCTTGGCACTTGTCTAAGCGTCATACAACAACATTGTTAGTATACTTGCACATACTTCATATAAATTCAACAATGATATACCTATTTTCTCAACATATCACACTTAAGTTCAATAATAGTCTCAACTTACATAATTTCCTTATATCAACATATCAAAGATAATTATATATGTACATGTCACAAAATATATTATTCTCTTACTATTTCTTCATAAACATATATCATTCATTTCGTTATATCAATATTTCATGCATCATCATTTCCTTATATCTTATGTATATTTACTTTGGTAATAGTTCGTATTAAACTTAACATAAATTAAATTCCATGTATCTATACTTATTTCATTTATCTATCTTCTTAATTATTTCATACAACTATTTTGTACATATATTTCCATATGACCAATTCCCGTAAACATTTCACACAACCATTTTGTACAACCAATTCATATAACTATTTGTCATCTGGTACATATTACCTGAATATTAGTTGTTTAACAGATATCTTGACGTCTCTCTTCCATGGTCTTATTTATCTTTGACGTAATGCCATAGTGTCTTTCAACTATGGTCTTACTCATTTTCTGTCATGTTGCCATGATATCTTTCAACCATGGTCTTATTCATTTCATGTCACGCTGCCATGGTATCTTTCAACCATGGTCTTACACATTTCATATCAGGCTACCATGGTATCTTTCAACGATGGTCTTACACATTTCATATCAGGTTGCCATGGTATCTTTCAACCATGGTCTTACACATTTCATATCAGAGAGCACACTCTCGCGAACCTCATCCTTACAGTGGGATTACCAGTCCAGGCTAAATCCCTTGTAATATAAACTCATAGAGTATTGTCGGGATTACCAGTCCAAGCTAAATCCCCTGCAACGACAATTACTCTAATGAGCTTGGATCTGAATTACCAGTCCAAGCTAAATTCAGACCCTAATTCGGATTACCCATCCGGGCTAAATCCATTTTCCACATATTCTTCGGGAGGGTTATATCAGGATAGGATCACCCGTCCGGGCTAGATCATTTTTACCGTCAATTCCTTTTCAGAGATCCATCGAATTTTCCTTTCATTCAACCGGGATTTCTTCCCATTTTTATCAAATATATCAATGTTTTATCAATTTTCATACAATGAACATTCAAATCATATTCACATCAATAACATACATTCCAAGCATTTAAGAATATAATTCAAGTTACATAAACTTACCTAGCGAAATTGTAGAAATATCAAGATTTAGGGACATTTTGGTAATTTACCATTTTCCCAATTTTCACCCGATATTAAATTGACAATTTCATTCAATTTATTAATTTAGATAATAAATCAATTCATTCCCTTCAATTTGATCATTTTCATATTTTTACAAAATTGCCCCTGAAGTTTTACTTTTATTCAATTTAGTCCTTAAGCCTAAAACATGCAAATTAGCCATGTTAGCTGGATATTCATATATATTTTTCCTCCTTATCCTCTCCATTCCACATCCTTAATGTATATAACACACTTGTAAATAACATCATCTATAATTTTTATTATTTACTTTTATGAATATTCAAGCTGTCTATCTATATCATAGTCACTAAATTATTTATATCTGGAGCTATAGAACTCAATATTAAGATAATATAATTTTCCCTGAAACTAGACTCATATATATTCTTACCATAAAGTTTTCAAAATTTTTGGTTTAGTCAATAAGTACAGTTTATTCTTTAAAGTTACCCCTATTCTGCTGTCTGACAGTTATGACCCTTCATCACTAAAAATTAATTATATTCTCGTACAGAATTCGAATGATGTTCCCGCTTATTTATCTTGAAACTAGACTCATTCAAGATTCTAAAAATATAAATTTAAGCCCGTAATTATGTTTATCCAATTTTTTATGATTTTTTAAAGTCAGAACAGGGGAACCCGAAATCATTCTAATGTTGTCTCACAAAATTTATTATATCTCATGATTTACAAGTTCATTGCTTACACCATTTCTTCTATGAGAAACTAGACTCAATAATATTTAATTTCATATTTTTTTCATCTTCTAATTCGATTTCTACAATTTATGGTGATTTTTTAAAGTTAGTCTACTGCTGCTGTCCAATATTGTTTTAGTGCAAGTTGTTTATTACCATTTTTCCCTTAAGCTCTAATAAATAGCAATTTCGTCTCTACTCAATTAACCTCTCAATTGAGTTGATTTTTCTTAATTAACACTTTATTCTATCACTTTAAACTACTTTACAACTTTTGGAAATCATAATTTCAGCACTAGACTTTAATTCCAACATTTTCACAATTATGTCCTAAAATCAATTTCCATTAATTTTACTAACTTAATTCATACTCTATTTCTATTCAAGTTCCATCCCAACTCAAATTTAACTACTAAATTTTCAGCTTATTTAACTAGTTTCAAAATTTCCTCAAATTAGCCCTTCAACATAAAACTTATGAATTACTTTACAATTCAATCCTTATTTCATTTCTAACTTGAATTTCTATCAATTTAACCCTTATTTCATCATTTTACTCAACATGAACATTATCTAAAAATCTAATATCTTTCAAAATATCAACTTAATTTCATCAAAATCTTGTCCAAAGCTTCTAAAATATCAAAATTAAGCAAAAAGGGCTCAATTGACGTACCTATTAAACTTCCAAACTTCACACCTTTGATTTTCCCTTTTCTTCTTTCTTTTCTCTTTTTCTTTCTTTCCTTCCCCTGCTTTCTGCTTCGTTTGCTTTGTTTCTTTATTTCTCTCCTTTTTTTTCCTTTTTCCTTTTTATTTTCCCTTTTTTCATATATACACACATGTATTTATACTTTAATAATAAGTATTATTTATTTATTCATGTGTATATTATTAGTACATTTGTATCCATTTATAACCATACATTTGTCATTATTTAATATATTTATCATATAAAATCTTATAATATAATTATTTAATTAATAAATATCTATTTAATATCTAATACATGTATTACAAATGTATGTATTTTTATCCATACACTTGTATATTTTATTTACTATACATTTGTCTTTATATTAATTTATTTATCATATAAATATCTTATAATATAATTATAATAAATTAATTTAATATCATTTATTACTAATATATATATTATTTAAAATCTAAGTAAAATCTTAGATTTTTATTTTATATGCTGCCTCACTTATGCTAAATGGCATAATTGCCATTTTGGTCCTTTTTATTTTCTTTTAATCTATAATTAAACTTTCACACTTTATTCAATTTAATCTTTTTATCCAATTATCCTTAATTAAGCTAAATTCACTTAATTAAACTCTAATTAACCACTCTGAACTTTTTAAATATATTTGCTAAATATTTACGGATCTTTTTTTTTAGTAATGAAGACTCGAAAATACGCTTTTCCGATAACTGCAAAATTCGGGTTATTACAGCAAAGGTCTCAATGAAGTTGATCCCATACTGTTGGCTATATCCCTTCACCACAAGTTTTGCCTTATGTTTGTTTAGAGAGCCATCAACATTGTATTTAACTCTAAACACCACTTTACACCAATGACCCTATTCTGATCTGATTTGTTAACCAATTCCCAAGTATTATTTTTGTGAATCATTTGTATTTCAGCTTCCATGGCCCTTTTCCAGCACTTTTCTCTGGTTGTTTCATCAAAATTTGAAGGCTCAACTATTGCAACATCACACCTTTGATAAATGTCTGCAATGGTTCTTGTGCCTCTTACAGGTTCATCATCAAAATCATCACAAATTGGCCCTTCTTTATCTGGTTCTAGATTGTTGTCTGGCTGGTCTTCCTCATTCAAGCATGCATCTATCTCATTCCAGTTCCATACTCTTCCTTCATCAAATTTCACATCTTTGCTCACAATGATCTTCTTTGTTGAAGGATCAAACACCCTATAGCCTTTCTTAGTGCTGCTATAACTAACAAAAATCCTTGGCATAGATCTTCTTTCAAGTTTTGTTCTCTTTTCAGTTGGAATAAGAGCATAACAGACACAACCAAACACTTTTAGGTGTGAAACTATTGGCTTGAGTTCATACCAAGCTTCAAAAGAAGTTTTGTCTTTGACAGCATTAGTAGGCAACCTGTTGAGTAGATACACTGAGGTGTTTACTGCTTCAGCCCAAAACTTGCTTGGCAACTTGCTTTCAAACAGTAAGCATCTAGCCATATCAAGCATTGTTCTATTCTTTCTTTCATACACTCCATTTTGCTAAGGAGTGTAAATGGTTGTTAAATGATAATGAATTCCAGCTTGCTTACATAGCTTCTGGAACTTCTTAGACAAATATTCAGTTCCATTGTTTGATCTTAAAACCTTAATCTTGCAGTCTGATTGATTATCAACTAGAGCTTTGAACTTGTTGAATGCTTTAAACACCTCTAACTTTTGCTTTAGAAAATAGACCTAGAAAAATCTACTGAAATCATCTATGAACAGCACAAAATATCTACTGTCATTCAAAGAAGAAGTCTTTATAGGTCCACATATGTCAGTATGGACCAATTCGAGCTTGTCTCAAGCTCTCCATACCTTATTGACTGGAAAAGGCAATCTTGCTTGCTTTCCAAGCTGGCAAATTTCATAAACATTGTCATTGACTTCAACTTTGGACATGTCTTCAACCATGTTTGATTTGTGCAGCAAATCAAGTGATTTGTAGTTAACATGGCCTAATCTTTTATGCCATAAACTAGCTGTGTCAGTAGCACTTGTAACATCCCTATCCTGTAACCGTTGCCGGAATAGGAAAAAGGAGTCACCGAACAGACAGAGCATTTCAGAGTAACATAGATTCACAAATATCATATAATATCAATACATAAATATTCATTCACAATTCATCCATTAAGATGGTCTACAAGACCTAAAACGTACATTTAGGGAAGGTCGAAACTAAATCGAACCCATTCAGAAATTTCAGAACTTAATCAATATTTTCAAAACTGACCAAGTCACACGCCCGTGTGACTAGGCCGTGTGACTTACACGGGCACAAGGCACGCCCATGTAGTCCAACCATACCAAAAAGAGGTCCTATACTGACTTTTTAACACGGCCAACAGACACGGCCATGTGCCATGACCGTGTAAAATTTAGTTAGCTACTGACTTTCTCACACGGCCACAAGACACGCCCGTGTTCCCTGGCCGTGTGGCACAATGCAGGCTTGGTTTAAGCCAATTTGCCACCCCATATGGTTCCAATCCTACAAACATTAATATACAACAAGTATACCAACATTTCCAACCAATTCATTACTCAAATATGACCAAAACACATTAGAACATAGCACATTAAGACATACACCAAAACAATACACAAATATATCATTTGCTAACCAATTCAAATGGCATAACATGCACATACAATTCAAAACTTAATACATAGACATTCTAGCTTATACATGCCATATTTAGCAATATTTACACTTTCAAATGTACCAAAAAGAGATTGATAGTGTGGTGACAATCCTCGATTATCCCGAGCCTTCTGTTGCTACGATAACTGTAAAACAGACAGAAATCACACAGAGTAAGCTACGAAGAGCTTAGTAAGTCAAATAAAAATTCCCAACTATTATAGCATAGAAATAATAGTAAATGGCTAGATTTCACAACCGTCTCATAGAATATTTCCTTACTTCACAGAAACATAGTCTTTTCTATTCAAAAATCTAGTACGATACAAACGTACCTGTATGAATTATACATTTCATATTTCATACTTTATCATCGAATAATCCAGAAATAGAATAAATATTCACAGACATGTACAATACCGACGTCCTAGACGTAGCCTTACATGTAATTCAGTATTGATGCCTCTATCCCAGACAGGGTCTTATACGAAAACAGATACGATGCAGATGTCCCAGACATGGTCTTACACGTAAATTTCAAATCGATGTCTGTGTCCCAGACACGGTCTTACACGATAATTCAGATCAATACCAACGTTCTTTTATCAGGCTCTCAAGGCCGTCCAATGCAGATAACAGTTTATAAACACAGAATTTAATCAACTTAACACATAAGTGTAGTTTGACTTACCTCGTACGGATTTCAGACGAAAATGAATCGACTATTCGACTACTTTGGACTTCCGTCGATCTAAGTCCGATTTTCTTTATTCTTAATCTAATACAATTCAAATTCAACCATTCAATCATTCAATCATATATTGTTTTCAAAACAGTCCATGAATACATATTTAGGGCACTTTATGATTTAGCCCCTATAACTTCAGATTTTGACACTTTAGTCCATTTTTCACAAATTCACAAATATAGCAAAATCACCAAGACTATAGCTTGGCCAAATAAACATGGCTTCCATATAAGCCCATACAACATGTTTAATTCACAAATTAGTCCTTCAAAACCTTATTTTCACAAATTAGCCTAAATAGCTCATTTCATCAAAAATTCAAGAACAAAACATATAACCCATCTAACAAGCCTTCATAATTCATCCAAAAACATCACAAAACTCATGATATCAGCAATGGCATTTCATGAAATCTTTAATAGAAACAGAAATTCGAACATGGGCTTTGAAGAACAAGAAGCAACGATCACAGAAACATAGAAATTATAAAAAAACCGAACGAAAATTCATACCTTAATCAAGGTTTAAGCTAGCCGAACCCTAGCTTGTTCTTTCTATTCTTTTTCCTTCAATAATCGGCCAACAAAGGTGAAAAATGCATGGCCATTTTATGTTTTCTTTATTATAAAATATATTATCATACATTTGACTATTTTACCCTTTTCTATTTCACTTTTAAATCTACCAAATAATGTCCATATTTGTCCACCATTAAAACAAATGGTAAATTTAACATGCAAGGACCCATATTTTAAAAGCCAAGCCAAATAGGTGCTTTAACATCTAGCACTCAACTTTTACACTTTACGCGATTTAATCATTTTTCATAATTAAGCATAGAAACAAACAAATTAAATCACAAAAATTTCACAGATGTAAATTCTCATATCATAGACACAGAAAATAATATTAAAATATTTTTCAAACTCAGATTTGTGGTCTCGAAACCACTATTCCGACTAGGGTCAAAACCAAACTGTTACAGCACTAGTATAGGCCTTCATTTCCAATTGATTCATTGATGATCGTTTTATGGTTCACTAAACTAGACTACGATCACGACAAAGACAAGCGTACTTATCGTATAGTAGTAAAGCTATGGTGAGTCCAGAATATCGTATCCACAAGGACTAAAAGTACTAGTATTAACTTTCTTTCTATTATTTAACCTAAAATATAAGAGGTTTGTTTTAATCTAAATTAAATAACTAATTAACTACTAAACACGACAGAGAGTAAAGAAAATAATCGAATAAGCTAATAATAAAGACAATACCTAAGGAAGAATCCACCTAGACTTCACTTATTATTCTCACTCTAAATCAAACGATTTATTCACTTGTCTTGATCCGTAGAAATCCCTAAATTATGTTAATATCTCTTTCGAGACTAAGAACAACTGACTCTAGGTTGATTAATTGAAATCTCTTTCTAATTAAAACCCTTATTGTCGCATTAACTCGATTTATGGATTCCCTTATTAGATTTGACTCTAATCTGGCAGATTTATGTTGTCCTATCTCTAGGATTGCATGCAACTCTGCTTAATTATGGTATATCGACTCTTAAACAGGGACTTTTGCTCCACTGAATAAGCACATCAACTTGAATTAATATCTTGAAAATATTAAAACAAGTATTAAGAACAAATAATTAAGAACAATAACAAGTATTTATCATTAAATTCAGAACATTAAATAATAAGATCCGTCTTAGGTTTCATCTTCCCTAGGTATCTAGGGAATTTAGTTCATAATATAAAAGGAAGACATCTCAAATTTAGAAAAACAGCAAGACATGAAAAACCCAAATAAACTTCGAGAGAAATTTGAATGGAGATCTTCAATCTTGACGTGGATCTACTTCTGAGACGATTCCAACGTCTTCCTTCGAGTAATTTCTACTCTTTACTCTGAGTGTCCCCTTAAGTCCTCTTCTAGTGTGTTTATATAGACTTTAGAATGCTTAGAAACCCTAAAATTTGGCTTTTTTCTCGTATTTGAGAAATAGGAAGCGATATCGACACGGGATACCACATGGGCGTGTGGCCAGCCCTTGTAGCTCACACAGGCATGTGCTCAACCCGTGTGGAATTTATCTTGGCTGTGTGGATCTTTTAATCAGCCCGTTTTATCTGTTTTTGGCCCATTTTATGCTCCTTTTGTTCCTCTATTCTCTCCTGAGTATAAAACATGAAATTAAGGGATTAAGAGCATCTAGTTCACTAAATTATATGATAAACCATCCAAAAAATATGCTAAGTACGGGATTAAAATATGTTACTTTTATGGTTTATCATTAATGTTCAACACAAAGCATCTTTCAGTCATGGTTAGTGTGACTAATTCTTGACCAAGTGGATCTTCAATAATGCAAGAATAATTCTCAAAAACAAGTGAATAACCCTTCTCAATTAGTTGGCCAACACTGAGCAAGTTTTGGTCTATGTCAGGCACAAAAAGTACATATGAGATTACTTTGTTACCTGAGTATGTGCTGATCACTACATTTCCCTTGCCTCTGGCCTCAATGAGATCTCTATTTCCTATTCTGACTTTAGAAGAGAAGCTTCTATCAAGATTCTTGAACAGCCCTTCATCAGATGTCGTATGGTGAGTGCAGCCTCACTTTGGCTGAGGTTACATGACAGGTTGCTATGAGAACATGCTCCTCTTGAGCCTGAACATCCTCAGCAGCCTGAGCTTGATTTTGCTGTTGAGTTTGTGCTATTCTTTTGTTTTTGCACACCTTCTCAATATGGCCAAACTGTTTGCAGCTTCTGCACTGGATATCTGGACTGTACCAGCACTACTTCTCCAAGTGTGTGTTTCTTTTGCAGTGAATGCATGTTGGAAATTTTTTCTTTCCAACATCCCTCTTTAATTTCTCCTTTTTGTCAAGCCACGATTTCTTTCCTTTTTAGCTCGAACTTGAGATTTCTTTGACTCTTGCTTAGAAAGCTCCTTATGGATGCTCCTCCAGCCTGTTGGCCCTCCTTTGCTCAAATGCACATAGGGAATTTACCAACTCAAACAAGGAGATTGTTGATAAGTCTCTTGAGTCATCCAATGAGGAGATCTTTGACTCAAATTTTTCAAGGAGAGTTGTAATGACCTTTTCAACAACTCTGCTCTCACTAATATCATCACAAAAGATCCTAATGTTATTGACTGTGGCCATTATCCTATCAGAGTACTGCTTGATGGTCTCTGACTCTCTCATCTTTAAGTTCTCAAAATCCCTCCTGAGGTTGATCAATTGCTGCTGCCTTGTCTTGTTTGACCCCATAAACTCTTCTTTCAACTTCTCCCATGCTTGCTTTGGTGATCACATGCCATTATCCGAAAGAAAATCACATCAAATACACCATTTCGCAAGCAAGCCATTACTTTGTGCTTCTTGACACATTCTTCACTATGTTGCCTAATTTGTACAATGGTGAGATTGGCTCTCAGTGGAGCTGGTTTAGTGTCATTTTCAACCACATTCTATAGGTCATGTGCTTGTAGGTAAGTTTTCATCTTTACTACTCAAATGTGGTAGTTCTCACCAGCAAACACATGTGGTGGTGGTGGTGTGAAGCTCATCTTGCAGCAACAAAAACGACAACTTCAGTTTTTAAGTTTTCTTCAAAAAATACTACCAACAACAGAGGCCCTTAAAGATGACAGGCTCTGATACCATTTGTTGGGTTTTGAATCACAAACAAGATCAAAAGAACTAAAATTTGTGTTGAAAGAAGAAAACAGAAGCAAGTAACCCAGATGAAGAAAAGATTAGCTTCATTATTTGAATAAGCAATATGCTATATACATAAGTAGTCCGGATTACATTTGTTGGGTTTTTTAGCAAAAACAAAGAAGAAAAGAAAAAAAGATGCAAATGAGAGCTTGAAAATTGAAAAATCCAAACTGATTTTCTTCTTGACTTTTCATTAAGATAAAAGCATGAGTTACATGACAATTTTCTAATTCATAATTGCTCCCACTAATACATGAATAAAGCTTAGCTAAAATTACACACAAAATGTAGCTGACATCACAGCTATTACATCAAACATAAATTAACAACTACTCCTACTAACTTGAAGTACAAATTACAAAAGAACTAAATCAAGTTACAAAAAAAAATTGATGCTACACTAGTTTGGCTTCCATGCTGCTTCCATGCTAGTCTGATGTTGCATTGCAGGCCAAAGTTTAACAAAAATACACTCTTAAACATAAATTTATAATAACAAATAAGTGCTAAAACACTCTATTCATAACTTATAAAAGTCTCAAGCATATAAACTACTTTCAACTCACTAAGATACCTGATTAAATATAATCAATTCTCCTATTAAAGTAGAAGTTATTAAAGTAGCTTATATAATATACTAAAAAAGTCCAATATACTAAGGAGATAATAAAGATTAATCTTCAAAGTAGATACGATCCAATCTAATAAAAGATCTGATTGTTTAATGATTTGATCCAATTTTCAAGACATATTGCTTCAAATAGATCGATGTTCAAAAATAAGATATCACCTATGAAGCATGGGTACGAATACGAAATACTTGTACAACACGATACGGACACAGCAATAAAAAATATTTTTAATGTTTTTATATATATCCTTATGTTAAAATACTTAATGTAAATTAAAATATTTATTGGAATATGAAAAATGGAAACGTCAAAGGCAGCAAAGCAAGAACAAAGCTCGAAAGCTTCTCAAATAAGCTAATTTTTTCTTAGTTTTTATTTTACTATTTTTATTGACTATTTAATGTTTTAACTTTTAAATCTTTCCAACCTTTACATAGGCTCATAATAAAACTTAGCATTCGATTATTAATTGGAAACATTAAACTTTACATTTCTTACTTACATCATTTTCTTCCCGCCACTAATTCTTCATCTGCTATGTTTGAAAGCCTAAATTTCAGCTGTCATTCGTTAGCTTTTCCTACGTTTGTCACATGTCTATTTTTAGACACCTGTGCCCGTCCTTTTTCTTTTTACGTATTTTGACGTATCCCGTACGTATTTTGACGTGTTCGATGAGTGTCCGTGTCAAATACACGTATGACACCAATACGAGGAAGAATGAGTCGTGTCCGTGCTTCCTAAGATATCACATGTTCAAAATATCGCAACAATTATAGCACAATATTTTTGTTTCAAAAGATTGCCAAAAGCAATCAGCACTCCGTGAGGTACTGCTCACGTAACTACTCAAATAAGTAATTATAATATACACAAGGGACTTCACAAGTTGGAATAAGTAATTATAATACAACATTTGCTAAACTAGTCGAAGTAAATGGAAAAAAGAAAGAAATTAAGAGTCGTGATAGGGATTAGTTAGTCCCATTTCTGCACCAATGAACTTATCATGAGACAAAGGGATGAGTTAACTAAATTGTAGCAAAAACACAAATTTGCTGCCAAAAATTACAAGGATATAGACAAAAAAATGAATCAATTAACTGACAAGAAGCTGGCAAAGAAAGCAATATATATATATACGTCAATAAAATTAAAAACAAATCCTTATAAAATAAGCCATCTCTGAAGATTCTTCTATGATTGATTGAAATTGTATACATAAAAAATTAAGAAACTAATTTTCTATCAAAACAGTTTCCAGAAATTATAATAACCTTTAATTATTTTAACTTTGTCATTACATGACAAAGGACTACATGGCCTACATTAACTGCAATATTGGTATCTTACTTCTTTCGAAACCATTTTTTTTGAGAAGTGGGAATCGACTATGTTTGAAAATGAAAATTAAAACGGGAGTCGCCACCGATCTTTATTAGGTGTGATCGGATCACCTTCGTTTTAATAAAACATTTTAGTTTACTAAAACGGCATTTTTGGTCTACGAAATTCAAGAGAACAAGTTCGGGAGTCGGTTATGTGCGAGGAAGGATTAGCACCCTTGACACGCCCAAAAATTGGTACCGAATTGATTAGTTAGTGTCTTAATGTCGAAAGTTGAAAATCGAAAATGGATTTTAAAATACAATCCTTTTTTATTAACGTTGATTTTAAAAGCGCTTGAATTAGCTCAAAATGATTGTTAAAGATTTCCTCGTCTCGAAGTATCAGAGTATCACATCCCGTAAATTAGGACACGATAACATGAATTCCCGAGCGCAAGTTTGTCTTTAATTTTAATTGGAATTCCATGTATTTTAAAACTCAAAAGGATATTTGGCTATTTAGAATCAACGAGAAAACCGAAACCCCGTAAGTTAGGGCACAATTCCTCGATGTTTCAAAACGCGAAATATTACCTTACTTTGAAATTGTTGTTTTTGAATAATAGCGAATACGATATTTAAACGACATACGTTGTTTGTTTGGACTAAGATGAAACGATTTATTGGATGAACGTAAGAGGCTTGATTCATGTGGCGATAATATGAAATAAAAGTAGAGTGCAATATGGAATGATGATACACGCATAAAATATTCCACAAGCGAAAGGCAATAATATGAACATGAGTAAGCAAATTAACGTATATGTAATGACAATAATCACACAAAGTACATTATTTAAATGTTAACATTAACAATTAAAGACAAATGAATTTAGTAATGATTTAAAAGGTATAAAGCAAATAAAAATGAATAAAATGTAAAACAATTTTAAAATGATAATAAATGAGATTAAAATAAATAATGTGAAAAAGGAAATTTAAAATCAACAATATATAAAACAATTTAAAATAGATGATATATATATAATATTAAAATAGGTAATATATTTATATAATAAATACTATATGAAAAAAAAACTAAAATAAATAATAATAAAACAATTTGAAACAAATAAGAGAGTTTAAAATTAGTTGTATAAGATAATTTTAAATAAATATACGTAAAGACAAGTTTAAAATAATATATAAAGAAATTTAAAATAAATATTAAGAGGCTCAAAATAATAATATGTAAAAGTGAAATTTAAAATAAATAATATATAAAAAATTTAAAGTGAATAACATATAAAACAGTTTAAATTAAATATTATACATGAAAATTTAGATTAGAACATATATAAAATAAAATAAATAATATATAGGGAAATTTAAAAATAAATAATAATGAAAATGAATTTTAAACGATTAGAATAGTGTAACCAAATAAAGTATGAAAAGAAACTTAAAATGGATAATACATATATAATAGTTTAAAACAAATAACATATAAAATATTTCAAAATAAGTAATATGTATAGGAGTTAAAACAAATAATATATGTAAAAAGATTTAAAATCTATAACAATTTACAATACATAAGACATATATAATAATTACAATAACTAATAATAAAACGGTCTAATATAAATAATGCAAGATAAACAAACTTAAAACAATTAACAATACAACAGTTCCTGAAAAAGATGAAATAATAAATAAATAAACAAATTAAATAGATTAGGGCTAAACTGAAATTTAATTAAAAATTAAGGTGCAAATTGTAAATTATAGAAAGTAGGCCATCAAGGACTGAAATGAGGTGCGCCTAAACAGTGAGGGACTGATTGGGAAAATATTCCCAGCCCTTATGCGCACCGTTTCATGTGGGACCAAAATGAGACGAGTGCAAAGATCATGGGGTAATGTTTAAAATAAATAAAAAGGGAAACGGGGTCCAAATAGAACACGCGCCAAAAGCGGAGGGATCCAATGCGCAAATAGACCATTAGGTCAAAAATGCGCGAATCCTCCGCGAGCATGAGTCGGGTCGCGGGTCAAAGGCTGAAAACAACGTCGTTTTAGCCTCTGCACCCCATCACCAAAACAGCGCTGTTTCACCTTTGTTATTTAAGTTAAATTTTTTTGTTTTTTTTTTTGTATTTCTGCTTCCTTCTCTGAAAAAAAAAAACACCCCCCTTTTCCATTTGCCTTCTCTGCTAGGGTTTATAAAACTCATCATCGCCACCGTCGTCATGCCTCCTTGAAGCCACCCATGATTTCCACCGTAGACGGTGGTCGGGGCCACGTGAAATCGGGTTAGTCTCTTCTTCTTCCTTGATTCTTTTTTTTGTTTTAAAGTAAGTTAATAAATAAAAAAATAAAATAAAGTAAAAAAATAAATATAAAGATCGAGATAACAGAGGAAAAAAAAATCGAAGTTAACCTTCTAAATTTTCTTTTTTGTTTTTGATTTCTGATGTTCGTAACCAAAAAAATTACAAAGGGATGTTTCGGCTTTTATAACCGAATTACATAGATTCGTTTTTGTTTTTTTGCTTGTTGTCTGCTACTATTTTTTGTTTTTTCTTCTTGTTTCTTGTATTTTGCATGTTAGTTTCTTCTTGTAGGTGTCAGACGCATGGAAGGCCGGTGGTTGGTGCCCCGAGCGGTGGTGGTGGAGCGCGTGATGGCCAAGGCTGAGGGGGAGTGGCGGCTGAAAACTTTGGTGGCTAGGGTTTGCTGCTGAAATTTTGTTAAGATAGTGGGCTTGGGCTGTTAGGGTTTGTAAATTGGGTTTGAGTATTGTATTATTGGGCTAATTTGGTTTGTAAAATGGACTTTTATTTGGTTATTTGAATTTTATTTTTTTGTTTATTTGCGTGGGCCAAAAATTCGCCATTACAACTTCTATTTTCAAAAAGCAAATTGCTGTCATGATTTGCAAAATGACAATTAATTACTATAAGTAAATACAGAGATCTAAAGTATTATGAGTGGCAAAGAAACCGTATGAATATGCATATATCATTTGTACAAAGATAAACACAATAAAAATTATTAAACATGCCAAAATATTAAACGAAGTTAAATGTGTTGTGCTGAGTGTCATGTTGGTGTTATATTTTCATATCATATCCAAGATTACAAGATCTAACAACAAGAAAAGGGTGATAAATAGGTGAGCTGAAAGGGTTCTGCAAGTCACTTTGGGTTTCACTGCTCATTCAACGAAATACTGGTTTGGTGTAGCTAGAAAGAGTTCAAACAATGATCGAAGAAATCTTTTCAATAATGACCTCCTTGGGGTACTCACTTGGTAATGTCTCATTTTATTTCAAACTGCATGCATGCTAGTTAATGGTCTTTGTAAGTCTATTGAATTTGCGTTTCTTTTTCTGCTTCATTGACACTACCAGATGTTTGGATATTGCACGGTTTGCACCATGAACACTGAACCATCAATGGTGATAAAACACTGGTGCATGTTGTTCTTGTTTATGCATATATGTCTTGCTGGGAATATTCTCAATACAAGATGATATATTAGAAGCTTCATATCCAAACCTTAATGGATCAATATTGTCGCGTTGAGTGTGCATTTGTCATTCTTATATATATTATATGTCTTGCTGCTTCTGATATTCTGCCATCTGATGTATATGCAGACAAAGTCTCCTGGATTTGTGGAGGAGAACTTGATCTTGGTTCTTCTTGCATTCAAAGAATCATCTTAGATGTCACAAACGTGTTATTCCTTTGTCTTTTTTACTTTCTTTTGCTGCTTTCAGTCAATAAATCTCACATGGGGGAGAGCAATAGGAAGGACTTGATCCCTATACATGTTTCAATATGTTCAGCTTTTATCAGCTTAGTCTATTTCGGCACTGCTTTATGGGATATTATAATCAGAGATGAGGGATTGAATGATTTGGAGTGGTTGGTTTACCTTGTTAGAGGAGTAATTTGGATGTCTGTGTCAGTTTCCTTACGTGTTCGAACATCGAAATCGATCAAAATTGTCATCTCTGTCTGGTGGAAGTCTTTCTCTTTACTGGTTTCAGCTATTAACATTAGACTTCTGTTTCAAACTCATAATCTTCCATTTTTTGACTTAATTCAATGGCCAGTAAACATCATGCTCCTCGTTTTTGGATTTAGAAACTTGATTAGTTCTTCAGATACTAAATGTAGTGAAGACCATCAGGTTCTATATGAACCTCTATTTAAGGCAAAGAAAGCTCAAGTAGGCATAGGGAGAGCTAGCTTCTTGAGCAAACTAAATTTTTCTTGGATTAATCCCTTGTTTTCTTTAGGCCATTCAAAGCTATTAACTCTTGAAGATATCTCTTCTTTAGTTGATGAAGATGAAGCCAGCTTGGCCCATGAAAGATTTGCTCAAGCATGGGAATCCCTTGTGAGAGGGAACAGTTTGAGCAACTCAAAAAACTTGGTTCTTCGGGCCTTAGCAAAAGTGTATTTCAAAGAAAACGTATTGATAGGTATCTGTGCTTTCCTAAGGATAGTTTGTGTAGTATCTTTGCCTCTATTACTCTATGCTTTTGTAGACTATTCAAACCATAGTGAGGAGAATAGGTATGAAGGTCTCACCATATTGGGATGTCTAGTCATTTGCAAAGTAGTCGAATCGTTGTCTCAGAGGCGTTGGTTCTTTAGTTCTAGGAGGTCCGGAATGAGGATGAGATCAGCTTTGATGGCCGCGGTTTATTGAAAACAGTTGAATCTTTCATGCATTGGAAGGAGAAGGCATTCAACTGGAGAGATTGTGAATAATATTGCAGTAGATGCCTACAGACTAGGGGAGTTTCCTAGGTGGCTTCATTCAGCATGGAGTCTTGTACTGCAACTTTTTATGTCCATTGGAATACTTTTCTATGTTGTCGGACTCGGTGCTCTTCCTGGTTTAGTCCCTTCGCTCATTTGTGGAGTCCTCAATGTGCCATTTGCAAATGTACTACAAAAGTGCCAATCTCAATTCATGGTTGCTCAAGATGAGAGACTAAGACTCACATCAGAGGTCCTAAACAATATGAAAATCATAAAGTTGCAGTCTTGGGAAGAGAAATTCAAGAACATGATTGAAACCCGACGTGAAAATGAATTCAAATGGCTGGCAAAAGAACAGATAAGCAAAGCTTATGGTACTGTTCTATTTTGGATAAGCCCCACCATCATTTCTTCAGTTATCTTCCTGGGGTGTGCCTATCTGGGGAGTGCACCGTTGAATGCTAGCACCATTTTCACAGTTCTTGGAACACTGAGAAGCATGGGGGAACCGGTCACAATGATACCGGGAGCTCTTTCGGTTATGATGCAAGTCAAAGTCTCTACTGAAAGGATCAATGCATTCCTGCTTGGTGATGAACTGAATAGTGAAGAACCATTAATTTCAATGCAGAGTTCTGATAAAAGTGTTGTAATACAGGCAGGCAACTTTAGTTGGGACACTGAATTAACAGTTGCAACTCTTAGAGATGTCAACCTGGAAATAAAAAAGGGACAGAAAATTGCAGTTTGTGGACCAGTAGGAGCTGGGAAATCATCAATCTTGCATGTGATGCTTGGAGAAATACCGAAAATTTCAGGAACTGTGAGTTATTCAAAGCTGGTAATTTTTATCTAGTATCAAACACTGGTTTTGCTGCTATATCACTGATGTTTCTCTCTTAATTCTTGCAAACAGGTGTATGTAACTCGATCCATAGCGTATGTTTCTCAAACATCTTGGATCCAGAGTGGGACTATTCGAGACAACATATTCGATGGAAAGCCAATGGATGAGGAAAGATACAAAAGGGCTATTAAGTCATGTGCACTAGATAAGGACATTGATAACTTTGCTCATGGTGATCTCACGGAAATAGGTCAGAGAGGGATCAACATGAGTGGAGGACAGAAGCAAAGGATTCAACTCGCTCGAGCTGTCTACAATGATGCCGATATCTATCTTCTTGATGATCCTTTCAGTGCCGTAGATGCCCAAACAGCTGCGGTTCTATTCAATGTTCTATAATTGCAGGACTGTGTAATGGCTGCACTAAGAAACAAAACTGTCATCCTTGTAACTCATCAAGTGGAGTTTCTCTCCGAAATTGATACAATTCCGGTAAAAGTCTGTTAAGTTAAAACCATTTTTTCCCTTTTATTTCCGGAGAATGATTTGGTTATTACACAGGTCATGGATGGTGGCAGTATTACTCAAATAGGAAGCTATACGGAACTATTGATGTCGGGGACGGCATTTGAGGAGCTTGTCAATGCTCACAGAGATGCAATGACAATAGTGGATCCTTTGAGTAATGAAAACAAAGAACAACAACAAGGCACAGACACCCTTCAGGCTGAGGAGTACAATAAGTGTTACTCTACTCAACAGAAAAGTGAGGGGGAGATTTCTGCTTTGGGACTACCAGGAGTGCAGCTCACGGAAGAAGAAGAAAAAGGGACTGGTGATTTCGGATGGAGACCTTTCCTTGATTATATTGTAGTGTCCAAAGGATATCTTTTTCTATCTTTAGCCATACTATCTCAGTTCGGTTTCGTGATTTTCCAGGCTGCAGCTACTTATTGGCTAGCAATTGCCATCCAAATTCCTAAAATAAGTAGTGGCTTGCTAATTGGAGTTTATACAGGAATTTCAACACTTAGTGCTGTTTTTTGCATCTTAGGTCTATTTATTCTTCTCATTTGGGAATAAAAGCTTCTAAGGCCTTCTTCTATGGTTTCATCAATTCCATTTTTAAAGCTCCCATGCTTTTCTTTGACTCTACACCTGTTGGGAGGATCTTGACCCGAGTAAGACGATCCAATGTTCCTTATACTAAGCACATTTGAAACACTTTGTTTTACCTATCAGCTTGATGTTACATAACAGGTTTCTTATTATCCTCTGCACATTGCTCTTTCAGGCTTCATCAGATTTAAGTATTCTGGATTTTGATCTGCCTCTGTCCATTGGATTTGTAGCAGCTGGTAGTATTGAACTTGTAGCGGCTATTGGTGTCATCGCCTTTGTCACTTGGGAAGTTCTCATTGTAGCCATTCTTGTAATGATAGCAGTAACATACATTCAGGTGTGTCCTTTGCTTCTCATCTGTTCCTTTTATAGATTTTTCAACTTTTGCTGATCACAAAATATTCTGTTTTTTTTGCTTAAACAAAAAGAGGTACTATCTAGCTTCTGCTCGGGAACTAATACGAATCAATGGAACGACTAAGGCTCCAGTTATGAACTATGCAGCTGAGACTTCTATTGGGGTGGTCACTATAAGAGCTTTTAACATGGTGGACGGGTTCTTTAAGAACTACCTAAAGCTTGTTGACACAGATGCTACACTTTTCTTCCTTTGTAATGCAGCCACAGAATGGCTGATTCTACGGATTGAGGCACTTCAGAATAAGACGATTTTCGCTTCCGTATTTATCCTCATTCTACTTCCTAAAGGCTATGTACCACCAGGTAGCATCTGTTTCTACAGAACAATCTTTTTTTCATTCAAAGAGATGACTGTTCTAAGCTGTGAAACTTTCTCCCTTTATTTGTTATCTGCAGGACTTGCCGGGCTTTCCCTTTCTTATGCTTTTTCGATAACGAGCACCCAAGTGTTCTGGTCAAGATGGCATTGCAACTTATCAAACTACATGATTTCTGTTGAACGGATAAAACAGTTTATGTGCATTCCATCAGGGCCTCCAGCAACTATAGACGACAAAATGCCATCACCATCATGGCCCTCTGCGGGGAGGATTGAGTTGCAAGAGCTCAAAGTGAGTTAAAAATAATCATTCATAAACTATATGCATTGATTCTCAAAATGTATCGGATCCCCTTGAACCGGCTTCCTGGGACTCTCACTATTAAGCATTGTTCTATTGCAGATTAGATATCGTCCAAATGCTCCATTGGTTCTCAAAGGAATCACCTGCACATTCAAGGAAGGCACTAGGGTAGGAGTTGTAGGAAGGACCGGAAGTGGAAAATCTACGCTAATAGGTGCCTTGTTTCGTCTAGTTGAGCCTGCAGAGGGGAAAATTTTCATAGATGGACTTGATATATGCTCAATTGGCCTGAAAGATCTAAGGATGAAACTTAGCATTATCCCTCAAGAGCCAACTCTATTTAGGGGAAGTGTTCGAACCAACTTAGACCCTCTAGGCCTTTATACAGATGGAGAAATATGGAAGGTAAGGCAACAGACTCCAGGCTGGACCCCTTTTTAATTACTAGTTCTGGTGCATTTATCAGAGAAAATATTAATTGCATGCGTCATATGTTTTTATTTGTAGGCTTTGGAAAAATGTCAGCTTAAGGCAACTATCAGTAGCCTACCAAATACGCTAGATTCATCAGGTGAGTTGATTTTCAGCAACTAAATGATATCTGCAAGTCGTTTCATGAGTTCATAGTTCATACATGATGATTTTGTGAATCAACCTTGAGCAGTCAGTGATGAAGGTGAGAATTGGAGTGTGGGACAACGACAACTCTTTTGCCTTGGAAGAGTCCTGCTTAAGAGAAAGAGGATTCTGGTATTAGACGAAGCAACAGCTCCGATTGACTCTGCGACGGATGCTATTTTGCAGCGAATTATCAGACAAGAGTTCTCAGAATGCACAGTGATAAAAGTGGCTCATAGAGTTCCAACTGTAATAGACAGTGACATGGTCATGGTCCTTTCCTATGGTATGCTTTTAGCTTTCTCCAGGCAAATATTACAGTTTATTGGTGAAAATCATGTTATTGCTTTGATTTGCAGGGAAGTTGATAGAGTATGATGAGCCTGCAAGACTAATGGGAATAGAGTCTGGTTTTTCAAAGCTTGTAGCTGAGCACTGGTCAAGTTGCAGAAAGGGTTCTTCCCAAGTGATACGGGGTTGCGCGCGGACCAAGATCGAGTTGCCAAGTCACGAGAAACTCCTACGAAAACCCTAAACAATTAGATCTGAAACGAAACAGAAAATTAAAAGATTAGATTTTTGAATTTTCAGATCTGAAATAAAATCTCCAAATCAGCAAAGAATCAAATTGAGAATAGAAATAAGTGTTAGGGTTCTTGAAACCCTCAAGGAGATTGTGATTCTGCCCAATTGAACACCAAGATAGTTTTCCCCAAATTTCGACAATCTAATTTCACCCAAAAAGAGTATGGAAAAACCCTAGAAATTGGGGATTTTTGGGCTGATTCCTTAAGATAGAAAAAGGCTGAAAACACAATAAGAACAGAAAATAGATTAGATAATGATTCAGCACAAGTAGAAATAAAGAAAGAATTGACAGTAAGAAATTAAAAGATAAGTCCTAAGAAGCCTTGAAATCTCGAAAGATCTCACAACTCCCTTCAAACGGCTCTAATCTCCCCTCCAAAGAATATCAATGGCAAGAAGAAGGTTGAAGATGGCTCCCACAATCAAAAAGATTGTTAAAACAACTTCTAAAGAAAACTCAAGAGAAAATCCTTGAAGAACTCAAAGAGAATTTTCACTCAAATCAAATCTGAAATTTTCAATGTAATTGTAATGTAATGTAGGGTGGTTGGCCAAACCATATAAATAGGCCTTTCAAATGTTTTCCTAATTTAATTAGAACACTAAAACTAAAACTAAAAAAAACTCCTAATTATTTTAATATGGAAATTCGGCCAAGGGTCTTTTATTTGGGACTCTTGGATAAACATTTAAACTAAGTAAAATAAATAAATAAATAAAAATAAAACTTTACAACTTGGGCCACTTTGACAATTTGGCCTGATTTTCAACTAAGTATGGGTGGATTTCTTGATTGGGCTTGGAATCTTCTTATTGGGCCTTGCCCTCAAGAATTTGGGCTTGTGATCCATCTCCTACCGAAATTGAATCGTTGATGCTCGTAATGGAGATCCAATGCGCTTTGGCTGCAAGATTTGGTGTCTTGGACCAAGATTCCCAATATTTGAAATCTTGATTTTCCCTTTCTTTTGTGTACGCATCTAAGGCCTTACTAACAAACTCCTGGATGGTCCAATTTAGTTTGGAACGCATTTGTCGGGCCTTTGATCTCGTATCATTCCCCCCTTCCTCAAAAAGATTCGTCCTCGAATCTGAAAAATCAAATGAACTCGACTTTCCTCTATCGAACGGGACTAATGGCAATTGAGTCCACTGAAAAGAATAGCCATGAGATAGTAAATAGCAACGGAAACAAGCTTGTAGTCCAATCATAAGCATAACAGAACAGGTATAACGCATGTGAATGGACAGATTCAGATTACCATGCAAACAATCTAATTTACTCACCACTGCCTCGTCAAATATTTGAAACAAAGATGGACATGTTTTAAGGCATTCAGTCGTCTCACATTGTTCCCACAAACCATGAATAAATTGCGAGTAATAAATCAAATGGTAAACATAATCGTCACAAGTAGGTATTTGAAAAGATTCACATGGTTCACAGAGTTGCATAATCATACCATGCATTAATCGACGGTCTATAGATTCACTCACACATGCATTATCAAAAACAAGAATCTTTTTATCAACCATCAAAACAGATAGATCATCAATAAATAAAATAGGACAGTCAAGCACGTTTCGATCTAAGTGTTCATCAACACGATCTTTATCACTATCCGAGGAGTACAAAAGTGTTTCAAAGGTTTCAAGCATCTTACCTCGATAAGCAAAAGAATAAGGGTTGATTTTACCTTTTTCATTTAAAACAAACCTTCGTTCATCGGGGGCATAGTGTAGTCGAATCTCCGTTGTTGAGTTAACCTTTGTCAAATGGAACTCAAACTTCATGTACAACCACATAAACTGTTTAAGGCAAGAATATAAATTGAAAACAAATTTGGCAAATTTCGTTACCTTATTCTCCAAAACAGATTTGGACAAATTCAAGGATTTTACACAAGGTAAATCAAGAGAATAACAAATCACGCTTCTTTTCGTAATGACTTTATCAACCACAATCGAAGAGTAACAATTAATCGGATCAAAATGATGGGATCTTTTAAGAACTAAGTCACCAAAAGTTTTATCAATAATTTTCAAATCTGCACTGGACTCGGTTTCTAAAATTTCCTTACCTCGCTTACCTTCGAGATCATGTAGTGTGATTTCATCTTTGCTTAAGTTGATCGTATGAAAGCGTCTTTCATTTGAGAGGTATTGAAGTTGAAAGTTATCTTTCGATCTTTCGGGAACCTGAAAAGTAGCAACACAAGAAAAATTCATATCTTGGTTAGTGGAAACATTCCTCACTAGCCTTTCCTCGTCTTTTTCTTTTGTTTCTTTTTCTAACTCATTTTCTCTTCTTTCTTCAACTTCTTTTTCAATTTTCTTTTCTGTTTCACATTCCTTTTCACTCTCAATCTCTTTTTGCTCTTTTTCATTCTCTTTTTCTTTTTCCTCACTTGTTTTAACAGAATTTCTCAGTTTGATTTGGTCCTCATGGACTTGTTCCGGAGTGAGCGGCACTAAGGTAAGTTTCTTTCCTTGATGCTTGAAAGAATACCTATTGGTACGACCATCGTGAGTGACTTTTCGATCCAGTTGCCATGGTTCTCCTAGCAACAAATGGCAGGCTTGAATAGGCATTACGTCGCACACAACTTCGTCTTGATACTTACCGATAGAAAAGGCAATGCGCACTTGTTGAGTGACCCTAAATTGGCCTTCGTTGCTAAGCCCTTGTAGTTGATAAGGTTGTGGATGCTTGGTAGTGGTTAAGCAAAGCTTTTCCACCATCGT
The DNA here is from genome assembly GCF_007990345.1 of Gossypium hirsutum. Lineage (NCBI taxonomy): Eukaryota > Viridiplantae > Streptophyta > Magnoliopsida > Malvales > Malvaceae > Gossypium > Gossypium hirsutum. The sequence goes on from NC_053433.1 coordinate 7,160,013, forward strand.
CGTGCTGGCTATGTTCGAGCAACTTTCACCATCAATAATAACTCTACAAAGCTTACCTTGTACATGGCAGCGAGTATGAAAGAGATGTTCTCGTTGCTGCTCGCTCCTTGGTTTTGCCAAAGATGATTGTCCACGATCATGAAAATCATCATCCATTCTAGTGACACGTCGAGGGCCGCGCCTTTGGGGTTGGTTATCCCTATCTTCCTTAATTGGATCTCGATATTGATGTTTTTGATTCACTCGTACCTCATTCAAAGTAGTATTCAATGCTTGAAGTGTAACATTTATTTGTGTGATTGCAGCAGTATGTCCATCTAACTGTTGTTGGACTTTCATAAGTGCATCATTATTATCACCTTTAGACATCTTCAAAACCTGTAAAAAATAAACACTCAACACTCAAAAATAAAAGTTAGCAAACCTCACCATTAATCACTCAAAAAGAAAATTCAAATTCTCAATGAGGTCGAATTCAATCTTGTGAGTTCTTTATCAGAGTTTATATCAACCAATTAGAGAGTGTGAACCAAACTACCAAAGAATCCTAATTTGCACTAGGATGCCAAAAACTGACGAGACACCAATTGATTCGTGTTGCACCGAGGAAGAAGTTGTGCACACGTTTAAATCCTACTAACACAAGAAACAAGAAGGTGTTAGATAACGTAAAGGAAGAATAAAGGTAAACAAATGAAAACCTACAGCTAAGAATCAATAAAAATTGCTGAAAACAGAAAACCCGAAAAACTGCGGAGTAACTTGACAACTTCGTTCGAGGTGTTCCCGATCTCCAAAAATCACGAAATTAAATCTGGAGTGTCCTTATATATTTAATTTTTGATCTGGAAAATTTGGGCACCAAATTCAACCCGCTGAATATTTTTTTAATTTTTTATTGGATTTCGTATTTTTTCAATTTTTTGACTTTTTCGACTTATTTTTTTGCGGGAAATATTTTTGTATATTCAATAACAGTGCCAAAAATATGTATGTAAAATTTCAGATCAATCAGAAAACGTTTACCCACTCAAATGAATTTTTTTCGAAAATTTTTCTGGGTAAAACTGCTGTTTGTAATTTAAAAAATAGAGATCAGTTTAGAAATCAACCAAGAACACCCAAAACGCCCAAAATCTGATACCAAATGATACGGGGTTGCGCGCGGACCAAGATCGAGTTGCCAAGTCACGAGAAACTCCTACGAAAACCCTAAACAATTAGATCTGAAACGAAACAGAAAATTAAAAGATTAGATTTTTGAATTTTCAGATCTGAAATAAAATCTCCAAATCAGCAAAGAATCAAATTGAGAATAGAAATAAGTGTTAGGGTTCTTGAAACCCTCAAGGAGATTGTGATTCTGCCCAATTGAACACCAAGATAGTTTTCCCCAAATTTCGACAATCTAATTTCACCCAAAAAGAGTATGGAAAAACCCTAGAAATTGGGGATTTTTGGGCTGATTCCTTAAGATAGAAAAAGGCTGAAAACACAATAAGAACAGAAAATAGATTAGATAATGATTCAGCACAAGTAGAAATAAAGAAAGAATTGACAGTAAGAAATTAAAAGATAAGTCCTAAGAAGCCTTGAAATCTCGAAAGATCTCACAACTCCCTTCAAACGGCTCTAATCTCCCCTCCAAAGAATATCAATGGCAAGAAGAAGGTTGAAGATGGCTCCCACAATCAAAAAGATTGTTAAAACAACTTCTAAAGAAAACTCAAGAGAAAATCCTTGAAGAACTCAAAGAGAATTTTCACTCAAATCAAATCTGAAATTTTCAATGTAATTGTAATGTAATGTAGGGTGGTTGGCCAAACCATATAAATAGGCCTTTCAAATGTTTTCCTAATTTAATTAGAACACTAAAACTAAAACTAAAAAAAAACTCCTAATTATTTTAATATGGAAATTCGGCCAAGGGTCTTTTATTTGGGACTCTTGGATAAACATTTAAACTAAGTAAAATAAATAAATAAATAAAAATAAAACTTTACAACTTGGGCCACTTTGACAATTTGGCCTGATTTTCAACTAAGTATGGGTGGATTTCTTGATTGGGCTTGGAATCTTCTTATTGGGCCTTGCCCTCAAGAATTTGGGCTTGTGATCCATCTCCTACCGAAATTGAATCGTTGATGCTCGTAATGGAGATCCAATGCGCTTTGGCTGCAAGATTTGGTGTCTTGGACCAAGATTCCCAATATTTGAAATCTTGATTTTCCCTTTCTTTTGTGTACGCATCTAAGGCCTTACTAACAAACTCCTGGATGGTCCAATTTAGTTTGGAACGCATTTGTCGGGCCTTTGATCTCGTATCACCAAGCTTTTAGTAGCTATCAATGATGTTATAGTGAGATTTCAATAAACTACAGCATGCTTTTGGAACATCAATTCAATAAATGGTGCATTATTATAATTATTTATTAGTATCTTAGAGGCAAATATTTCATTTAACCTGTGATACTCGCATGAAATGCTTTTTTATAGAATAAAATTGAATCAAAACAGACAATTTCTCACGGATACTGTAGTGAAATTGATCTTACAGAAAAGCTTGCAGATCATGCAACCAACACACCAGCTATTAATAATGAAGTTCACAAATGTTGAAAGCGACAAAAAGATCTAAACATATAATATTGCTGCTTTTTAAGATCCAAATTTTATTTTCTAAATGCATATTATTTTACATCATCTTGCAAGATAAATAATTTAACTTCAAAAACGTATAATTTATATCTTATTCTAATATATTGAGAAAATAATAATAATTTCCCTTCGATAATACCATGTGAGATGTTGGACTAGAGTTTCCTCATACTTTCCTTGTTTGGTATGAAAACATTATGATGAATTAATGACCATTTTCCACCCATTTCGGTTTTAAGTTACAAACCATATTTCCACATCATGTTGAGAGTTTTGTAGTGTAAAGAAAGATAATATACTATTATTATACTTTAGAAATTAATTCAAGTTAAATATGATTCTCGTACGTTTTGAAACTATTACAATTATACAAATTAATGTTATTTCAATAAAAGAATAGCAAGACCAAGGGCATCAGCTATGTTTTATTTTTAACCTCTGCAAGTTTTGCATTCTAATGAGGAACATAAAGGGTTTGGGAAAAGGCTTGATGGGAAGAGCCTGGCATTGTCTGTACTTTGCAATCTGAATATAGCTGAATAGCATTGTTGCCATTAGTGTTGCTTTTGTCAATGGTAACCTTGGTGATGAAGTGGAGTAAAACATGCTCAAACTCCTCCCCATTGCTCCATTCGCAAACTTCAGCTTTTATTAGGCTCCTGTTTTTGCAAACCAAGTCCCAAACTGGGAAATCTTTCCTTGGCAACATATAGTCTCCATCTCCAAGCTTCAAACTGGGGCAGAAATCACCCAGTCCATCCCCCATGTAGATGATTGTTTTCTTCTCCTCCATGGCGGATAAAGATGCTTGGATCCTTTCAATCACGATACCCTATTCAAAAGGAATCATAACATCGTCAATTAGATAACATGAAAGATGACAAAGCTCCACGTACCTAACAGCTAATCATGCTTTGTATCTGATTACACGTACACTTTCCCACAAGTTATGTGATTTGTCATAATTCTTATTAAAGTACTATAAAAATGTGGGTGGGTAATAATCTATTTAAATAATGCATTTGCTTATGTCCAAAAACATGTTGGGAGCTTTTAAATTTATTAAAGAAAACGATTAGAGGGTATGGGTACCTTGCACATGTTTGGAGGGCAGGGATGAGGACATCCATGGGGATGTTCAGTGAAATCATGGTAAGGGAAAATCCTTAACCTGCCTTCTTCATCAACAAAGCTTGGGTTTGTATTAATTTCTGAAAAGCATTCTTTCAAACCATGATGCTTTAAGATTGTGTCGATGAAAAACACATTCGCGTCGCTAACAATCTTCAAATCACATCTGCAAAATAATGCCATTGCACACCAAAACTTTGAAGTATTTTTCTGACGAAAAACCAATAAAAAGAATTAAATAAAACCAAGTGAGAAATATTATATACCCTAAAGCATGAGCACATTTAATGGCTTGGATGATTCGGGAATGAATTGGAGTTCTTTTCAAAACAGCTACAATGTCTTCGATTTTGGTTCCTTGTGAATGAAGTTCTTTCATCATTCGATCCTGAAATATATATTTTGTAAAAAGAAATACTAAACCCAAATTCAGAAAAGAGAAAAAAAAAAAAGAGATTACCATAAGAGAGTTCCAAGGCATAGTAGGTAAGAGCTGGTTGAACAACTCGGTAGCACCCAACTCATCCACCACCCAGTTATCACTATCACAATCGATAATCGTTTTATCGAAATCCATAACCACAACGACTTCTGAAGCAGCCATTTTAGAAGGTGAATTGAAAGAAAAAGCTTTCAGAGAGACGACGAAACACGGTAGAAAATATATAGTGGGAAAGAGAAGGAAGGTAATTGGACTGAGGCTTACGCTATTCTTTTTCAGGGTGATGGGGCTTAGAACGAAGAGGGTATTTATAGGGAATGATGGACTTCTGAGAACACGTTACACTTGGAACAGGTATAATTTTACTAGAAATTTCTTTTCCTAATTAAACAAGGAGTTTTCTCAAAAACTAAATATATAAGGAGTAGATTATAAATTAAAATTATATAAGGAGTGGATTATAAATTAAATTAGTATTTAGTTTTTACGTCTCTGTTAAATAAAAAATATAAAAGATTTTTAAATATTGATATCAATACCATAAGTTTTACTTAACTTTAATATATATTTTATAATTTTATTTTCAATTTTTGAAGAGTTTTAAAATGATAGTATTTTAGAATTCTCAAAATAATATTAGTAATTATAATTGTTTGATTTGAATAAATAAATGTGTTAAGAAAATGTGGATTATTGAAATTTTATAAATTTAAAATAATTATAAAAAGAAAAATAATGATATTAAAATAAATAATATAGTGAAAATATTCTATATGGATATTGTTAGATTTGCAAAATTTTATAAATATTTTTAATAAAATATTTTTAAATCTATATTAAAATTAAGTCAAAATGTTCTTTTTTTGAAGTTTAAAATTTATTTTATCGTGAGATCATGTGTATTAAAAATAAAATAATGAGTAATTTTGAAAAATTATGCCTAGTGGAATTTGAAAAATGAAATTGAGCAACTTAAATCTTTCTTTAAATTCCTTTTAAATTTTCAATTTCTTTATTATTTTTGTTGGGGATCGACACATATGAACAACGAAATAGTAAAAGTAGAGAAAAATGAACACAAGTATTTATGTGGAAAACCCTCATCGAGGAATAAAAAAACCATAGGTAAATGAGGATTCAGCTTTTCACTAAACAACAAATTAAGTGTACAATGATGAAGAGTATCCAAAACTCGAATACAAAGAGCAAATCCTGAGAAACCCAAATATCCTAAACACAAAAGCTCTCTAAAAAACTCTCCCCTAAAACTATTTAACAAATCTTACACGAGATTTTTAATGTAAATCTGATTCTTTGAATCTAATGTTTTTAAACAAGGTTCCAAAGGCCTTTTAAATAAGCTTAGGACATGGGTCCAATATGACTAAAATAACCCTGTAGGAAATGGAGTTCAACTGGGAGAAGTAGTCTTGTTGAGAGTAAAAAAAACATGGTTATATTTGAGAAGAAAATATCACCTTATCATGACGTGGCCTACCTGCTCGTCACGACGTCGCAGCCTTGATTGGCTGACAAGGAGTCACATCATCCCGACGTCTGGGACATCCTCATCCTGACATCACGTGGCTTTCTATTTCTTTTCGATTTCTCTTCGATTCTCATCTTAAGTGTTTACAACCTATCCGATAAATACAAGGCACATCCCACAAATCTCCACCTTGACTCGTATTTATCATACTTCCTTTGCCAAAGCCCGCCACAGACCTATCTCAAACTTTGCAAGATTCTAACCGAGTTTAAGCTTTACTTGAACTTTGAAATCAAAATACTTCTAACATTTTTCTTATGTATCGTGAAATCGAAACTGACTTGATTTTTCTTCCTATGAATGCAGTGCTCTATTTTTCTAACTCCTGTACACAAAAAAGAACTTCTCTTGTCCAAAACAGTCATACCTTTTTCGCTTGTATGACCAAGTTGTTTATGCCTCAACTAAGTAGAATCTAACTCTTTAACCAATGAGGAACTTATAATTTTATCCTTTATCGTTGATCCTTATAGAACATAAAGGCTAACATTCTTTCGACCTCTCATCAAAACGAGAGCACCACGAGATACCTTAATATCGTTTGACTCGATGTTGATTCTATAACCCTTCGAGTCCAGATTTCCAAGAAGATGATATTTCTCTTTAAACTAGGAACATGTTTGACATCTGATAGTGTTCTGATTATCTTATCATGCATCCTAATATGAACGGTACCAATACCAATTACCTTGCAGGATGAGTCATTCCTCATATACACAACTTCACATCAACTGAACTATATATGGAGAACCAGTCCCTGTTGGGACACATGTAAGAAGAATATCCTGAATTTAAGATCCATTTGGACATAAGTTTGGATCTTTCGCTCGTTAACACTAATAAGAAATTATCACCTTTTTTTACAGCCATAGTAGTATTGGCTACCTCATCATTCTGCTCTTCATCCTCGCCGTTCTCAGTAACACTCTTGTTTTTATTTTTCAAACTATAACATTTTGCCTTTATGTAACCCAACTTTTTGCAATAGTTGCATATTTTGTCACGGTTCCTAGATTTCAACCTTAGACTTCATCATTCTCTTTTCATACGCAAGTTCAAGCAACCATATCCTCAAAATAGTCCCTTTTATTTTTCTCTTAAAATTTTCTTTTAAATTTTAACCCAAAACTTTGGAAAATTTGCTCTTCCTGCCCTAAGGTTCCCAAACCCTAGATATTTAATCAAACTTTCTCCAATTAAACTAGGATTTTGTTTTCTCTTCAAATCCAAATAGGATTTTCTTTCTTTTCTCTATTTCTTCTCTCTTTTCTTTTCTTTCCTTTTTTTTACATCAAAATTTACATACTTTGTTGTTAAATATTTTGCTATTCTGGATTAAAATATCATCCATTAGATCATTTTGTCCATCAATTTTAGAGTTATCATCAATAGAAACCCAATCTTTGCCAAGAATCGGTAAGTACAATTCAATCATGATAATAAAACCCGAATTCTTGTAGTATTTACATATGATGTCAATCTTTCGTAAAAATTAATGAATATTTTACGAATCTTTTATGAATCTTGCCAAAATTCCCAGTAATCTTAATAAATCTTGAAAATAAATGTTAACCCGTGTATAAATGTCATTTGAAGAACCCATTTTAGGTGCATCGAATCAAACTGGAACGTGAAGGACGATGTTCGAGCTTCTGGTAAAAGGTGTGTGTTCTTTTAAAAGCGAATTTGGGCAAACTGTGTCTATAAATAGGGCTACACGAGCATGTGGACCATACATGTGGACCACACGACCATGTACCTTTGAAACCCTAGGCTAGTTTGAATCTCACACGACTAATGTAACACCTCCTAACTCTTTCCGCCATCGGAATAGAATTATAGGGTATTACCAGTCACTACAATTCAATTACGATTAATAGAGAAAGAAATATAATTCAATTCATAAAATATACCTTATTGTTCCTTAATAGGCTCTCGAGATTTATAATGTATGTTAGAACCAAATTGGGATTCAATCGGAAGCTTATAAATTTTTCATACAATTCTTAAAATTTCCTTTAATGAAGAGTACCACATGCCCGTGTGGCTTAGGAGACACGCCCGTGTTTTTATGACACGTCCATGTCCTTTACCCGTGTACTCCTCTGACTTATTGCTCAGGAACAAACTAGTTTCACATGGCCAAGTCACACGCCCGTGTCCTCAGCCCGTGTGGATTTATTTTCAATTCGAATCTAGTGCAGATTTTACACGGTCAAGCACATGCCCATGTGCTACTGTTGTGTGCTTCACACGGCAGAGACACACGTCCGTGTCTCTACTCGTGTGATAAAATCTGGGTATTCTATTTTACAAAATTTAGGTGCACACGGCTTAACAACATGCCCGTATGCAAGCCGTGTGTCTCACACGGTTTGATCACACGCCCGTGTGACAGGCCGTGTGGACACAAAATGAACCTTATAGTTCAAGTTTACCAACCCTGTAAACCTTAGATAATAGGCAATTTTAAATTCAATCTTTCAACCAGTCCAAAACATGATAAAACACATCTAATACACGTTAAAATCACCAGTACAACAATCTAACATATGTATTCGATAATCATTAAACAAAGAAACTTCAAAATTTGTACTTAAGTATCATTCAAATCAATTCAAAATGGACTATATTATAACATACACTTTACATTTATTAACTATCCATTAAAATTCTTCACTAACATCACTTATAAACAAAATAACATCAAAGACAACCTAGGTACATGCCATTCCTCAAGATAAGATACATCACCAAGTATTTGAGTTTGAGAGTTGGCTTGGATGCTGAAACGCTAGTTACTATTGCACCTAACCTGCGCACGGAAACAAACCGTACACTGAGTATACACTCAGTGGTATTTCTATAAACCAATACTTAACATGCATTTAAAACATAACTATAAATTATAACAATAAGAACTTTATAAATTTTCATTCAATTATCTTTATATCATAATAACATTTATCAATAGAATCATATTGAGTAAAAAAAATACAGTTTCAGTCCGTGTCTTTCAGTGTTCAGTACAGTAGTTTACCCCTATTAACATAACTCGGACCTGGACGGATATACAGATCCAACCCACACGCCAGTAAAGCACATAATACTTCATCGGCCGAAGCCAAAAAATAACAAAAACAGTAACAGTAACAGTACGACACTTATAGTGCCTTATCGACTCAAGGTCGAAGTATCCCTAAACGCTTCCAATCCTATGGCATGCCAATTATATCTGACTAGCTCGACACTGTTAATAGGGTTTTTCAATTATTTTATCAATTTAACATTCACATTTCAAATCAGTACAGTAGGATAACAGTACTTACCTCATTTTCATTTTCTATGCATCTTAATAATAAATACAGTAAATAATTATTAAGCTCAGTTTATAGAAATACAAACCGTAATTCTGAAGTTACTCTTCGTCCACTTTCTCTTTTCCTTTCTTTGTCGATGTTTCCTGTACTACGTTAGCCACAAAAAATTAAACAATTTAAAAAATTATCAATATAGTATTTAACATTATACATTTCAATTTTCACACAAATTTTACCTAAATTCCAATTTAGTCCTTAAACCATAGCTATTTCTTTTCTTCAAAACCAATCTCATATTTTTATTCTAATCCATCTTTTACAAGTCTTAACATTTAGCTTCCTCCATAAAACATCAATTCCACAATCTTTTCAATTTAGTCCCTAATATAACAAAACTTATATCTCTTTTTACAATTCAATCCTTCTCCCACTTCTAACTTGAATTTCTATCGCTTTATCTCATAATTCATTCAATTGTTCAACTTAATCAACATTTAAAAATTCACTACAACTTAATCAACATTTAAAAATTCACTAACATTCTAAATTTCAACATAATTCAAGTAGAGCTTTGTTCTAAGATTCCAAAAACATGAAAATCACAAGAAAATGGACTAAATTATCTTACTAATTAAGCTTCAAAATTCAAAACCGTAATTTTCCCTTTTCTTTTTCTTTCCCTTTCTTTCTTTCTTATTCCGTTTTCATTCTCTGTTCCATTTTTCTATTTTGTTTCTTTATTTTCTTTTATTTACTTTAAAATATAATATTACTATATTTTAGTAATTATTATTATTATTTATTTATAATATAAGTAAACATATGCTTATACTACATGTGTATATATTACACTTTATACACATGTAATTAATTTTTACCACACATTTGTCACTTAAAGTTTATTTACTAATTTAGTCTTTTTACTTTTATTTATTCTTCAATTCAACTTTTACCCTTTTACTCAATCTAGTCATTTCACTAAATTAGCTTTAATTCAAGCTAATTCACTTAACCAAAGTCTAACTAACCACACTACTAGCTTCGTAAATATTTCTAATAAATATTTACGAATTCATTTTGAGAAAATAATGACCCAAAAATTTAATTTTTTGATACCCGTAAACTTTGGGTCGTTACATTTAGACCCTTTCACACGGCCTGCCACACAGTTGTGTCTCCTTTGTGCTTAATTTTGCAATTTCCACATGGGCATAGTCCGTTACACGACCTGGCCACACGACTATGTGCCTCTGTTTTTCATATTTTACAAATTTTCTCAAAATTTTATGATTTTTTCAATTTAATCCCTATATGGTTACCGAACTATTCTTTATGTTTTAATTTATTCAATTAAGTCCCTGATGATATGAATAATGCTAGAATCCATGATCTGATTGACTGAATAAATATTATATATATTTTCTTGAAGTGTGATTAATAAGTATGTTTATTGTATCTGCATTTGAAATTGCACATTCAACATTCCTTATGCTATCGTTAAACCGAACACATAATAAGCATCGTTTTTTTTACTGAATTAATCCGTTATAAGCAGAGTATTTTCTCTTATATCAAACTGTTATAAGCATATTGATTGCCACCGTAATGTTCTAATAAAAGCATATTAAATGCTACCATATTAATCTGTTTTGAGCATGACATATTGCATCGCATGAGGTGGGACAATATGTACGGAAGAAGTATTGGCAGTTTATTTACAAAAAATTGTTATGTACCTACAGCCTGAGGTAGATTCCATCTACGTGTTATTTGTTATGTATCCACAACTAGAGGCAGATTTCATTTGTGGGTTAAATGTTGTGTAATCAATAGTTAGAGGTAGATTTCATTTGCAAGACTTTGTTGTGTACCCACAACTAGAGGTAGATTCCATTTGCAAAATTTTATTGTGTGTCCACAACCATTGATAGTTTATCTGCAAACCATTAATGGCTAAGCCACAATCCGATATGTTGGTGGGTGGAGTTCAGGGGAACTCCCATTGTGGTGTGTAGCGGTGAGGTAGGATCATTTCTGTTAAAACCGAAGCTGTATGGAATCCACAAAAACATGTGCATACAAAAATGGAAATTTTTTATATGAAATATATATACGTAAATTATTGAATGATCAGAAACATCGATATGTAGATATTGATTCGGTAAATTATTTCTGTGTGACATACTTCTGTATGCTTAAACCGTTTGCACTGATTTTCTTATGACTGAACTCACACTGGGAAATATAGCTCACTTCCTTTTTAATTTTCATCCATACAGATAACTTATCAAGTTAGGACGCGGATGCGACATCTGTAGAGCCTAAGCTTGGTTTTGTTAAAATATTTTAGATATATTATTCGATATTTTATCTTTTAGAAACTTTATTATTTTGAGCTATGGCAAGGGAAATTGGGTTTGTTGTTTATTTATTTATAGCTTGCATGACATTTAATTTGATTTTAGGATATCTAATTATGATTATTTATTAGTTATGCATGAAACCCAATTTTTATCAAAAACATAAATAGATATCACTTTTTTGCTGCTAAATTATAATTAAGAACTTTGAGTTGTAAATAAATTGGTAATTAACTAAGTTTCTTCCAAAGATAAACAAATATTTTAAAATAATTGTTCTATAAAACACCGTTAGTTTAGCAGTTATTTTGGTGGCTAATGTAATTTTCTGAACTCGGGTCTAACATCTAGGTCGGGTTGGGAAAGTTACAGAATCTCATTGTTGCCATCCTAAACGAATCAATCTACAGAAGCAAACGAATAGTACAATGAAGAGTATCCAAAACCCGAATACAAAGAGCAAATCCCGAAAGAAACCCAAATATCCCAAATACAATAGATATTTAACGCAAATTTGATTATCTGAATCTAATGTTTTTAAACAGGGTTCGAAAGGCCCTTTAAATAGGCTTGGGATGTGGGTCCAATATGACTAAAATAACCTTGTAGGAAATAAAGTTCGACTAGGAGAAAAAGTCTTGTTGAGAGAAAAAAAACGTGGTTATAATGAGCAGAAAATATCGCCTAGTCATGACGTGGCCTACCTGCTCGTCACGACGTCGCAGCCTTGCTTGGCTGTCAAGGACGTCGCATGGCTTTCTTCTCTTTTTTGGTTTCTCGTCGATTCTCGTCTTGAGTGCTTGCAACGTATTCAATAAATGCGATGCACACCCTACAACTTAATTAGGGTTTGAGATTTAAAATGAAAGTACAATGTTTGAAGCGACATAAATTTACCGTATGCTTAGAAGTAAAATCTTAAGATAATTTTAAAGATAAAATCTTATTAGAATTGTGTTAAGATTTTGATTGAGCTAATTTCACTCTTCAAACATGTATCAATTCAATTATAAAATCATTAAAAATATTTATTTTTATAAAGTAATAAATATTTTTTTGAAAATATTTTTTTATAAAAAGATTAGAAAAATAATTAAAATAATTATACACAAATTCAAAAAATTATAATTTTTAATCTCTACTTTATCATATTAATCAAAGTGATTATTTTATTACTTTTTATAATCTAATTATTATGTTAATGGAATGATGGCGGAAGGAAGTAGACTGAGGAATAAAAGGTGTAAAAAATGGCTGCCACAGCCCCACGCGGGGAATAGAAGCAGTCCAGTCCCCGATGATACCCTCATCGTCAATAAATATAGCAGTCTCTGACGCGCATTTTGAAATTGGGGCAAGTAAAAGGTGAGGTAAAGCGAAAAGTATGCCCAATAAATAAATTGTTGATCACACTATTAGGATTCCGTGTAGTCTTGTGATTATGAAGTAAATATATGTAATGCATGTAAAACGAAATAATTTAGTATCATGTGAATTTGCTTTTAGTTTAGTCTTTGTACCAATCACATATATCAATACCAATTAGTATAGAATATTCCATTTTTATAAAAGTTTTACATTTTTTAATTTTCTAAATCAATTTCTTTCATTTTATCCTCATTTACTAAACTACCAATTTCAACATTAAGCAAATTACAAATTATGTTATTTAATCCACGGAATATGGCCTTGTTAGTTGTAAACTCTTTTTCTTAATTAAATAAAACTTTATTTAAGAAAAGAACATGACAAGGAGCTACAGCTAGCAAAATAAGTTTGAACTTAGAAGCTGGTTTATGTCAATTCGAGCTTGTAACGATCCAAGATCGAAAAATTCGAACACGACAAAATTCCAACTCGAGAAAACCTAAATTTATAAGAATTCAAATCCGATACTAATTTAGTCCAAACTCGAGATAAATTCAACCCAAACCCGAATTTATAATTGAACAATCATAATTAATATAATTTTATGATATTAATCAACATAAAAATAAATTATAATTATTTATTTTATGAAAATATATTCATAATTATTACATATTCATATTCAAATTTTATTAATAGCAAAAGTAATTATAATAAACTTTTATGTAAAATTATAAAGCGAAATAAATTTTTAAAAACATTAATGGAATATAAAATATTTTTATGCTATAATTATATATGTATAATAAATATATAAAATTAATAATTATTTATATATATGTAAAATTTAAATTTAATCATAATGTAAAATATATAATAATATAATATATTGACCAGTGTTATATTTACTACAAATAATTAAATATGATTTATCATGCAATACTTATAAAGTTACTAATAAATTTAATTTTAATGATTTTGGAATTTAAGTTTTAGTTTTAGTTTTTGTTATGGTTTGAAAATTTAAGATTTACTTTTAGTTTTTTTAATTAATTTTTAAATATTTTTATTAATACTTTTTAATTTGAAATGGGTTTAATTTTATGTAGGTTGGATTTTGAATAAAGTTTAAATTGTGTTTGGGTTTGTGTTCAGTTGTTATTGGATTTAGGTTTGGATTTAAATATATTTTCCATTTAATAGGTGCAAAGTTGATTAATTTTGTTTAAACGGTTTTGAAAACCGAATTGAAAATATCAAATCAATCGATTATTTAACTTGACCTTAATGCATTTATATACCATTAATAATTATATATGATATAGAATTATATAATGTAGTAGGAGAACTAATTTTTGAATGTACGAAGTATAAAGACTAAGAACTTATTTTAACCAATATAATAATAAACAATAATAATTAATAATTAATATATTATGTACTACTATTATAGTATGTGATATAGTATTACATCATGTAATAATATATTTTAAAACTTTTAATATATATTACTATTAATTGGTCCAAAATCAAAATCAAATTTGCCAATGGATTTGCTTGAATTGACTCAATTTGGTTGGTTAATTTAGTTTAAATTACTAACTATAATAGATGATATACTATTGCATAATATAATAATATAATATATGGAGAGAGATCTACTTATACCAGTGTTATCTCTTTGTACAATTAATATTTTAACAATTTACCAGTTTAATTTATTGATATAAATTGTATTTTTTATGCATGTAAATTTTCTAATAGATCTGATATCTCCAGCATATTGATCTAAAATATTATAAATATATATATCAATATTTATTAAACGGTTGAAATTCTTTTTACATAAAACAAAGAGTATGAAATTTGACATGCTTGATCCATATGACTGAAATATAAAATGTGATAGCTGGATCATTAAAATATTAATCGTACAAAGAAATACAAAAGGGTGTAAAACTACTTTAATCTTACACTGATGTAAGTGGATTCTACCCATAGTATATAACTATTACTAAAATATTATATAATATAGTAAAAAGGTTAACTTTCAAATATGTGAAGAATATAGGGAATTAGAACATATTTCAATCAATATAATAATATAATAATTAATATATTATGTATTACTATTACACCATGCGATATAATATTACATAATGCAATGATAAGTTTTAAAACTATTAATACATATAAATATAACTATAATTAATTATAGATTATAACAAAAGACATAATATCAATAGTTATGTGTAATTTAGTATATTACAATACATGTTTATAACTAGTAATACAGAACATATTATTAAAATTTTAATATATTAATAAAATATTATTTTTATTAAATTAGATTTTAAACTGAGTTCTAATTTTTACAAATTGTATTTGGATGTCGGGTTTAATTTCTTTTTATTTTAAAGTTGAGATTTAGGTTATGATTAGTTTATTTTGAATTTGGGTAATAATGGGTATAGTCTTTGAGTTTGAGCTTAGTATAATTAATTATTTTAAAATACGAGTATTAGGTTTATAAATTTAATAACAACAAAATCTATTTAATTATCATTATATTATAATAAACAATAAAAGATATTTTCGTCAATTAATATACACATCATATAATAAATTTTACATATAATTAGCAATTTAATTATTTCATATAAAATAACTATATTAAAATCTAAAATTTATGTTATCATTTTATAAAAATAAAATAAATTATTACATTCGAATTTAAATATTTAAAACTTACAAAATTTAAAATTATTTGAATTAGTTCAGATTGATTTCGAGCTTCAAAAAATCCTGATCCAAACCCCTCCATTCTCACCTCTACAAGGAAGAGGGTCATGACCTTCACCAAATCAGGTAGGAAACAGAGCCAAGATCAGGGGTTAAAACGCAAAGTTTCTTGAAGTCATTCCCGATCCTTACTCTCCCAAGCAACCAGATACCTAAAAAGGAGAAAACGAAGACAACTCAACAAAGGCAAACTGATGGCAGGACCCAATACAAACGAAAGGGCCTGCAAAGCCCATCTACAAAGCTAAACATAATCCGCCTACCCCCAACTTTTATAACAAGCCTGTTTATGTAGGTTCAATACTTGATGTTGTGGTTATTTTATATAAATTTTTTCACCATAGGCTCCTCTAAATTGTTTAATTTTTTTTATTTTATTTAAAAATTTTAAAAATATAACTTAATAGTAAAATTAAACTTAAGTTCCCAAAATGATAAATTTGCAATTTAATCTCTTTAAAAATTTATAAATAAAATTATACTTTAACCCCTAAAATTTATAATTTAATTTTCACACTTAAAATAAATTTAATGTGAGTCACATTATCTACTACTATATATTAATAATTTGCTAAATGTATGAAGTGACGTAATTTTATTAGTCATTTTAAATATATTTTTAAGTTAAACTTGTACTAGTGCATATTATGTATTGGTTGTGTAAAAATAATAAAATAAAAATAAAACAATATTGATATTATTTTTTTTCGAGTTTTGCATGGACAAGTATAGTGTGACATTCTTCGACGGCATCAGTAAGACGAAACAAGATTAATGCCTCGCTAAACAAGTATTGGTACATAACTTGTCAACTTTATTTTGAAATATGGTCCGCCAAAATTGGTACATAATTATGAACTTTAATTTTCTTTCTATATATACGGATATATTTACTAGTAATTGGCGAGGTTCACATTAAATATATGTACATGTTATGGCAAAGCTCACCTTTAAAAAGGTGTGTATTATGTTTAAGTCCACCTTAAAGAGGTGTGAGGTTTGCAGCCACTTTAAAGAAGCACTAAAATGAGGCAATCGTTACACATATGTCTATCTCCATTACACATGTTTATTTCCATTGCATCCACATGACCTACATTAATAATAGGGTATCATACATGAATACCATCAAGGACCTCTTTTTTTATACACTCACAAGAATAACAACAGAAGGGTTCTCTCTCTTCAACTAAGTTCCCATGGGACCCTTTTCCATCTCTCATATTATTTTTTTTAAACATCGCAATTAAAATACTACTGATAGCAGCTTTCTGCCTTGCTCAAAGGTGAAGCATCATCTAACCCTTGTTAATTTAACTAGTTAACAAACCCAAACACTGAAATAAAGTTTTGCAGCCATATATATGAATGATAGCCTCAAAACATTTCACAAACTCTAATTTCATCGTAGATGATGTAATTAAAATTCACATACTTATAGAATCAAAACTTTAAAATTACTCTAACTAGAAAAAAGATTCAAATGTTGAGAGAAACACAATATCTCTAATTCTTATAAAACTAACCATATATACGTATCCTTGGATGATTTTTAAGATTAGGGTTTGATCCATATGACAAAAATAATCTAAACAGGCTTCGCAAAAATAAAGCAGATTAGTATATGTCAAAATCCTCAATTGCTTCAACACTCAAGTACCCCTTTCAACTCACTTTTTTAACCTTTGCACAACATTTTTCAATGTGTTTTTTACATTTTCCTATCAGATTGAGGATTTTGTTTGATTAGGACCTTCATATTTTTATATAAAAAGGATTGTATGAAATTATAATTTCACGTTATCCTTATCTTTTTATAATTGGAGCATGACAAATCAAATTTTTCCTCCTCACAAAATTCAAATCCAATTAAAAATGTTAAAAATCAGGAAAAAAAATTTGATTTATCATGCACCTATTGAAAAGGGATAGGGGTGACATGGAATTACAGTTTCATACAATCATTTCTCCTTTCTATGAGCTTAAATTGGAGTTGTATAACTTAAATATGGTTAAAATAGTGAAACATGTTAGGGTTGAAAAATGGTTGTAAAATCAAAATGAGTAAAAAGTCGTTCCATTTCGTCCCGTTACCATATTTAGTGTGAAGCGATGTAAGGGCGAAGCCAAAACAAATTTTTAGGGAGGCTAAATGAAATTTTAATTTTTTATAGTCTATATCTTTATAATTTTTAAAAGATTAAATTAAATTTTTATAATTTTAAGAGGCCAAAGTATAATTTTATCTTTATTAATTTAAAATTTAAAAAAAAATTAAGGACGTAAATAAAAATTTAAGGCCCTGCCAACCCCCTGTCATAAAAATAAAATCAATTGAGAAGGCAGTGGGGGAAGGCTAGCTCTTGCCATGTGTTTGTGGCAAACGCATATAGTCCATACATTATGATTTCTAAATAATAATAGTAATAGTAACATGTGAATTTGCTTTTGATATTGTCTTGTACCCATCACTCATCTTGTCCCAATATAACATTGACTATTATTAGTCAATGTCGTTTCATACCAAACTTTTACTTAATTGGTTTAAATAAATAAATAAATAACCAATTTCTTTTGAAACTACACTTTTCACTAAATTAGGTTATTAAATTAGCCGTCATCAACATTGTTGTTTCAGCAAAAACAGATATCTTACTTAGGTTGCTGAGTATTATTAAAAGCAAACTGCATGTTAGTGATAACAACTTGAAATGATTTTTTTCTCTATGTCAAAATTTTTATTAGTTTTTGTATTTTACATAAATGGTACATTTACTCTTTATATTTTATTTTGGTCAAATACAATTTTTATTTTTTTATTAATGAATTTTAGATTATGTGTTTTTTTAATTTTAAAATTTTAATCTTGATAAAACTGTGACAATTAAATTCGTTAAGTTAAATTCTGCTATTAATATTTATTAGGAAAGAAGTCAATGAATATATTATGATATGCAAATATTTGTCAAATATGTAAATAATATATTTTGGAAATTTATTAGCAACGAAGTTAGAAAATTTGTCATAAAAGTCAAGTTTTGTTTTAGAAATCGGGGATTTACATAGATTTGTTGGGTGGTTTATCTTCCACGCCTATCATGTATATATATGACTCTTTTTTGCTGGTTAACACAAGAGAAAATAGACATTCCTATCAAAAGTTTTTACATGGTACCAGAGCAAGAGATAAACAAAAGAGCCATGAATAGCGAGGGAAAGAAACCTACTTCCCTTTACCTATTGACTTCGAGTGATAATCTTGGTAATATAATTACTCAGGTGCAATTGAAAGGAGACAACTACAAGGAATGGCCTCGAGCAATAAGAACTTCGTTGAGGGCCAAGAAAGAATTCAGATTTATTGATGGAACGATTGAACAACCTGATGATGATTCCTCTGAATTGGAGGATTGGTGGACTGTAAATACTATGTTGGTTTCATGGATGATCAACACAATCGAGCCAACCCTGCGATCTACCATAACTCATATGGAGATTGGAAAGGATTTATGGAAGGATATCAAAGAATGATTCTCTATTGCTAATGGATTTCATGTTCAGTAGGTCAAGGCAGAACTTACCAACTGCAAACAGAGAGGTTTTCCAATTGTGGCTTATTATAGGAAATTGAAACAACAATGGGAAGAACTTGCGAATTATGAGAAAATTCACATCTGCCACTGTGGAAAATGCAATTGTAATATTGCAGTTGAACTCAACAAGAAATAAGAAGAAGATAGGCTTCATCAGTTTTTGATGAGGTTGGAAGATGCATTATATGGAGTTGTTCATTCCAAGATTTTGAGCACAAATCCATTGTCAAACTTAAACAAGGCATACTCGTTGGTGTGCCAAAAAGAGCGCATTAAAAAAATTTCATGAGGGAAGAGGGAACATGGAAAAGTTGTGAGTTTTGCGGTGCATGCCAATACGAGAGGCTGAAAGTATAAAACAAAAACAAGAGACAAATCAATTGTTTTCTCACATTGCAAAAGAAAGACATGATTTTCAAACTTATTTCCAGCTCATTAGTTATCCGGAATGGTGGGGTGACCGATCCAAATGGTCTGGACGTTGACAAGTGGGATAGAGTGCAGGGGGAGAACGTAGTAATACGCCAAAGGGGAATACAACTCATGTAATGTTATAGTATGCCCAAAGACCAATCATAAGATGATTGTAATTACATAGTTGTTTTACCTTATTTATTAATATAAGGCATTGCCATTATTATTTTAGTTTCTTTTTCTGAGTATATAAATAAACTAAATTGTAATAAAGTCTTAAGGGAAATATGATTATTCTTAAAAGGTCCTTAATCAAGTATTATTGTGGGCTTAGGCAACAATAACGCATTGAGACAAATATGTAGTTGATTGATGACAAAGTGTTGTCATTGACATAGGGACATCAAAATCAATACATGAGTATGTGCTAGAGAACAACATATTGGACTGACCCCCTCTGAGTATGTTTTTCTTGGATTATTATGTAATAGTCACAACATTACTCATAGTGGCAACTATGTATATGATTCTCATACTTGAGATCATCATTATCCCAAAATTATGAGTGGTATATTTTGATACAGTCAAATGTCTTCTGTAACAGGTTGTACTAAAAAGACTGATGTTGGATATGCCACAATTTATGTAGTGGGATATGGTTGACCAATATAGGATTTGTCCCTTCTACATAATTAGAGCAATATCTTAGGCCACTTGATTGTGTGAGACTAGAAATGCATGGTCATGCTCAAATTAGTTGATATAAGATATCATACTTATTTGTTTATTTTAGTCTACTCGAGATATCAATAAAAATGAGATTGGATTATGAAAGTGTGATTGTTTGATGGCTTGTGTCCAATCTAGATATAAAGGACAAAAGAATTTAATACATGAAATGTTTATCATAGAAAGGTTATGTCAAATTACGACTCTTGTAACTTAGGTAGTAATGATGCATTGCTAGATGCCACTTATTACTTGTATTATTAGAAATGTTTTAGTATTATTACTAATGTTACAAGAACCTACAGGGTCATACCTTATGGTTAAAACAAACAAAATCCAAACACAGCTGGTATTGTGTTTAGCTGTCACATGAATTAAATTAATTATTGAATTAATTTAATTTGACAATTAAATATTAAACGAATTAAATGTACAAGCTTGTTGTACACAAATAGAGAACATAGTTAAAATTAATATATGAATTTGATTCATCTAAAATTTTAATAGGATATAGTTTACCAAAATTATTATAATTAAGATTTCGGTCAAACACTTAAACATGTTAGTTCTAATTCTTTTTGGAAATAATATAATGTTTTTAATGCTTTCTATATGTTCTCTATAGGTTGATTCTGTTTTAATATATAGATACCAAAAATCCCAAATTAGGGTTAAGTGTGTTTTAAAAGAAAAATAAGAAAAAGGTCTAACAGCCCTTTTTGGGAGATTTTTCTCTAGAAAAGATCCAAGAGAGTTTTTTCCGTTCGTTTTAATACCAGGTGGACTATATAGAGGTCGAGACATTTTCGTTGTGGCTTTGAATCGACATCAAATCAGCAACATCTGTTCATTGTTTTTCAGTTAAAAAGGTATATCTTCAACCTTATTACAACACATTTCGTTCCTCGTACATGGACTCATGGCTAAGGATCGCCATAATATTTTTTCGCTGTGCCATCGGGCGTACCGACTGTCCTAACATGTAATTGTGCAACCATCATCATCTATGACGATAACAAGAGAAAGTATAGCTTTTGGGGCCTTGACAGCTGGACAATGGACACTCTTTCTCAATTTGTTGAACACGTGCAAATCGGGTACTAGTGAAAAGTTGGATAGCAATTTGAGTTGGATTATTGATTCGGATGCCTCCCAACATATGATAGGTACTTTAGAATGTTTAAAAAATTTAAAAGAAATTGAGGCATGTCAAATTGGATTGCCTAACGGGGAAGATGTAATAGCGTTGAAGGAAGGATCAGTTTGTTTGGGAAAACATATCAAACTAGACAATATTCTTTATGTTCGAAATTTGAATTGCAATTTGATATATGTGTCACAGTTTGATGGCTCTAATTGTGATGTCCATTTTACTAATAAAATTTGTGTTATACAGGACCACACCTCGAGGATGGTGATTGAAGCGGGTGAACAACGCAAGGGGCTTTACTGTCTGAAGTCGGCAATATTAATCTAAGCATGCAAAGTTAGTTATGTAGATTTCTTTGAATTATGGCATAGGAGGATGGGGAATCTGTTTGCAAAAATAGTAGAATATCTTCCTCATATTAAACTTAGTAATAGCTTCATGAAGACTAAACCATGTGGCTTTTCTTTGAGAGTTAAGCAAACAATAGCAGTTTTTGTTTCTAATGACACTAAAGCAAATGGAATTTTTTAATTAATTCATTGTGATTTGTTAGGACCTTATCGTGTTAATGCTTCTTGTGGTGCCTTGTTTTTTTTACCATTTTTGATGATTTTTCTAGGGGTGTATGGATATATTTGTTGACTGAAAAAACAAAAGTGGGCTTTGTTATGCATAATTTGTAATGACCCAAAATCTAGTAGTGTCAAAAATGGTGATTTGGAACCCTGCATCCCGATGATCGAGCCAATAAATATTATTTAATAATATTTACGAGTCTATCATAAAGTTATATTGAATTTTGATCTAATAAATTTGCTAATTAGATAGTTAGTTAAAGTATAAGTGTTCAACCTTAAAGTAATGGTTGTGAAAATTGAGGTTTCGATATTTTCGTAAACCGAGCCCATAAATATTTAAATAATATTTACGGAATTGTTATATAAGTGAATTGAATTTTTGTTCAAAAATCTTAGTGATTGGATGATTAATTAAGGTACAAGGACTAAATTGTAAAAACCACAAAAGTTAATCGCTATTGAAATTTATTAGCTAAAATACTTAATTATAAATTGTTTAAAGTTTTAAGTGACAATTTACCACTTTTTAATATTAGTGGACGGTGGGAACATGAATTTTGACTTTGTTTTATAATTATTAAAGTTATTAACTTATTCCATCTTAGTCTATATAAAATAATTAATACTCATAGTCAAGTCTCAATATTAATATTTTAATTCATTTCACCCTTAGTAAACTCTAATAAAACGACTTAGGTACACGAAAACCATTAAGCCTAATATTCATTTTTTATTTAACACACGTCATAAGTAACATTCGTAATTCAATAATTAAATCATATGCACAGTATAAAATAATTTAATAAGGGGAATAATTAAAAAAAATTCTAGAACTGATAAGTAAAACTTATTTAATTTTTGAAGCAAGTTTAAGGACTAAATCGTAATTTTAGTAAAACCTTTTTTGTGAAATAAAGAGTAAATTATGGAGTTATCCAAATAATACTTAACCATGCAAATTTTCAAGTCATTTCATATCAGTTAGGGATTTCAATTGCATAACATAAAAATCAGGACTCAATGCAAAGATAACAAAATATGGCTAACCTATATATGGCATTTTGACACCTATCCATACTATTTCATGTTTTCATGCCAATTTTTCCTATTCTAACATATTGTATATCATACATAGATCATACAAATCATGCTTAGTTATACTAAAAATACATTAACATACTTTAACAATCATGCATATTTAGGCTTAAATCCAATCAATCAATCAACCACAAGCCTAATTCTTCTAACCCCATTTTTAGGATGTGACACCAATGTTTTCTCTTCATGCTATGCAAGGGTGTATATGTGGTGAAATTATAAGAAGTAGGGTTAAAGTTTGAGATACAATGGATGGTAACCCTTATTAACTGTACCCATAATTTTATGGATAGTACCATCATTAAGACAACGAGAGCTATGGTTTGAAGCAATATCAATCGAAAGTGGTTATAACTTATGGTGGCTTCATGTATACCAAAGGGTTGTCCAAGCAGTTAGAGTGGGAGTCTCAGGATATTCGTTTTTCTATTTAATTTATGGTTCTGGCTTTAAAAGTTTATGATATGGTGTTAGGTGTTCAGTGGTTGGGACAATTGGGGCTAATTGTGTAAGATTTTCATGCTCTTACCGTGAAGTTCCAATAGAAGGCAATCAAGCTTATCTATTGCAGGGGTTAATCCCAGGTTCCTTACAATTGATTGATGCCAAGCTTAGCTCCAAACTCTTATCTGCAGTTGGAGTTGAGTGGGAACAACCTTGTGCTTATGTAATGACCATTAATGCACAACCTAAGTTGTTAGGAGAAATAAGTTTGCAGCTTCATCAGGATTTACAAACATTATTGGAGGAGTTTGTTGATGTGTTTAGGAAGCCTACAAGACTACCTCCTCTATCATAAGATACCTTTGGTAAATGAAGCACAAGTGGTTTATAGGCAATAATAGTTTTTTTTTGTCTCCTCAATAGTATTGGTCAAAAAAAAATATGGATCTTGGAGAATTTGAGTGGACTATAAGCAATTGAATCAGGTTTGTAAAGGATAAATTTCTCATTCCTTTTATTGGAGAATTGTTGGATGAGTTGAGACAAGCTACCTGTTTCTCTAAATTGGACCTGAAGTCTAGTTATCATCAAATCAAGATGTGTGAGCCAAATATCCATAAAACAACATTCAAGGCCAATGGGGGCGTTATGAGTTTTTTGTATGCCTTTTGGTTTGGCAAATGCTCTTTCTAACTTTAAAGCCTCGATGAATTCAATGTTTAAAGTGCTTTTAAGAAGGTCTATATTATTGTTTTGATGATATCTTAGTCTATTAAGACAGTTGACACAATCATTTACATCATTTGACAATGGTTCTTGGCTTTTTAAGATAATGATAAATGTGTAATTTCTCATTTATTTGTCACATTTCTCCTTTTAAATTATGCTATTTATGTTCTTAATTATATTATTTATACCTATATTTTATTCATTATATATTTAGGGAATAATTAGATAAAAGTGAGCTTGAAGTTTATTTTTATTAATGTTATCAAGTGTTCCTAATTTAGTTCTTTGGACAGTAAAAATTAACTGATTAGATATCCAACTAATCATATGTTTCAATGTATCATATGATGATGCCAAAGTGAAATCATCATTCGAAAAAAAAACCTTTAAAAAATAAAAAAATGTACAAAAAAATATAAAAATATATTTAAAATTTTATATTGTTGATGCTTGAACATGATATTGTTGTTTATTTGAAGAATACCATGTACAATAATTATTTTATTTCAATCAATTGAAATTTATAATTGGTAGATCTTTTTAGGTGATAAATTTGGATAATTTTTTTTAAAATTATTCAAATAATAAATATGATATTATTTCAATTAAATAAAAATTTAAATAATATTTTTATTTATGATAAATATTTTTTACTATCTCAAGACAAATTATTTATTTTTACACCAATATCTTAAGAACTATTGTCGAGTGTTTGATCATTATAAAGAACTTTGATACAAAATAAAAAAAGCATGTGCGCATGACGGATGGAGAAATGTTACTTCAGACATTAAATAAGGAGTCAAGTCAAATAAACATGTTACCAGTAATATTGATAAAGTACTAAAAATTGATGTATTTCACACCATTAAAAATTTGATAAAAAAATTATTTAATTTTTATTAAAATATAATTTTTATGAAAATTGATTGTATAATGATATAAAATATTCTAATTGTGATTAGCAAAAGTGTACTTTACTCCAAGATACAATAATTTTTATTATTTTTATTATTTTTAATATTTTTTACAAATTTTAATAAATTTTATAATTTTTGAAAGTTTTTAATAATAATTATTTTTGTACAAATTTTAAAAAAATCTAACATATTTCTAATTTTAAAAAAATTATATATATTTATAAATATTTTATATTTACAATTTTTTATACTTTTAATTATTTTTTAGGTTTTTTTTTGCTGATGAAATCATGATGATGTTAGCATATATCACATGACAATTTATGACTACAAATAACTGAACCCAGTTTTTTTATGTCCAAAAAGGATGGAATCAGGAATGTTTAATAACATTAACGTCTAATAACATAAGAGAATAAAATCGGCCAAAAATAGTGGGAAAGCGGTACTCTTGAGAGGCTAAGGTGTGCATTCAGAGAAAAAAGAAAAAAAACACTAAAAGAATGGATTAGATCAAACATATTCAAAACTATGGCCAAGGACCAAAATTTGAAGGACTTAACATCAAATTAACCCCTAATGCAAGTCACTTTAACCATCCCACGTGAATTGGCAGGGCGGCAGCTTTCACTTGTCCAATAAAAAAATTATTGCATTTTTTAGTAAAATTCATTATTATTATTATTATTATTATTATTATACCTTTTATTTGGGATTAAATACGATGGAGTTTGTTTTCTATTTAAAAATTTAGAATTTAGTTTTGTAGATTAAGTTTTTCGTTTTTTTATTTATTTAAAATATTGATATTTTCTTCTAATTTTACTATTAGTACTTTTGAAATGGAAATTATAAATTGGTAGAAGAATTCTTTTAGTTCTTAATGTTTACGATTTTTGCTAATTTATTATTATTTTTAATACAAAAGATAAGGATAATAAAGTAATTATACTATAACTTTCCTAAGAATAGACACACCTATGATGTCAAGTCAAAAAAATATTGCTCATTAATTTTTTAAAAGTATATAAAATAATTTTAAAAAATGAAAAGTTGTTCATATTTTCATTAAAATCATAAAAAAATAAATTTTTATAAAAATTTCCAAATTTATAATTCAAAGATTTTTTTATTTTTATTAAAAATATAAAGAGCTTTTGATTATTTTATAAATTTTATGCGCTTTGAAAGAGTAAAGAACAATTTGGCAATAACTACAAATAGTGAGAGTTAAAAAGTTTATTATACCATTTTCTATAATTGTCACGTAGGGAAAAATTTTACTGAGAGATAAAAGTTTTAAATAAAAAATATTATAGGGATCAATATGTTTAAATTAAATTATAAGGACTAAATGTTGAAATTTTAAGAGTATAAGGACCAATGACAGATGTAAACCTTTTATTCTTTCTCTCAATCTCTTTAAATTCATTTCTATCCTTAAAATTTTGGGAACACTCTCCTTCATTTCCTCCCTTGCCTCTCTCATTTGCGTCTCTTCATAATTATTTTTCCAGATCCCTTTCCTTTCCCAGCTCTCTCCCATGTCTTCTCGCACCATAACTGAAACTTTCATTCACAGCAAATTCAAACTAAGCAAAACTCTCCCTTTCCCCTTGTGGGAAAAAAATCCCAAAAAATGTTCATAAAGGTTTTAATCGGTTGGAGAAGTCAGTCTTCTCGGTGTGAGGGATTTAAAACCTAATAAAACACTTATCATCGAAGTCTCTTCTCCTCACCTATTTTTGTAAAAATTTCGATAAAAGAAAGATTATTTTTTTCGCTTTGTTTTGGTTTTCGAATTAACAATCGAAAAAGCATAACACTAAAAAAAAGAGCTTTATTTTGATCTTGAATGTGATGGGTTTTTGTGTTTGTGCACTGTTAAGAGTTTGGATTTCCGGGCTTTTGTTTGGCCTGGGTTTTTGGTTGTAAACTATGTGTTCTCTCTGTATGCTATGTGTGCTCCCCTTTTTCCTTTCTTGTTTGTAGGATCTGGTTCTGTGTTCTTTTCTGTGTTCTGGTTATTTAATCCTGATTCTTCTATTCTTTCTGCAAACAGACCACAACCCATTTTTTCCCGATTTGTCCTTTTTTTTTTCTCTGTTTTCTTTTTTGTATTTTCCCAAATAAATAAATAATAAATGTGTAATAAATAAGAATTAAATCCTATGGCATTAGCAACCTTAATCCTAAGCTTAAAATACAGAGGCTCTCACATATGGACTCCCACTCGGACCTTGGATCAGACCCGACTTTGGGTTATTGGACTTTATTATTGGACCCCGTTGATATGGAATCTTGGACCGGTTGGACTTGAATTGTACATTTTGGACCGTTAAATCAATTAACTAATTATCAATTTAAAATAAAAAATTAATTCCTATTTGGAAGATGAGTTATTAGTTCATTTTGTATTATTTATTGTGCTTAATCTAAATGTGCTCTCGGTTCTATTAAGTAAGCTTTTGGATATCATAATGTAATTCGATAAAAAAAAAATTCATATCATAAAGTAATTGAATTGGATGAATATGTAATTATCATTTTAATAATCATTCATCATTTTATAAGTACAAGGAATTTTAATAAAACTTAAAATTAAATACTCGTATATAGTATGTTAGTCAAATAAGTATTTGACAATACGATTATTAATGCAATTTTGTTTAATTACTCTAATATTTCATATTTGATGGGTTATTCTTTCCTCAATATTAGACATATACTCTTTGTTATCATCCATTGGTCCTTGACAAGTATATATAATTAATAATAAATATTATTAAATTTATTTAATTATTTTGTAGGTTAAAATGTATAGAAAATTATCTCCCATCAAAAAAAAATTTATATTACGTTTGGTAGGAGTATTATTTTTTACACATGTTTTAGTATATGAGTTAGTAATAAATTAATTCAATTGGTAATATTTAGCTACTTTCATGACTTAATTTTAGCAAAAAGAATGATAAATTTTCGCTTATTTTGAAGAGGTCTTATTATTCATATTTCTAATTTCAAGATCAAATTTGTACTAATTATTCTTTATTTTAAGTCTAACTATTGCAATAAATACGTAATAAATAAACTTTTCCCTCATATTATTACATTAGTAACCAAACGAGACATTAGGTTATTTAAACAAGATTGATAAAATAACATATAATTATATTTTAAAAATACAATATATCCTAAAATTAAAAGACCATCATTATTGTATAAAAATAACTTTTTAAATTTATGTCATGTCCAGACATATTTGAAAAGTCATAGGGTAATTGAATTTAAGTGTAATTGTTTGTAATTACTCGCATAATTACTTCTATTCCCACCCTCCCTTAAGAATTACACTCAATTTAGTGAGACCCACTAATTATAATGGTTAACCAAACATGCCACAAATGTATAATTATAAACAATTACACTTAGATCCAATTACTATATGACTTTTCAAATGTGTTGTAACATAATTAATTTAAATATGAATTAATTTGATACAAATTCAAAAAAATAATTTAAATCAAAACATAATAAAATTTGGCTAGTCTTTAGTTAAAGATTTAAAAATTCAATTTAATCTTAAAAAATTAATTTAGTCCTAGAATTAAATTAAAATTTCAATTTAGTCATGAAGACCCATATGAAAAACTCGTTTTTGATGAATTCAAGGTTCAACCATTGTAAATATAAAGCTCGAATAAAATTAGGTGTTTACTACAACAATTTCCCTTTTCTCTTGAAACTATAACAATTTCCCTTCTCTCTTGAAACTATCATACGAAGTATCACAATTGTTCTTTTACTACATTAAGGGAGAAAGAGTCTATCATGGTATATCCTCTTTGTCCGATCAATGGAGGGGTGGTTGCTCTCATAGAAGTTTTAGAAGTCATAAAGTGCATTAAGGTTGTAGGGCAGTTAACGTGGCATGTGCAGCCTACAAACTTTTTGCCTATAGATTCTTAGTCCTCTCTATTGGATGTTCAAGCCTTTTCTCCATAGGATTTTCTTTCTACACCTGAGGTTCTTGCTCATAATGCTTGGTACCCGGATTTAGGTGCTACTCACCATCTTACCAACAATGCAGTTGCAGTGAAACATAGTATAAGGTATAATGGTTTAGGTAAAAATTTTGTTGGTAATGGGCCTGCTTTACCTATTGTACATGCTGGCCAGTCTTCCTTATAACCTCACGACCTCTGTACATGAAATCATTATTTCATGTTCCTAGAATAACTAAGAATTTGTTGTTTGTGTCCAAGTTCATAAGTGACAACCAAGTTCTCTTTGAGCTTTTGCCCATTCATTGCCAAGTTTGAGATTTGCAGACTAGACAGATTCTCTTGCAAGGCTCCTTTCACAATGGTCTCTATAAATTGTCTACTGTTAAAAAGCAAGGCATTGCTCCTCTTGATGCTTCTTTTGAGTTTGGTTCTCCTGCTGTTGGTAACACATTTGTGAAATTGGTTCCAATTAATGTATGACACAATCGGTTAGGTCACCTATGTCAGTTAGTCTTTTTGAAGGCCTTATACAATTGTAATATTTTTTTTTCCAAAAAATAAAATAAAGATTGTTTGTGTTGCCTGTCATCTTGTCAAACAACATAAGTTGGCTTTCACCAAGTCTTTCACTATTTGCACTGTACCCTTATGTCACGGGGCTGGAACTTTAGTCTTGCAACTTGTGTGGCCTTAGGCGATTTCTTGGGTTCTAACCCGCCTAAGCCAGCCTAGCTCTCGTAAAGTGAAAATTCTTGATAGAAATTCTTTAGGGCACCGAAAATAAAGTGAAAGAAACTTAAAGAGAAAAGAGCAACGAAAGAACAGAAAAGTCATAAGAAAGCAACGCCCACAAGGTGTTTGTTGAGTAAATGCTCTCAAAGCATATTCTTTAACTTTGAATGAAATACAATGAGATGATTACAAATGAGGGAGAATGGCTTTATTATTGTTCAACTCCCCTAGATCCAACAATACAAATTAGTTACATCAACAAACGAGATTAAGCCAATCTACAATTTGAGATTCGTAAGGGATTTACATGATCCGCTAATATTACAAAATAAAATCTTATCAAATTACATAACTTCTAAGATTATTTTCCATATTTACCAAGGTAGCCCTAATTTTCCTTAAGTGTTTCACTAGGCCATTAAGGCTTCAAGTAGATAGGTTTTTCTACATGTTCCATGAATCAGGTCAGTTCAAGTGGGTCGAATGAGCCCCATTTAATCAATTGATCTCTATGAGACACTTTTTTTACATTAGTCGCATGCTTTGATTTGTGACTCGTGACACTTACAGTTGGTAGTTGATGATGTATGAAGTCTTGCTCCTCTATTCTCCAATTGCTTTCAATATTATGTCGTCTTTATAAATGCATACACTCGATATAATTGGGTATATTTCTTGAATAAAAAAATCGGAAGTGTTGTTTGCTTTCTTGCACTTTCATTGACAAGCTGATAGGTTGTTGGATTGCTCACTCAAAGTTCTCCAAATTAATGGGAGTGGTGAGTTTCAGGAATTGAGATTATATGTGCACACTTATGGTATTGTTCATTATACCTCTTGTTCCTAAACTTAAGAGCATAATGGTCTTGTTAAGAGGAAGCACAGACAGATCATAGAGACTGGTTTATCTATACTTGCCCAAGCTTCAATAACTCTTCACTATTGGAATGATGCTTTTAGCAATGCTGTGTACTTGTTGAACAAGTTGCCTACAACAAATTTAGATGGTGTCTCTCCTTATGAAAAACTATATGGAGTTAAACCTGATTACAATTTTCTTAGGGCCTTTGGTTGTCTTTGTTTTCCTAATCTCAAGCCCTACAACAATCATATATTACAATTTTGGTCTTTCTCATATATCTTCCTTGGTTAATCCCCCATACATAAAAGGTATAGATGCTTAGATTCCACAGGTAAAGTTTACATTTCAAGACATGTCACTTTTTATGAGCAGTTGTTTCCTTTTAGTAAGCTATTACCTACTCATCCTTTATATTTCTTATCTCCTTTTTATATATTCACATCATTAACTTTCCTCCTACTTTATCTTATTTGTCACCTACTGTGTCTACCCATTCAATCCTTAGCTCATATTCTTTCTCTAACACATCTGTCTCATCCTCCAGCTAACTTTCATCACATTCTTTGTCACCACATTTGCCTTTGCGTATGCCTACCTATTCTAACCTTTCTATCAATTCCTTATTGTTTGATCCATCTTTAAGTTCTTGCTTTGCACATTCTTTCTATATTTTCCCATTACCTCCTTCAGAAGCTCATCCATGGTTACATAGACCAAATTTGGTATCTTAAAACCCAAGACCTACTTAGAAACGATAGCCCGTTCTCTTGATTTTGTGCTCACTAACATTTATAAAGCTACGAAGTCCTCTTATTGGCAAGAGGCAATTTACAATGAGCTTCATACTTTACTTGAAGATCAAACTTGGAGTCTTTGTCCACTACCACCTACCAAAAAGCCTATTGGATGTAAATTACTCTTCAAGATAAAAGGAAAGCCTAATAGATTGGTATACAAAGCTAGGCTTGTCACTAAGAGGTATTCTCAACATGCTGGCTCTGATTTACGGAAACATTTAGTCTAGTAGTTCAAGCCACCACCATTCAAACTATGCTATCTCTTACTATCATGAACGGCTAGCCCTTAAGTTAAGTTGATGTCAACAATACATTTTTCAATGGCACACTGATTGAGGAGATATACATGAGTCAACCATCAAGATTTTAGGTTTATAGAGTCAATGGTCAAAAGTTAATTTTCAAGCTCAAGGCTTTATATGGCCTTCACCAAGCTTCTTGAGCTTGGTTTCATATACTCAGGGAGTTCCTAATAAATAAGTTTCAGTTTCAACCATCTAAGGTTGATCCCTCCTTGTTTGTTTGAACTTCAGTAGATTCTAAGCTCCTTGTTATGACATATGTAGATGATATTGTTGGATTTGGTGCCCTAAGTGTAGTAATTTCGTCAATGTATACTTGTAATTTTTTTGAACAGATTGGTTAAAATAATTCATTAATTACATTAATATACTTTGTATAATGTCCACATGTGATTTTTGCATGCAAAGCAAAATAGAAGAAAATATTGGCTCACTGGTTGTCTAATGTTTAAACTAATATTAAGCGGTATTACGTGATCAGATCATAATACAGAAAGAAAACTTATATTAGTAAAAGAACCTAATAATTTCCATAGTCTAATCGAAAATGAGCAAACCGTTTGAAAGATTAATATGCCATATATCAAGTCCAATTGGGGAGATGATTTGTCTTAGGCATTAGAACGGATAACTCCCAAGATAGACATAGATATGACTAACTATACTGACAGTATATCGAATTGGACCCAAGAAGGATAGATCACAAATCCGTTTATGGATTTATTTATTGTATGTTCAAAGTGTGACATACCTTAATCTTAAATGGATGATGGGCTATGTATGTGTGACTCGTATACCTTAATCTGTTTAACTAGGGTTGCCGCCCCACATACTCCGAGTTAGACTAGGAGTATACTTTTCTATTGAAATAGACTTTTACAATTCAACAAGGGTTTTTCTTTTTCTCTCTATAAATATATGGCACCTATAGGGCTAGACATACAACTTTAAGATATTGTTATTCTTCTTGAAAATATTGAGAGTTTATTCTTTAAGTATTAATTCTATTTTTTGGAATAACAATTCTGTCATTTTCTATTGAGAGAGGTTTTGCTTTCACACTAGAAGTAAATAAAACTATTTCTAGTTTTGTGTTTGATTTGAATTGTTCGAGCCTACATTCGAAGCAATTAATGTTACAAGAATAGCAGAGAAGACCGTTTGGTAGAAATTGGCTCAATTTTCAAAAAGTTTATTTTCGGTTGTGCAAGAAAATCATTTTCAAACTGAATTTTTTCAACAAATATTGTGTTGATTGGAAGTTCTATAGATGAGATTAATAAAGTTTCTCAACAACTCAATGCCACTTTCTTGTTGAAAGATCTTGGTAGCTTTCATTTTTTCCTTAGGGTTAAAGTTCATCACACCCCACAAGGTCTCTTTTTTAGTTAGAAAAAAAATATGTTTTTGACTTGTTAGATGGAAGCCCATTTGAAGACAATCAACTTTATAAAAGTATGGTTAGGACTCTGGAGTACATCTTTCTTACTAGGCCTGATATCTTTTTATTCTATTAATAAACTAAATGAAAAAATGAACTCCCTATTGGACACTCATTGGAAAGCAGTAAAAATGAGTTTTGAGTTATCTAAATGGTGCATTGGACTATGGGTTGCATTATACGCATGGCTCCACTAGGTTAGTTTATTATATGAATGCAAATTGGGCATCAAATATTGATGTTAGGAGCTCTACATCAGGTTATTGTGTGTATCTTGGCAATAATCATGTTGCTTGGTGTGCTAAGAAACAATGTGTGTTTTTAGGTCTTCCTCAGAAGCGAAACATCAAGGCTTAGCTATGGTTGAATTGTTAAGGGTTAAACAATTGCTATTAGAGATTGGCATGCAACTTTCATAAGTACCCATTGTGTGTGAGAAAATACATCTACTGTTTCTATGGCTACTAATCCTACGCATCATGCTAGGATTGAACATGTTGAGATCGACTTGCACTTTGTCAGAGAAAAATTGCTAGATGGAACTTGCAAGTGAATTTCATTCCATCTACCGAACAGTCTGCTGATGTTTTTACTAAACTTGTTACACCAAGTCGGTTTGATTTCTTCAAGATGCATACTAAAATGTTAAGTTATTCTAATGTTCATAAAGATCAACAAGGTTCAAAAGACCAGGAGGATATTAGAGTACTCAGCTCCAATAAAATTTGAAGTTATTATGGTGTTGTTAGTATATTATTAGAGTGCAATTAGAGAGTTATTGGTTAGAGTGGTTGGAATGGTTGCCATTTAGTTGAGTTGCTGTTACACAATAATTATTGATGTTGTAGAGGCTTGTATATAAGTGTTTTCTATTAGAAAGCAAATGCAAGATGATTCAGTATTCATTTTCTATTATTGTTTTCTTTTCATTTGTTATTTTCTTAGTTGCCAAACACCATTATTATCTTTTTTTAGTTTTCAGCTGACATTTTAACCCTTAAATACAAAATTATCTCTAGCCTTCCAGAATGCCAACACATTCAAACAAAATTACTTTTATAACAAAAAAAGGCCCTAAATTAAGGACAAGCTTGCGCGCCTTCACCCATTAATCCCAAAAGCTTAAAAAATCAACAAGGCTCGGACAATAGGTAAAGAAAGATGCCTTTTACACAATTTAAGCAAAAGGGAATAAGAAAGGAAAAACATCTAATGCCTCTTCACAATAATTATATTGAGCACACTTAGACAGAGAATGAGAATGTCAGAGTTGAAGATTCTCGAAAGTAACAAGGGTGTTGTATGTAGCCTTCCAAATGAAGTTTGAAAGTTCAAGAGTCCCTTTAACCTACCACAATTCCTCCAAAAGCTTCCCACATGACTCATGGTTTTTACTAGTTTCCTCGTGAGTGTAGAAAGCAAGTGGTTAACAACAATATGGTAATTGTATTTGGCATTAATTCCCATCCTTCAAAAAGCGCTAAACTCCTTTTTCCTCAGAGTTTAGTGGGCCAATTGGTACATAAGAGATAACCTTCACCTCTTTTGAGTTAAAAAAACACCTGAAGTAATCCATTATTCCACTACCTCATGTCCTATAATTAGGGATAGCAAAACTTGATTTGATTCAAAAAAATGATTTTTTTTAATTTCAAGTTAGTTGAATTTAGTCATTCAATTTTTCAAATCAACTTGAATAAATAATTCCATATTTCGAGTTTGAGTCGAGTTGAATTTTACAACTTGAATAATTTAAATAATAAATTGATGTAAATACCTTTATGTCCTTGATAGTTTTGAAAATATGCAAATTGACCCCTATAAAAAAATAAAAAATAATCAAAATAATCTTCAAAAATTAAATTTTATAATTTTTTTCCAGAATATTATTAATATATATAAATTCAAAAAAATTATTAAAAATCTTTAAAATATATAAAAATGCTAAATTTATTCATATATTCTCTTGGTGATTGTTATTATGTGAATAAAGATGGGAAAGTAATTTGAATTTGACGAGTTTGAACTAGATTCAATTCATTATAGAAATTCTTTTGACAATCGAGTTTAGGTTTGGGATCGTGAAAAAAATTACCAAGATATTCCTGCAATATTTTTTTTAACTAAATAAATATTTTTGTTATTTTCTTCGAACACTTTTAAGATTTTATAATATATTTTATTTATTTTTGTAAAGAAAGTATATAAATTAAGGTTGGAAATGAAGTTGAGTGAAAGGGATAAAAATCGACCTGTTGCTATCCATATATGTGAAGCTACGACTAGTGTTACAAAATCAATAATCGCAAAACGGTAGGGAAGGCTTGCTGTTGCCTTTTGGTTTGTAGTCCATATATTATTACTTTTAGTGTAAAACTAAGTATCTTACTTAAAAAGAAAGAAATAATAAAGTATCATCTTAATTTGCTTTTTATGTAGTCCTATACTAATCACATCGTCTTGTCCCACTATAGCATCCCCCGGCATTAGTCAGTGCTGTTTCATAATTTCACTTCATCGACATTTAAGGCTGTAAACCATGCACCTATTTGGAGTTCAGCTTTTATCATTACCAATTCCGGCTTGAGTTTTGAGTTTAAATATTGGGTATAGAGTAACTTATAAATCCAATCAAACTTCCATATTTGCTATATATTTTATTTTTAATTGATATTTTCAAATATAAAGCATAATATTCAGATTTGAATTTTATTTCAAAGAATTTCATATGATAACCTAATGATTAAAGATATTGACTGCTCTAGATATAACCTGCATTTGAGTCTCATTAATCATATTTATTGTTCAAACTTTACTCTATTATTATTATTCATCAAAAAAAATTATTTCGAAAAAAAACTTATTTAATAATAATTTCAAATCTTATTTACAAAACAAGTTAAACTTATTGACTTAACTAACTCAAACCAAACTTCAAATATTAAATTTTGAGTCAAATAACTTTTCACGAGTTACACCTCGATTCGACTCAATGATACAGCCAGCAGATGTAGTAAGAAACTTTAGTTTGGCAACACTTTGCAATCATATATTCGCAAAGTTTATTCAGAGTTATCTCAAAACACACACTTCATATTTAAAAAGAAAAAAGAAAAACAAGCAGCCGAACAATGAAAACCGTTTCGACCAACTCAGCTAATATATATGAGCAATGGCATCGATCTACTGAGGAACCGGGAGGGCATGAGGGAAGGCATTTTTGGATGCCGACATGGTCTGCAATTTGCAGTCAACGGAGATGAATTGGGAAGAATTGGCATCGTCTTCTTCAAGAGAAATCATGTTGATTAGTTGCAGCAAAACCTTCTCTAGCTCTTCACCATCGGTCCATTCATAGATCTCAGCCTTGATCAACATTGGGTTCCTGCAAATTAAATCCCAAACTGGATAATTCTTCCTTGGCATCATGTAGTCTGCCTCTCCAAGCTTTAAGCCTGGGCAGTAATCTCCGCTGCCATCTCCAAGGTATATGATTTTCTTCTTCCCTTCTAAAGAAGCTTGAATCCTTTCAATCACCCTCCCCTGTTCACCAACCACAAACCAGGAAGAAAAAATATATGTTGAAAACAAGTTTTGGCATCATATTTGTGAGTATCACATAATTAAGAAAATTTATTTAACCATGTCAAGATTATGTTTTCCATATGGAACATTACTTTAATAAAGTGGTGTCAACAAATCCAAAAACGAATCAGGTTATGTTCAGTTGGTTCATCCTATGTTCTTTTAGAGAACATATGCATAATCTTAACACCCGCAAGTTTAGGAGTCCGTTAAAAATAATCTCTTGGTCCGATAGATGGTTTTGGAGGTAGTTTTAAACTAGTAATGAAATTAAATCCCATTAGTGATGAAAAAAAAAAAAGAATGATACTTTGCACATATTTGGGGGGCAGAGATTGCAGCCATGGGAACTCTCGGTGAAATCATGATAAGGGAAGATCCTTAGTTTCTCTTCTTCATCGACAAAGCTAGGATTGGAGTCGATCTCTGAGAAATATTCCCTCAATCCAAGGTGCTCCAGAATTGTTTCAATGAAGAACATGTTTGCATCACTAACCACCCTGAGTTCACACCTGCAACAACAACTTGATCACCA
Source organism: Gossypium hirsutum (assembly GCF_007990345.1). Taxonomy (NCBI): domain Eukaryota; kingdom Viridiplantae; phylum Streptophyta; class Magnoliopsida; order Malvales; family Malvaceae; genus Gossypium; species Gossypium hirsutum. The sequence goes on from NC_053433.1 coordinate 7,197,559, forward strand.
TTCTAAATTCCTATATCACCAAATGATGGTTTTATAGTCGAGAAAAAAAAGAAGCAGCATAGTAAGAAAAAATACCCTAAAGCATGAGCTGCTTTAATGGCAGGGACTATCCTAGGATGGATAGGAGCTCGTTTCAGAACCTCAACAATGTCATCAATGGTTTTTCCTTGAGCATGAAGCTCCTTCATCATCTTGTCCTGCAATTTTATGCCACATAAACAAAACACGAAATTGTCTAAAGTTTAAGCATTGAAGTTTTAGTTAGTTTTAAATTGTCTAAATTTGAAGTTATGGTATACCATGAGAGGATTCCAAGGCATGGTAGGAAGAAGCTGGTTGAACAAATCGGTGAAACCCAATTCATCAAGAACCCAGTTATCACTGTCACAGTCAATAATAGTTTTGTCGAAATCAAAAATCACAACAATCCCAGCCATTTCTCTCTGAAACAAAACCAAAACAAACCGAACAAAGTACAAAAAGAAACAAGATTGGAAAACAAAGGAAAGAAATATATGTTCCTTGCTTTCGGGAAATATGGAAGAAAGCTCAAGAACTATCTAAAATGTTTTTCGGTGTAGAGTCACGTAACAAAGTAGGGGTTCTTATATAGAGGAAAAAAAAAAAGAACAGGGTATTTGCATGTGTAGAATAATGAATGAACAGTTAATAAACAAAGGGTTATTTTCTTCTAATATTTTTCCAAGGAATATTACGTGAACGAGTTTTCATTAGATATAGCAATTACACGTGTATTTGTATTTGTGTTGGTTTATAGTCTCTCAAGTCATAGCATGTATATATTTACTATTGGATTTTTTTGCACATAGTAGTTTGTTTTTAGTGTATGGTGAAATAATAATAAAAATTTTATTTTCTTTATTTCATTAATAGTGGACAAAATAATAATTTTAAAATATTTTATGTTGATATAAATTTTGATAATTCAATAAGTATCCACTCAATATTAAGGTCAATGTCTTTAGAACTTTGAGATATTAAGTTTAAGTTCCATCTTAAGTAAATTATGTGTAATTTTATTTAAGTCTCACCATACACGACTTTTGTTTAGATTTTTTTCTTCTAAATTCGGATATATTATGATTGTGCATTATAATAATTTAATTTTAGTTGTAATTCTTCAAACATGTATTATTTGTGTTTGTGCTTATAATTGTTGGTGCAACAAGTCACAAATTAAATTGCAACTATCATACAACTAGTTTTGTTTATACTAGTTTGTTTTATGTTGAATTTTTTCACATGATTTTGTGTAGCAAATTAAGTAATCCCTTGCAACAAATTTTGTGATCTCACATAACTATTTTAAAGGAGTTGTTGTTGATAGAAAAGAAACTAGTATATATGATTATGATTATCTTTTTATATATAAGGAGAGGTGTTTGAGAAAGATGTGAATAATCATTATATTTATTTCTAATATTATCTAAGCTATTATAATAATTGATATGGGGCGAAGATTTAGTAGTTTAGTCTGGCCATACTACATGGATGCATTTAGGTTGAAATCTCTATATATTGAAGCTACATTTTATGCTAAATGTGTGAAATTGAATGTTCACTTATTCGTTTATTGAGAGGAACTTTTGTGGTGCGAAATTTTGAGTAATTAAATAGTTTGATTAGTTTGTACTAAGCTTTTATAGGGAGAGTTTTAGTTGTAAATTTTATGATAGTGAGTTGCAACATTTGTGAGTGTGGCTGGGCTTAATTAATTTCTTGTATTGTGAACATTATAGTCAATTTCTTTTCGGGAAAGTCTCTATAGATGTAAGATCAAATCTAAATCATGTAAACTATTATTTGTGTTCATTGTTTATTGTTTCAATTTTAAGTTATTTCTTAAGTTGCAACTAAACAAGTAACTAACTCAACAACTTTAATACCTACAATTGATATCAGAGTTAGACAATAAAAAATTTAGTGAGATGTTGTTTCGATTTCTAAATAATGTAAGAAAGCTCGATCTCCAAGCCATCAAATACTTAATGGCTCAAATAATGCTTATTAGAAACCAAGCATGTGAGCATTTATAAAATCTATTGATGAAAAGGCGTGGACAACAGTCTTGACAGGTTGGGATCCTCCAATTACTGAAGTTGGTGGTATTCACACTCCCAAATTTGAAACCACATAGACAATTGATGAGAATAAAGAAACTAGTTTTAAAGGCTTTGAATGCAATCTTAGATGGTATAGACCTCTAGAAATTCAAACGTATTTCCAAGTGTGTCTCAACTCATAAAGATTGGACAATCCTTGAAATCATACATAAAGAAGCAATTAGTCTAAAGCAGTTAAAGCTCTAAATATTAACCATTGAATTTGAAAATTTGAGAATTTATGAAGTTGAGACTCTTTCTTATTTTTATACTAAGTTATCTGACATATCTAAGCAAGCTTTTACCCTTAGGAAAAAGCCTTCTAATGCAAAGATGGTTTGCAAAGTCTTGAGATCCTTCCCAGAAAGGTTCTTTATCAAAGTAACAACTATTAAGGAGGTCGACGACGTCGATACTTTGAGGATAAATGAACTGATTGGGTCACTTCAAACCTTTAAGATAAACTGAAAAGAGCTAGAAGGGATAAAGTTAAGTTAGAGAAAAACATTGTTTTGAATGTTACTTTTTTAGTTGAAATTAATGAAGAGATTACTATCAAAGATCTACAAAAGTAGGTGGCCTTTCTTACTAAAAATTTCAATGAATTTTTTAAGAAGCTTTGAAAAATAAACAAGGGAAATGATAGAGGTCAAGGCTTCAATGAAGGTAAAGGAAAAGTTAATTTGAATGAAGAAAACACTAAAAAACAAGAAGAAATGCATTTAATTTACAAATGTGAGGGGTGTGGCCATATACAGGCTGAGTGCTTAAATACTGTCATAGTCAACACCCATCTCAATAAGATATTGTTTGCTTTTGACGCACGTAGTCCTCACGAATTTGTTCTTGGGAGCGTCTATACACCCTTAAAAGGCCTCTTACCACTCAAGTGTTGCTACCCTTTTTTATAGCCAAGGTCTCTCCCGTGCTTGCTGATATGGGATTTTCCTAGGGTGTTACATTCACCTCATTAGGGACTCAGCATCCTCACTGATGTTTACCCCACCATTGTTTAAGAGGCACAACGAGTGGCTCTGATATCACTAAATGTCATAGCAAACACCCAGCCCAATAAGATATTGTCCGTTTTGGATGCATGTGGCCTTCACGACTTTGTTCTTGGGAGCGTCTACACACCCCCAAAGGCCCATTACCATTTAAGTGTTGCTACCTTTTTATATAACCAAGGTCTCTCTTATGCTTTGCCGATGTGAGATTTTCCTCAGGTGTTACATATAAATGTCATATCCAGCACACAACCCGATAAGATATTGTCTGCTTTGGGGGCATATAGCCCTTACGGCTTTGTCTTTAGGAACGCACATAAACCCCCAAAAGGCCTCTTACCATTTAAGTATTGCTACCCCTTTATATATCCTAGGTCTCTCCCGTGCTTTGTCGATGTGAGATTTGCCTAGAGTGTTACATTCACTCCCTTAGGAACTCAGCGTCCTCGCTTGTTCTTGGGAGTATCCATACACCACCAAAAGGCCTCTTACCATTTAAGTGTTGCTACCTCTCATAGCCAACACCTAGCCCGGTAAGATATTGTCCGCTTTGAGTGCACATGGCCCTTATGACTTTGTTCTTAAGAGCGCCTATACTCCCCCAAAAGGTCTTTTACCACTTAAGTGTTGCTACCGCTTTATATAGTCCAGGTCTCTCTCTTGCTTTACTGATGTGGGATTTGCTTAGGGTGTTACAAATACACTAAAAAAAACAGAAATCATTTAGCATGAAATATAATGATAATACTTAAGATATGAAAAAGATGAAGATTATGAGCACCTAAGAAATTATGTTGTTTTTGCTACTAAGGTGAGAGAAATTACAACCGACTTAAAAAATAAAAGTGATAGTGAAACAGGATCAGCATTGGGCTTCATAAAGACATATAAGACCATGCTATAAAAATATGATATGGTATGTAAAATTAATGAAAAATTGGTCAATGAAAATTTTATTTGAAATTATAAAAATAAATAACTATTAGAGAATATTGAAGAGAAAGACTCTTCATTGGAAGAAAAAGAAGCCAAACTTAGTGATGCTTTAAATGATCTTGTAGCAATCCAGTCTATCTTGAAAACATGGGATCAAGAAGTTAGAAGTTAGACATAATTATTTTTGTTGGTAAGTGTGAATCAATATATGAAGGACTTGATTATATTGATAGAGAAGAGGAGCTGGTCAATCCTACTATGCCTTTTAAAGCAAAAGAAAACTTAGACAAACTAGAGAGTTCCAAGAAAAGAACACTTGTCCAAATTGTGAAAATATTCATAAGCACAAAGAGAGACATGAGTGCTATTATTGTGGAGTTCAATGGCATATTAAAAGAAAACATTCAGCTGTATCTTTATTTCCAGCTCATTTTACAACTTCTACGAGCTACAAACAGAAATAAGTCTGGAGAAGAAAGAATAAAAAATATAATCTAGTTTATCACAACTCTCTAAAAAAATATCCACTAATAATATTTGGTACTTTGTTAGACAATGTTTTAGACACACGATTGGAAATAGAGGCTACCGCAATGACTTTCAAGAAAACCATAAGGGTAGAGTAACTTTTTGTGATCGGAGAAAGGACAAGATCCTAGGCGAAAGAGTGCTCAACATTGATGGTATGTCAAAACTTAAAAAATTATTCCTTGTGAAGGGATTAAAGGAAAATTTAATCAACATATGTCAATTATATGATTAAGGCATGTTAGTCAATTTCACCAAAGAGAATTGCAAAAGGAAAAATCAATCTAATCAATTAATCATAAACGATGTGAGAATGATTGATAAGTGCTATAGATTGGTGGACCTTCTCAATTGCAATAGATCCAATACATAAGGCCTTAAACAATAACATGAATGTCTTGAGCACGTACATTTCAGAGGCTTATAAAAGTAGGGAAGATACAATATTGTTCATGTTAGTTCAAGTTAGAGGGAACAATTCTTAAAAATCATGGTGAATGTTTGAGAGGAAAAAAAAAACATGAATCACATCATAATTTGAAACTTATTATAAAAATAGTCATTTGGAACATTTACACATAAACTTGATACAACCAATTAAGACTAGAGCCTTAAAGGTAAACTTATGTATTTGTATGTATAGATGATTATTCTACGTATACTTAGCTTAGATTTTAAAAGAAAAACCTAAAAATTTTAATATTTTTAAGAATCTCTGCAAACTTATCATGAATGAAAAATGACATATGATTGGGAAGATTGTCAAGATCATGAGTAATCGTGGAAATAAGTTAAAAATGGTAAAATCTCAAAGTTCTATGATCAAGATAAGATAGAACATGAATTTTCAACACCCAAAACAACACAACAAAATGATGTTGTTAAGAAAAATAATAGAACCATTCAAGATATGTCTCGGGTGAAGTTTAATGCAAAAGGAGCTCTCATAGGTTCTGGGTCAAAAACCATAATGATTCCCTACAAAATTTAGAAGGTAAGGAAGTCAACAATGGTTACTTTAATGTGGTTTCAAGTTTATCTTATGTCTTTAAGGACATATAATATAAAGGGAAATTTGACCCTCATATTGATAAAGGTATCTTTCTTGGCAATTCTACAAATAGTAGGGCCTACAAAGTATTCAACAAAGGAACTAAATCTATGATAAATTTTATCAATGTAGTGACATGTGATGAACCAACAAGATTCATATTCAACAAGTTTCTAGAAGATGAAGTAATCCAACTAGTTACAGAAGAAGTTGCAATTAATTAAATAATTGAGCAAGAGAAAAGTGAAGAGAAACTGATGTTGATTTGCTTTAGGCCCAACCATTCTCAAGGGTTCATAAAAATCATCTTTTAGGCAATACTATTGGCAATATTGATAGCGATGTAAGGACTAGGGAAAATACAAAACCAAATTACAGAGACATGGTTAGGTTGACATGGTACACATCCTTTTTTGAGCTAAAAAATGAAGAAGAAACCATTAAAGTTGAACATTAGATTCAAGATATGTAGGAGAAATTAAACTAATTTGAAAATAAATGTGTATGATAATTAGTTCCTAGGCCCAAATACAACAATATGATTGAAACTAGATGGATATTAAAGAACAAAATAGATAAGCATGGGCAGATTACAAGAAATGAGGGCAAACTTGTAGCTCAAGGCTACACACAGGTGGAGGAAGTGGATTTTGACAAGACCTTTGCACTTATAGGTTATTTTGAGGCTATTTGATTGCTTCTAGCAATGACAAGTTACTTGAACATCAAGTTGTGTAACATGTACTTAAAGAACACATTTTTGAATGGTTTCATCAATGAAGAAGTCTTTGTGGAATATACCAAAGACTTTATTGATCTAGGACATCTTCACCTTTTGTTTAACTTCACCAAAGCCCTAAATAGATCGAACTAAGCTCCGTGTCATTATATGAGAGGATTTCCAAGTTCTTGGGTATCACCAAGTTCTTGGATATCATCTCTTAAGAAAAGTATGCATAAAACCTAGTAAAAAAGTTTCACTTAAATGGAACAAAGCTAATGAGAACACCTATGTAGTTTCAGATAAATTATGCAAAGATACAGAGGGAGTTGCAATTGACTCTAGCAACTACATAAGTATTATAAGTAATCCCTTTTGTCTTACTGCTAATAGACCATATTTGCACTATAACACGAGGGTGTGTGTCGAGTATCAATTTGAACCTAAAGAGTCTCATGTAAAATTAGTTAAATGTGTATTTAAATATTTTAATGGCACTCTTGTTCTTGGTATTTGGTTTTTGAGGGACAACAATATGAAACTAGTTGACTTTAGTGATGTGGATTGGGCAAGGAATGTTAATGACATGAAAAACACCTTAGGATGTTATTTCTAACTCGGTACCAATTTGGTATCTTAGTATGGAAACAAAAATTGTTATAATTTTTACCATGGTATTATAATAAAAATCACATATACACATTTGAAAATGGTTGTTATACCAACCATTTTCAAATTAATCACAGCATAATCACACATTTCATTCTTTCAATCATTACTTTTAATTTTTTAAGCTTAACTACTTGAACACATTTATGTTTAACACATATATAATTTATTTTAAGAAATTATTAAATTAAAGTAATAAAGTTCAAATTATCAAACCAACCAATATAATGCCTTATGCCTAACTACTTAATAATCTCATGTGAAGAAAACAAATTAGGTTAGAACAAACCGTACTCGTTACATGTCTATCAACTTTTCTTTTCCATTGTCTTTCAAGGTCTCAACCATGCCTTTAGCTACGCTCAATAATTCAAATATTAACATGAATTTAGTTACACACACATATTAAAACAAGAAAATCACTAAAATTAAACATGAGATGTTCAACCTATGTTTGACACTTAAAACCCTAATGTCTGGTTTTTACGTAACTCACAATTCTCCTGTTCAAATTTAATTTTGACGTTAGAAATATAACCAAAGGACTTCAAGATATCCAAAAACATACCTATTATTCAAAGTCCTTGTCAATCTCTCTCTAACTTCCTAAGCATTTATCAATGGTTATCTAAATAATCTTAACAATTTCTACTTCTAATTGAATGGGCTACATTTAATCTATCAATTTAACCTATCTATTTAACTAAAATCTTACCAATCCTTGAAGATACCTCATGACAATAGAGGATAAAAACCTTAAAAATTATCTTCCTTTTCTCTCTTATTGTCATTTGGGAAAGATAAAGATGACCACTAACTAACTCTTTCATCTTTCTTTTATCTTACATTTACAATTAAGTTTAATTATATTTGATAAAATAAATCTAATGGCTACTAATAGATTATGTGATGGTTAATGGAAATAAATGGCTTAGATCATGGGTTTCCATTAACTAAATTTTAATGATGGTTTTATTGCATTTAAGGGTTTTTCTTAATTTATCATCTAATTTCACTTAAATTAGCTACTTGACAATGTAGTCCTTATATATTAATTACTAAATTCTCTAATAACTTACTAATTCCATTAAAAAGTCACTTAATGATTCTACCATTTATACTTGTTCTCGCCTCAAAAACCTCTCGGTTTAATTTTTCAAAACAACTTGGTTTAAGAAATTTGACCTTAAAGTCGAATTTTCTGACATCAGAGAAAAACGAGTTGTTACACCTATTGCATAAACCCTTACTCAGATCAACTTTTAACCTTTCTTGCCTAGGTTTTGGATCTCAATTAACTTTTTCTTTTGAATGACCCTAAATTTACTTAAGAAATGTTTCCCAACAAACTTGTAAGTTTCCTTTTGTTGTTAAAGGTTATTGAACATTCATGGGTTCTTATAAAAGTTTTTATCTTGTAAAACCCATCATTGTTATCTAAACTAACAAATATTCTAAAAGGACACGCTTTTTCCCTACACCTATCTCTAGTCCTCTCTTCCATTCCTAATATAGACGGTATCAAACCTCTTGTTTACTGCACACTTTGCTAATGCAGTCTTGAATTCCTCTGGTCCATCAAACACCATACCAAGCTCTAAATGAATGACTAGGTTAGTAAGATAAAAAAAATACATGTTGCCTTCTCTCCTACAGATTACCTTAGCTTATGAATCACTTATATAAAACCCAAAATATAATAAATCAACATAATTTGTGTCCCTAGATTCATATGATAACTCAACAATTTTCTCTCCTAGAATGACCTTTCTTCTTCTTTTGATTACCTTGACCTACCTTTAAACCTTCAATGTGAACCTCATCTGCTCTCAATATTTACTTCTTTTTTTTAGCTTTATAATTTTTGTACCAAGCCTTAATGTTTCTAACCCCTTCATCCTCAGAATCTGCCTAAAATCTCATCATTGTCTAGTGGAGTGTCTAAATCAGTGGATCCACCAATATCAGCATTGTGTTCCCCACTATGAGCATATACATTATTATTGCCACCCAACTCTGGTCTCACATTAGATTCCCCTCCTAACCTATTAAATAGTTCCCCAACCCCAATATTTACTTCCAGACTAGATGTTGGTTCCCCAGTTTAATTATCTAATTCCCCTTCCCTAGTGTTAGGCAGTAACATCATATCATCAACCACCTTAGGTGTGTCTACCTCGTATTCAACATATACATGTGTGGACCCTAGATTTCTAAGATGATTAATCATTTCTATGAATGATGAATTGTCATTACAGACTGCCAGCCCTTCACTAAAATCTAGCTCATATTTATAGTATGGAAAGTTCTTGACAACTCTATGCCCAGCTTCCACTATCATCTCATACATAGTAGAATCACATAAGATATCTAGGTCAAAATCCCACTTAAGTACTTCTCCTCTTACATATGTTACACAATGATTTGAGATAAAACCCCAAATGCATATGTATACCACACATCTATCCCAAGTCATAACTTAATACTGCAATACATAATACAAATATATTAATAATCTAAATTCGAACATCACATGTTACCCAACAATTTTTAATATTTACAAAATAACATAATTAAGCACTAACCCAAAATAATTTACCATACAAATCATACATATTTCAACAACACATGTGCCAACAACCAATATAACAATGAAACAATATCAAACATATAGAATTAAGTATGTTACATATCATATCATATCATATCATATCATATCATATCATATCATATCATATCATATCATATCATATCATATCATATCACACACACATACATACATACATATAATATGAACATATCATACATAATAAAGTTAGTTACATATCATGCATATATATTGAAGTCTGTAACATGCAAATTATGACATACATACATATATAATAATATTGACATATCATACATACATTAGATGCATATCACATATCATACATACTTAGTAAAGTTAGTTATATATCATGCATATATATTAGAGTCTGTTACATGCATATCATGACATACATACATATATAAAATATTGACATATCTTACATACATTAGACGCATATCACATATCATACATACACATAATCAGAACATATTATACACATACTACCATATCAACTGACTAGCATTTCAAGCTCAATCAATTCCAAAAAAAAAAAACCTTCATTTCGAGTTATTTACATATACACGAAAAATAATAAAAACAATAAATTAGAAAATAGTATATAACATAGATAACACAAATACAATATCTTAACAACAAAAAGAACAACACAAATATCATGTTACTTTGTTTGACTTAACTAGTTCACTAAACCCCAAACATTGTAAAAATAACTAGGTTTAACTAAATTAGAGCACTAATTTACTCGAAACCTTAAATTAGGATATTGATTAACCATAAAAACTTGTTAAACATACGAAACAAATCATTTCTTTAACCAGTAAATCCATGGTACCAAGAAAAAAAAACCACTATTCACAACTTAACCTATCACCAAGAAGAAGTCAAAATCAAAGGATGAAAAAAAGATCTTTTTTTTAATGAAAAACACACCATAAAAGATTTCTTAAATATAGAAAAAGTATTGGCTTATTCAAAATCTATTTAAACATGTAATACCCCAAACCCGACCTGAATATTATGGTCGGATATGGAGAAGTTACACCAACTCGTTTAAAAACTCAGAAAAATCCAAAAACCTAATTTGAAAATGGAAGGTAAAAACAAAGTTTAACTTTAATAATGCATTTCCAGTTTAAAGGAAGAATCCTCATTAAAGTTGTTTATATTATTATTTCGGAAAATTATTTAACTGATCGTTTCGATTTGCAACGAAACTTCTTTAAGTTATAAACCATTAAAAATTGTGATTTGATTTGTATTCACATTGTAGTTTAAGATAAATTTTAGTTCCAAACAAGGGAAAACAATTCGAAAACGAGAAATAAAATCCAAAACCATTCATAGTCCAAAAGTCTCAAATAGTCCAAACGGGCGTGTTTAGTCCCAAAAGTCACACACCTGTTTGGACTATCTGGGACTTCTAGATTATGAATGGTTTTAGATTTTATTTCTTATTTTTGAATTGTTTTACTGTGTTTGAAACTAAAATATATTTCAAACTGCAATCGGTATACAAATCAAATCACAATTTTTAAAGCTTTATAACTTAAAGAAATTCTGCTACAAATCGAAACGATCACTTAAATGGTTTTCCGAAATAATAATATAAACGGCTTTAACAAAGATTTTTCCTTAAAACTGGAAATGATTTATCAAAGTTAAACTCTATTTTTACCTTACATTTTCAAATTAGGTTTCTGGGGTTTTTTGGGTTTTCAAACGAGTTGGTGTAACTTTTTCAGATTCGACTATAATATCCAAGCTAAGTTTGAGGTGTTAAAAATGTCGTATTTAATTTTCATAGTTATGTTGGAATCTGGCAAGCCATAAGAACCTAACCTACTAATCTTGAAAAAAACTCCTCGTAGTGTAGATTATTCTTTTGGCATAACTAATACCACCCGTTGGATTTGATGACTTTGCTCGAACCAGGTGATTAATCAGGGGATGTGATGGGTTAAATATAGGGGATGTGACTTTGGCCAACTTGTTGAAACGCATTTGCTACAAAGAGAGTAGAATAGTGTGGGCATGGTACAGTCAGTTTATCCTTGCTTGAGTTTTCACTTTTATAGATAGATGTATGACTGCTAAGCTTTTAAGTTTGATCTAAGCCCATGCCTGCTTCTTGGTTTTGGAATAAAAACGTATGTGTCCAGCAATACTTTAGTTTCCTTGTTTGGTTTTGTTATTCCACTTGATTTAGGAGGATATCGAAGAAATCGATTTCAATCAGTCTATTCAACTTGTTTAATTAAGAATCAAAACTTTGGTTTGCTGCTTACCTACTTCAGATCGAAGAATCAATACGTTGATAAACAAAAAAATGTCCTTACACTAGATTTATATAACATCTTTCACCTACATTTCGCATATTTTAATTTTATATTTTTAATTCTAACTCTATTTTCTATTTACGAATTAAATCTTAATTAGTAACATCAATAATAAACTTTCATTAAATTGATTTTTTTTTCATTCAAATCCTATTCAAGAAATCATTGAGAGGAATTGAAGTGACGAAAAAGAGAAAAAAAAGAATATTGATATAATTTTACAGTTTATGTTCTGGGTTCGTAACTACTCCGCCAAATAATATAGTTTTTGATATTATATCTTTGCATTTTAAAGTTGAATGACAAAATATTTATAAATATTAATATATAATGAAATTGTAGTTGATGAAGTTAATAAATTTTGTTGCGGGTATAATATTAACAAATTAAAACGATAATTATAATATTAGGGATTTTTTTATTGATTTTCAAAACATTTTCATCACAAGAAATGCAATGTTCACTTTGTAATTGTGAAGGTGAACCGCTTTTTTGTTTTGGTTATTGTGAAAGAAAGGTTCCTTTAGTTACTTCAACAAAGTGATGGAAACCTGAATAGAAGGTTTTTTATTTTGGTTGCAATAACTATCAAATATGCATATATCGGTTTGAACATAGTTACGCCGAATTCTGTGTTTGTGTAATTGTAAAAACATAATGAGTCTATTTCGTAGGTTAATCGATGTTGATTTTTTTTTATAAGGCAGTTGAGTAGAGAGAAATCGATTTTGAAAGAGGAAAACAATGAAGTTATTGTATTGAAAGCAGTGAAGGAGGTGATACGAGAGAAGCTAAAGAGCATGACCATAGATTCAAAATTGGATGCATGAATAAGATGGGTGTCCAAGTTGATTGGGTTCGTCATGCTCTTTGATTTGGTTCAAAAATTGAATTAAAAAAAAATATATTATGAGGAAGTGCATTGTGGTCAATTAAAACTTTTAATCTATATTTTTTTATAATTGCAAGTACACTGTATTATTATCAAGTAATAATTACAATAAAATAAATTTATTAAAAAATATTTTGAAGATCAAATTCATAAAAAAGTGTGGGAATCACCTAGTTAATATAAGTCCACAATTAATAAAGTAAATAAATATAAACAAGATACAAAACGAATGTAAGTAAATGGAATTAATAGCATGTGCGCAAAACAAGAAAATTAAACCACAATCATCATTTTTAGATAAGATTTTAATCACTAATCATTAACTTATTTATCTCATAATCACATTAACAATTTAGCTCATTATAGATTTGTCATTAACATAAGAGATATGAAAATAAAATTAAGTAAAATTAATATTAAATAAATCTCAGTTATTGCAATTCACAAACGAATTGAGTTTTGAATAATTCTTTCTAACTATGAAAAGCAAAAATAAAATTAAGAAACTGTCCTAAAAAGCTAAAGATTGCATCCTCTCTTCTAGAACTAAAGAAATACTTTATACAAGGTTTTCTAGTGAAAAATCGTGATTCAAGGTGAATAGATCACATTGCCCTTGTTAAAATTAAGTAGGAAAAATCAAGTGCAGATTTCGGGTCCAAGTCACGATGCCAACATCCCATCCACAGCTTTAGAAGGCGATGCACAATTCTTCATTCTCCAATTCATTTTTCACTCTGCTTCATCCAAATACCTTAAAAAATTTATTAAATACAAATATAAAAATAGCTTAATAATATTAAAAATATACAAATACTCACTTTACAATAATGAGTTGTAAAATCAGCTAAAAAAAAATTCAACAGTCACTTAAAATCTTTTGATAAACACAATCGAGAAACGAAAAAGAAAAATAACTATTACCAGTCTCTGTTTCACTTGATGATAAGTTTTAGTCTGACATAAATTAAAGTTCATGTGTAATTATATAAAAGCAAAACTTTTCTATCACTTATAGGTGAAATAAAATTTTAATACAAAGTGTTATCTCAACAAAACATTTTCTTTCATGATTTCCACACGTAAAAATAATATTCAAAAATTGAAATATTTAAAGCACCACATATGCCAATTGAGTATTAATTTGATTGGTATAAATATTGTTGCCAATGCAAGAGAATGTGAGTTCAGGTGCACTGAAGCGCATTATCCTTCTATTTATGGGTTGGGGAGGGCTATGAGTAATTCTAGGTATTATATAAAAAAGAACAGATATGATCAGAATCTATAAAGAGATTGTTAAAAAAAAAACACCATATATTTTGATTTAACAAAAGTCTATCAACAAGGGTAACAATTAGAATTTAATTTTCAAATCAGAAGATTAGAATGATTAAATTCCTGCCATTAAAAGTATAGGGATTAAATTTTAAATGTATACAGAGAATAGGGATTAAAGATAGAATTAGACCTTTATATAAAAATGACTTGCATGGACCTATAACTTCCAATTGAACTGGACTTCACCCTTCTGTTTTATACAATTTTGGCCCATCGAACTCATTAAATAAAATTTTTTTATGTAAATTGATAAAAATATATGAAAATTAATATGAAAACCAATTTAATCGTGTTTTAATATTAATATCATATATTATATATAGTAAGGTTTTTATTTAAAAAAAATTATATATTTGTTTTTGATAAAAAAATTTATATATTTCCTTTGTTGGAACAGTTGTTCGAGTTATATATTTCACATTAAATGTCTAACTTATTTAACTAAGTTTTCATTTATAATTTATATATTAATAATGGTCATTCTTTTAAAAAAAACTAAATCCTAAATTTAATATCCTAAAAACCATTTAATTTACTAAATGACTATTTTTAAAAAAATTCTCTAAAAAATTTATTTCACTATTTTAATTTACATTGTTGTTTAAATGTTTTACATATCTACATTAATTTTATTTAATATTTCTCTAACAACAAAATAATACATTTTTACTTAATAAATAAGTTTTTTTAAAAAATTATACATTTAACAAAATTTCACCCTCAGCCAATTCAGTCTTAACTCGATTGGCATTTACATTGTTAACAGTGTAAGAGGATATGAGTTTGAATGTATTTAAGGGTTCGAGAGGGACTATAAATAATTCTAAGTATTATATTAAAAAGATCAAATATTATAAGAACCTATTATAAGATTAATGTTCAAAAAAGAATTTACACTCACTAATGTATACCTCATAACAAAATTGACTAAATTGTTTCTATCTATATAAAGTAATTTTAAGTATAAATAAGTTTAACTTTTTAAATAAATATAGTTTTAATATATAATATTATTTTATTTATTTTAAAATATTATTAAATTAATATATTTATGCAATTGTGTTATATAACAAACAATATCGTTAAATTGTATTCAATTTATTTGCATATATTTTATATTTTCAATTACAACTTTAAATTACATTCGAAACCAACATTATATTTTTGGTTATTAAATATTTCAAATAGTTAATATTGTTAACTACTTTAATTTTTTTTCGTGGATTTTTTAGAAAAAAAAACTACTCTAAAAAAATTATTTTGATATAATGAGTTGGAATTTTATTTTAAAAAAAGTTTTAATCAATTACTAAAATTATTAACGAAGTTAATTATTTGGACTAAATAATGACATGATTTTTTTTTCTTTTTCGTAGTTATAAGATAATAGTAATATTTCAGTTTTGATATCTTTACTATGCTCACATTTGATATTTAGTATTTATATTTTAATTTAATATAATTTGGTCATTTACTTTTAAAATGGTATTAGTTGATCCAAATAATTTAAATCCTTATATGTGATCGTTATCTTATTATTTTACGATCACATCCCTTGTATGCTGGCAAGTCTCTAAGAAAAAATAATTATTTGTAGTTGAAAGGTTAAAATTGATTTTTTTTTTTCAACTATATATGAATGTCTTGGAGAAAAAAAGAAAAACTATGAACGTGGCAAAGTGGTATGGCACCATTTTTCTGTAAACTATATAACTGTGGTTGAATTTCAATTTTGGTCACTATACTAAGCTCAAATTTAAGATTTAATCTTTTGACTTCACATTCTTGACATAATTTGGTCATTGGTTAGCCTAAATACTTTATTTTATTAAAGTGATGATATGATTTTTAAGAGTTGTTAATACTGTTAAAATTATCTATTAAAATTATTTCCATTGCAATGTCCTTTTTTTTTGTTACATGGTTCACATGTAAGTAATTTTTTTTAAGTTTCAAAATGTCATTCCTATAAATTTAATAGAAGAAATTAATGGTGTTAACAATTTAACATGAATTTTTAAATTTGGAAAATAAAGAGATTAAATTCTTAACAATAAAAGTACGAATGCTAAATTCTAAATGCACGAAGAGTACATAGACTTGAAGTATATTTTAACCTTCAAATTTTATTTTATAATTTGATAAAAAATTAACCAAACACAAAGCGTAATAAGGAGCCATACTAGTAACTATATATAAAAGGAAGGTCCAAAAGTCCTCCTTTGGTTGGCACGTGGATTAGCCTCTCATTTCTTTTGTATGTATATAGAAAAATGGTAAATTTTAAATTTTAATCCTTATCTATATAGCTATGATTGCCCTTCTCTTTTTTCTTTTTTTTTTTGCATTAGATAAGAAAATGGTAAATTTTCAAATTTACTCCTTATGCTACACTCAAAATTTAGATTATATAATAATGGTCAAATTTGAATTTTTGTAATGCCCCAAAAATTTGTTTTGTTGGCTTTTGTAAATTTTGACACAAGTGTGTATTTGCTTCAGTGGTTAAGTGTTTTGGGAGTGTTTGAGAGGTCTTGGGTTCAAGCCTTATCTTTAGAAAATTTTGTTATTTCTGAATTAAGCCTTACACTTGATCAGTGGGCTTATACTTGATTATTTGTAATTTTATATTAGAATAGGCCTACTGGTCTGGTGATTAAGTGAAGTGTTAATATGCTGGTGATTTTATGTTCAAATTCTTGCTTCAGCAAGGGTGTTTTATTTTGCTCGGGTTAGTGGCAGAGTTTTGGTTGCATCAGAATTCTGAGTAGTGGGATTAGTGGAGAGATTTTGGGGGATTGGGAGTTGGGGTTTATCTAGAGTAGTTTTCTTTTTTTTTTCAAAATTTTGGTTGTTTCATCAAAATTCCTGATGTGATTCCCTGCTTCTCTGCCGATATTCATCCTCCCTCTTTTTTCTTCATTTGATTCCTATTTCGATTCGTTTTCTTCTGCTTACCGTCTGACTTTATTGATTCAGTAAGTTTCGGTAAGAAGGTTGGTTTTTGTCCGATTGAATTTTGTCCCTTATGTGCGTTGTTAATTTCGTTTAGGTGAAGATTCCGGGACTTCTAATAATTGTTTGAAGACTTAGGCTCATAGAATTCTGGTTGCTCGATCGAAGGTAAGGTTCTTGAGGGTTTTGGGTTGGATATCTCATTATAGTTTCGATTATGTTTCGTTAAGTAATACTGGTCTTGGGCGTTGGAATATCTATATATAGGTACAGAAGTGCTTAGGGATCGTTTTAGCTTCAATTGAAACCAGGTGTGTACCCGATTACACAGAAAACGAGGTTTTTGCGAAAGCCAAAAACCATTCTGTTGATGCCACACGGTCATGTGGTAGGCCGTGTGATAGAACATGGGCGTATGATTGATGAGTTAGGTCGTGCGTACAAGACATGGCCGTGTGATGGCCAGAGAGGCTGTGTGCGACACATGAGCTCAATCAATTTGGGCCGTATGGTCCACACGGGCGTGTAGGAATCTGGGCCAAGTCGTGTGATCCACACGGCCAAGGTCACCGTGTGGGCCACACGGGCGTGTGGGCCAACATGGGCAAGCCACATGGGCGTGCGAGCCCATTTTACTGAAATGTCTGCTAAGGTTGCATGGGTCGCCCAAGTCGACTGTGAACCTACTGTAGGGTTGATAAGCACCACTTAAACCCTGAATTGACTGAAATGACTATATAACTAATATGTATATATTTGCATGTTATCGAGCATGATGATATTTAATGAATTGATATTGTATGCACTGTTGTCATGATATAGCATGTCATAACTGTACTTTGCATTGCATTTGGTTGGGGGTTGATATTGTTCGGAGGAAGTGTCCTGAAAGGCCTCGAGCCTAATTTACTGGCATCTCAACTGTAAATTACTGTCTAGTGCCGCATTCAGTACTTTTTAGAGTGTAAGGATGGGTGGGTTGATTATATCCACACATGGAATGTAGGGTTGGACGGATATGGTGTGTAGAGGCTGGCTGGGTAGGATTTTGTGACTGCATATCTATTATTGCTACTGATACATTGATGGGCTAAGGCCCAACTGTATGACTGATTCCGTACTGAAATGGGCTAAGGCCAAACTGAAGCTGATTCCGTTACGGAAAAAGGCTTAGGCCCAAACTGTGATAATGTTCATACTGTTTGTTAATTTATATGGGGATTACACACTAAGTTTACGTAAACTCACCCCTTCGGGTTAATCTGTGCAGGTAATCCCCAGACTTGACAGATCGGTGCAGCGGAGGACTCGATGGTGGACACACAACCTCTTTGACACTGTTTCGCCCTTATTTATGATTTTAGATTTTATTTGGGTATTTTAGTGTAAATATGACCTCTATGAATTTTTTTTATTTTAGTTTGGGACATTTACTAGTTATGGTTTATAACTACTAAAATTAGGAAAACTCGGGTTTTCAAGAGAAATAAACGTTTAAACAAAATACTCACGAATACGCAAAGCGTTTTAAAAGCTTCCTCATTGAATAAAAGTTTGAAAACTTTCGACTGATTAAATAACATGATTTTAGAAATAATAAGTAATAATGAAAAGTTCCTAAACAGAAATTGTTTTAAGCAAAGTTACATTTTTTTTAAGCATACACTACCATGTGACATCGCCTGATCCAGCCATACTGTCCAGGTCGAGTTTGGGGTGTTACAATTTTTATCTTTGTAATCTCCCAAACTCGGCCTAGACGTTAAGGCCAAATTCAAAAGATTACATTGGCCACAAAAATGGTCTAGTATCGATCGAAGTTTTATAAGACCATTCTTTAAGACATTTGCTTATTTTTTAAGAGAAACTTACCATGTTATTTTCACTTTACTAAAAGAAAAAATTATCTAAAAAATGATGGAATTTAAGGTTTACTAAGTAAAAGTCGATTTTAAATTATTATATATTTTTCAAATCTCATTTAGGTAATTATGCAATGGAAAAAAAAGTGATATTTAACATAAATTTAATGGAAACCAGTTTTTATGCATGATAATTTACTAATTCATATTTCAATAACCTAAATCAAAATAAATGTCATGCATGCCGAATAAACCTGAACTTAAGTCTAATGACACAATTTAAATAAATCAATACAGTTCCAAATAACAAAGTTATAATATAAAATCTAAAATACTTTTAATAAATAAAATTATCCAAGCTGAGCCTTTTGAATGTCATGTCTGCGTCTTAACCTAGTGGGTTATCTGTAAAGATGAAAATTAGAGATAAGAGTGAGCTTAAAAAGCTCAGTTTGAGTCCAATAACAAGGAAATCAGTGTAGAATAGTAGACAAAGCATACGGAATAATCGTTCTTAGAGCAATTACGTTCTTATAGTAGTTTACAGTAACAATTTTCCAGATTAACACATCACTATAATATTTTGGCATTCACAATTTTAGTTAATCAAAACAAAAGATCGTATCTAACTCCGCTACACACCTCACTGGAAGTTCCCCTGAACTCATCCGACCTTATACACTGGGTTGTGGATAAACCACTGCTGATTTACAGATAAATTGCCATTTTGTTTGTAAAAATTGTAGGTAAACCACTAGTATTTTTAGATAAAACATTTACAGATAAAACTGCTACTGGGTTGTGGATGCACAACATATTTGTAGATAAAATTGCCACTAGGTGGTGGATGCACAACATATTTGCAAATAAAACTGTCATTGGGTTATGGACGAACAACATATTTGTAGATAAAACTGCCACTCTTCCTTCGTATATATTGTCCCACCCCATGCAATGCAATATAACATATTTTGTAACAGAATAATGCAAAAACAGTAGATATGCTTAACATGTATTCAGTTTAACACTAGCAATGGATATGCTTAACATGTATACAATTCAACACTGGCCATGTCATGCATAACATGTACTCGGTCGGCTGTACAATTTTAACACTAACAGCTTATCAATATTATATTGATAGTAGGCATGTAAGGTTCACTTCTCATACAATATACAATAACATTTTAGTCATTAAATCATAAATTCCTAAATAAACACAATATCAAGGATTTAATTGAGCGAATAAAAGCTCTACAAACTTTTTAGGGAGTATATCAGGACTAAACTGCACATATCATAAATTTCTAGGCAAAAATGTAAGACATGGGTTACATGGCTGTGTGGCCAGGCTATGTGAGGGTCTCATGGCCGTGTGGAAGGGTTACATAGTTGTGTTGTAAAAGTTCATTTTTAATCAAATCGGAATAGTGGTTTTGAGACCACAAATCCGAGGTCAAAATATTTATTTTATTATTATTTTGAGGTCTAACGTATGATGGTATGATTGTACGAAAATTTTGTTAAGAAATTTTATCATTTGAATGTTTAATTTGATAAAAAGGACTAAATCGCGTAAATTGCAAAAGTTGTTTTCTAATAGTTAAAAGTGTTTAATAGCTATGAAACCTTAAAGTGGAGGTCCTTATGTAGTAATTAGACCATTTTAATAGGAGTGGACAAAGATGGACATGAATTAAGTGTTTTAAGTAGTTAATTAACAAGGTTAAATTAGTAAATTAATAAATAAGTTAAAATAAAATAACATAAACAGAAGTATCATCTTCCTAAGCTATTTTTGACCGAAATTTTGAGAAGAAAAAACTCCATTGTTATCACCTTGAAGCTTTGGCACTTAAAGTCTTTGCATGAGATCAATTTTGAGGTTAGTTTTTAATGATTTCTATGTTTTTGGAGTCGTTATAGCTTAATCTAGCTAGCCCAGGGACTAATTTGCAAAACTGTTAAAGGTCTAGGGTTTTACCATTGATGAATATATGTGTATTTTGATGTTTGATGATAGAAAATGAATAGTTGTTGTTAGATAAACAACATTTGTTAAGTGATTTTGGTTGAAATTGCAAATTAGGGATTTATTTGTAAAATGTGAAAATTATGTGGTAAATGTGTGAAATAATGAAAAATATGGGCTGCTATGAGTATAGGTAAAATTATGCATGGGTATGGACTTAATTGCATGAATTTGCATTTTTATGAGCTAGGGACTAATTTGTAAAGAAGTTGAAATATTAGGGGTAAAAGTGTAAATTTTTAAATATATATATATTGGGCTGAATTGATTAGAATGATTAATAAATGGATTGAATTTGATTATATAGATCAAGAAAAGCCTTGTACGGAACTAGATCGAGGGAAAGATAAAGTTTTGGACTAGTCATCATATTACGTCATTTTTGGTGATCAAGGTAAGTTCGTATGTTAATAAGTATTAATATAATTGTGTTTTAAATGCTTTATTATTGAATTAATTGTGAATATGACCTTACGGAAATGGTCGATAAAGAATTAGCTACGTGTGAAATCCCGGTTGAACCTTAGGAATAGATTAAGATACAAATGACATGTTATTAGGGGTTATTGTGTTTGGGTGTTGGTCCGTATGTTCTACTGGTAGCTGAGTTTTCTGGCATGTGTTGCAGATTCTTGTCAGCTTGTATGAGCAGCACCGTGTAGTTACGACTTGACCGTCAGCTTGTGTGAGCAGACCTTGTGATAGCTCGAGAGTGAACATTATATGAGATTTGATATTGAGATGGTTTTGAGTATTGGCACTTAGGGTGAGAGATTCCTGATTATTCGATATTATTCCAAATGGTTCAACGGGTATATTTAAGATATGAAAAGTTAAGAGATTGATATGTATCATTGCAAGTATGTACGTAAACCGTATAAGCATTGAATCCATGAAGTTTGTAACTATATGATCTACTATGTGGATGAACATGTATTAGCCTTGTGATTAAGTTAAATTGTTGTGTTTTATGATAGATAACTTAATTTGTGAATGAATGCTAAGTTATCTTTAATAATCATACGAGCTTACTAAGCTTTAAAGCTTACTCTGTTTACTTTTCCATGTTTTATAGTGATTTCAAAGCTTGCTCGGATTTGGGAATCGTCGGAGATCTCATCACACTATCCAACTGTCATTTTGGTACTTTTGAACTTGTGTACCTGGTTATATGGCATGTATAAGTGTTGTGGTTAATATGGCCTAGATGTTGGTAATGGATTTAGCCAATTGATTTGGCTTGTAAATGATGAATGTTTGGTTATGTGTATAGCCATGTGATTTAGCTTATTTTGGTATATTTGGTTATGTGTATATATGTGCAAATGGCCTTTTGTTATATGGTTGGTAATTGCTATGTGAATGCCTGTTGTGGATTGGTATTTTGAATACCAAATAGTTGAATTTTGAGATGTGATATGCTTGTGGTTTTAGGCAAAATAATGCATAGTTGAAATCGACCATTTAAGTTATTTTTAGATGTGAAATTAGTAAGAAATTTAATGGCTAATTGTGGTTCTTGTATGCTTTGTGGTTGTTGGTATTGATATAGCATGAATTGAACTTGGTCTAGATGGGTTTAAATGCTTATTGAAGATATGGTCATATGCAAATTGGTTTGTTTAGGTTGATGCAAATTTGGATGAGAAAGATGGCTTGGAAAATAGCCTATTTTTGTTCACATGGGCAGAGACACAGGCATGTGACTCAGCTGTGTGTGACACATGGTCAGATGACACGGCCATGTGTTCCATGATACCTAATTAGAAACCAAGTTAGTAGCTCCACACGGGCCAGCACACGGGCGTGTGACTTGGCCGTGTGGCATAAGTCAGTATACCCTACAGTTTTGGCACAGCTTAGCACACGGTCTGGCACATGGGCGTGTGAGGCCATTTTGAATGGTACACGGGCTAGTCACACGGGCATGTGGTTGGCCGTGTGACCCAAGTCAGGGAGTTACACGGGTTGGGACACGGCCATGTGATCCAATTTCGAATGTCCACACTGCCTGTGACACGGGCGTGTCTTTGGCCGTGTGTCGGGCCACACAGGCATGTGTCCCCTGTGTTTTGAAAATTTTCTATGTTTTCCAGAATTTTTCCTAGGTTATCGGTTTAGTCCAGAACCACTTTTAATACTTGTTTTTGGCCTTGAGGGCTCGTGTTAGGGACTATATGATTGTATTTGTATGGTTTTAAATTGATATGAGAATTGTAATTCGAATTGTACGATTGTTTATGAGATTAGTCCGAGAATGCTTCTTAACTCTATTCCGGGGATGGATATGGGTTAGAGGTGTTACATGTGTGGCCACGACATGTGACAGACTGTGGTTGTGTGTCAAACGCTAAAATTTACCTTAAAAGAAGGACACATCTATGTGGTAGGTCTTGTGGAAAGGCTATGGCCATGTGGTTCACGAACTAGCCTAGAGTTTGCAGGGGCATATGGTTGTGTGGTCTACATGTTTGTGTGGGAAGCCGTGTGGCCCTAATCCTATACACGATCGCCACCAATTCACTTGGGAAAAGACACACCTTTTACCAAGGGTCCGATTGAAATTCTTTACACTCAATTCTGGTCCGGTGTACCTAAATTTGGTTCTTCAATCGATATTACACACAAATTAACAATTGATATCAAGTTTTCGACATGATTTTCAAAGATTTGGAAAGAACCCTAAAAGATTGTTTAATTAACAAAAGATTAGCATTGGATGCGAAAATATGAGATTTAATCATTGGCAATGAGGTGTACTTACCATGCTTGGCAATGCGAGAGATGCTAATGACAACAATTACCATAATCGATAGGAAAACAATTGATCAGAGGATGGTTTAGTTTTGAAAAAGAAAAATAATCAACAACAATTACTGTAACCTCCCCAACCTATCCTAGATGTTAGACCCGGATTCAAAATACTACATTAGCCTCCGAAATGACCTAGTAAGCTATTGAAGTTTTGAAAATAGTTATTTTAAAACATTTGTTTAATTTTAGTGGAAAATATTTAGTTAAATAACGATTTATTCTACCCAAAATTACAACTTAGCAATGGAAAAGTGAAATTTTATATATGTTTAAAATAAAAACTACGGTTCACGTATGGCAACCTAATACTCATATTTCGATATCCTAAAACCAACTTAATGTCATGCAAGATATATATATCAAGAAATATCCAAATACTAAGTTTTATGCCATAGTTCAAAATAAAATATTAGAGTCCCCGAATAATAAAATAAATCATATGATGAACCTAAAAAGAATTTGTAATTAAAAAAACTGAGTCGGGAACCTCCAGATGTCGCGTTCACTTCTTAACCTAGTGGGTTATCTGTAAGAATGAAAATTAAAGGAGGACTGAGCTATGACGCTCAGTGTGAGTTCCTTCACAAGAAAATCTATGCAAATTATTAAACCAAGCAAATAATTACAGTATCCAGTACGATAACAATCATAGAATATAGCAGTATTTTAGGCAGATCAACGATCATGCTTATGCATGTTGATGCAATATAATACAAGTTTAGTTTAACAGTAAAGATAGGTGATACGCCACTGTTACACTCCATATTAAGAGTTCCCGAGTACTCTTATATCCCGGACACTCCAGTTTGTGGATGAACCACCAGTGTTGTAGGTTAATACGCTGTCAATAGTTATGAATACACAACGAGTTGTACTTTGAGTTAGCTTAAAAGCATTCATTCATTAGTTGTGTATACTTAGGATTTATTTTATTGTTGATGGTGTTGTTTTAGAAAAATCATTTGTTTGTAGCTCTTCTTTAAAAAAAACTCAATGTTACATTAATGCAGCGGAAAAACCATTTTTCAAGTCATTTTGAAAACTTAGTTGCCTTATCGATTTGTTTTTCAAAAACCGTTCCTTTGCAATACAGTGGGAACTAGGGAGCAATATCAAATTTTACTTAAGCCCGATATCATGCATTATCTGTTTATTATGCTTTAGTAATCCATGAATGCAAAAATCCCCAAAAAAGTTACCAAACCACAGACCAGAAGTCATTAAAAATTACAAACCAAAACAAATAAAGGTTGATTAATACTTATTAAAAAAATAATTCAAGGTCCAATATGATCCTCTGAATGTCGAGTCTGGTCTTATTTTTGAGGTTTACCTGAAAAGTTAAACACTATTGGGGGTAAGCTTATGAAAAGCTCAATGTGAGTCTAACAATTATTTAAATAAACATAAATATCGAATACAATGAAACAGATTAGCTTTAATAGAAGAAAATAGAACCATCATAGGAATATCATATCATTATAAAGTCATTATCAATATCGATGTCAAACGGTGTATGAGCCTGGATCATATTCATTCGAGTAACAATCATTAATTTCGATACCATTCAATACAACAAAATACAATACGTAGCATAAATCAATACTGTTCAAATATGTTGTGCACATGATGCAATGCAAAAGGGTTCTTACCCATACCATCTGCTACACACCACGAGTTGATCAAAACCCGTCATCCCAACTCCAAAACATTATGGGATTAAGCCCATTATGGTTAAAACCACTGATAACAATATGCAAAAAATTCTGCCAGTAAAAATGTGATAAATTTCGATTTCCCTCGATACTCCGGGTGCAGTGCACTGACTACGAATAATGCTGACTTAATATGCGACCGGTACTCCACAGAACTCCTCCGTCAACTACAAAATCCTAACCCAAAGCATATGCAATATGTTACACAATCTCATACATAATCATATTTAAATACTTTTCACATTCATTTGATATGCTCGGCATGTCCTCAATAGTCACATATTTTCAGTAAATGGAAACAGTGTTCCAATCTTTCAAATTACACTTGTGTTGGTATTGTAATAGGCCAATTTAGCCCGGGCCCAAACAAAATAAACCAAAAATAAATAAAAAAGTCCTGTCCATTTACAAAAAATTCTCAAACCCAAACAGCCCAAAACAAAACCCTAAGACCCAATTACAAGCCCAAACATTTAAACAATTTTCAGCAAAAAAAGGAACAAAAACCTTAGCCGCCACACCCTAAATCCCTAGCTTGCCGCCGTTGCTCTTTGATCGTGTGATTCGTAACAAGTAATAAATATTTATAATGAATATCAAACCTAGACTAACTATTATCACAATGAAAAGGCAAGCGCACCTATCGAACAATAGTATAGTAATGGCAAGACCGGGATATCGTATCCAAGGGAACCAAAAGTACTAGTAATAACTATCTTTTTATTATCTAGCATAAGAATAAAAGGGTTTTTTTAATTAACTAATTATTTAAACTAAGAACGCACAGAGAAAAGAATTGGGGAATTGCTTTTGGGAAAATCGATTGACTTGAGACAATACTTAAGGAAAAATCCACCTAGACTTTACTTGTTGTTCTGGCTCCGAATCGGACGATTTATTCATTCAACTTGTTCTGTAGAGATCCCTAAGTTATGTTATTATCCCTATTCAAGACTAATAACGTCTAATCCCTAGATTGAATAACCGAGACTTTTCTCTAATTAATACTCTAGGGTTGCATTAACTCGATCTATGGATCCCCTTATTAGGTTTCACCCTAATCCAGCAAAATCTTGTCACCCTATTTCTAGGCGCGCAATCAACTGCGCTTAATTATGGCAAATGTACTCTTAGATAGGGTCTATTCCTCCACTGAATAAGAGCGTGTCTTGAATCAGTAACATGGGATATCAAAACATGAATTAAGAACACATAATTAAGAACAAGTTAAATATTTATCATACGATTCAGAAAATAATAACAAGATTTGTCTTAGCTTTCATTCCTAAGGGGTTTAGTTCATAATAAAATAAGAGTACATCTCAAAAGTATAAAAATAACAAAACATGAAAAACACTCTAAAACCCCTGAAGGAATTCTGAGAGAGATCTTCAGTCTTGGAGTAGCTCTGGCTTTTTGGGATGGATCGTCTGGCTTCCTTCAAGTAATTCTTGGCCTGTGGTTCTGTATTCCAGAAAAGTTCTAGAAAAGGCCCTTTTATTAGGTCACACTTAGGGTGTTTATATAGGCTTTGGATTATTTTTCTTCCTCCTTAAGTATCCTTTTCCGTGTAAAATACAACTCTTTGAAAAATGGACACGCCCGTGTGCCACGACCGTGTGACGTGATTGCCAGGCCGTGTTCGATCTATTAAATTGCACACGGCCGTGTGGGTCAATGGCCAGGCTGTATGAATCGTGAGAGCCTTGGTCGACACCCTTGAAGGACGCGGGCGTGTAAGCAGCCCGTATAGAAAGGCTTAGGCCGTGTGGTCTTCTTGATTTGGTCTGTTTTGTCCCTTTTTAGCTCGTTTTTGGCTCCTTTTCACTCTTGGTGCTCCCCTGAGTACAAAACATGGAATAACCGGATTAAGAACACCAAAATCCACAAATCTAGTAGTAAACATCAATAAATATGCTAAGTATTTGGGGTATAGATATGTATAATTTGGCGTTTATCACTCTTCCCACGTCAGCGCCGCACCCTAGCCTCTGCCACCACCAACCACTCCTACAAAGAAGAAGCAACACGCAATAGCAAGTATGAAACAGTAGAAAATTTGATAAAAATAATAAGTGTAATTGGCTAGAAAAGCCTAAAAAGAACAGATTGTTGTTTTTCCACTCTTTTAAAAAAAAACTGAGAAATATACACACATAAAAAATAGTCGAAATACTAAATAAAAAAAAACTTCAAATGGTAATATTTTTATTTTTTTCTTTCGATTCTGTTATTACATATATATAATAATAATAATAAAAAGTTTGAAGGCTCACCGGATGCCTTGTGCTCTGCTGCCTTGAGAAAGCGAGACTGTCACCTTCGATGAAAGGTGACTTTGAGGAGTTTTATAAAAAAAAACTCAAAAATCCGAAAGGTTTTCGGTCTCTTCTTGTCTTGTTAGTGTGTTTTCGGGGTTTTGGGTTTCTGATCTAGGTTTATTAAAAAAAGGGCAGCCAAAAATAGTTTTTTTGTAAAATCCGACCACCGGTGACGGCTGTCGCCATCACCGACGACCGATGGTCATGGAAGACGGACGACGGAGCCTATGGCCGGAGCAGAGGAGGGCTTAGAGAAAAAAGAAAGGTCGAAGAGTTTTTTTTATATTTAAAAAAACTGGTGTGAAGTGATTTTTTTGGAATATTTTTTACTTATATAAGCTCCAAAAACGACGTCGTTTTGGGAGTGACCCCAGACGCCCAAAACGACGTCATTTTGGTGTGCCTCGTGGCCCGACCCGATCCACCTATAGGATCAGCACATTTTTGAACTGAGGATCTATTTGCTCTTTCGATCCTTTCGCTTTTTCACTATTTCTCAATCTCGTCCTATTGCTATTTATTGTTTCTTTTAATTAGCCCTTTTATTCTATTTTTTGTGCAATTTGTTCCGCCGATTGCTGCCTCTTGGGCAAGGACACGTGTCCTAGAACTTTGAGATAATTTCTCATTTAGTCTCTATTTATTTTAGCGTGTTTCATTTTGATCCCCTATACTTTTTTTTTTTACAATTTACGCTGTATAATTTCATTTAAATTTTGATCTAGTCCTTATTTATTTTATTACAAGTTAGCCCCTTTATTATTTATCTTATTCTGATTTACCCTAATATTTCATTTAAAATTTAATTTTATCATTTGCTTATTTAATTTCAACCCTTTTACAAATTATTTTATTTATTTATTTTTATTTTTTTTTAAAAATCATTTTATTTATATCATTTTATTTCTGCATTTCTTTATTCATTTATTATTGTTGTCATTATTATTTTATTTTTAATTTTTATTCTTGTTATTTTATTAGTCCTTTATTATTTTTGGCACTCTCATGTCATGTTTATTTATATTTGTTTGTTTTTTCATCATGCGTTTTCCATTTTATTTTATTTTAAGATTATCTTATTTATTTTATTATTATTATTATCATTTTATCATTATTATTATTAATTACATTAGTATTACTATAGTATTCCTTATTTACTTATTATATATTATTCTAATTTTCTACATATAGCCATTTTCAATAATTTATTATCATATCATATAATATAATTACCCATTTTTGTACAATGCCCAAATAAGTAAAATGCATACCGTTTTAAGCGTTACGTTCGTTTTTCGTACGATGCATAAAAAAGGAAAATTTTTAAATTGAGGCAAATGTTCATTATTTTGGAATTAGAAAAGTCATGTTCCTAACTTATAGAATATGGCTTCCTTCTAAAACCAAGATAATCGAATATCTATTTTAAAATAAATATGAAAAAAAATAAGATGTTAGCTTTTGTTCTCGTTTACGAGAATTTAAGGCATTGTGTCCTAACTTACGAGACATGATCCTTTCGTCTCAATTAACTTGAAATAATCCCTTTTTGTGAAAATTAATTTAGTTAAGTAATGTCTTAATAAAAGATCGTATATTAAAATCTCTTCAAATTTTTAATTTTTGACACTAAAGACATCAAAGAATCAATTAGGCATCAATTTTCGGCGTAACGAGGGTACTAATCCTTCCTCGTTCGTAACCAACTCCCGAACTCTTTTTTTGGATTTTTGTAGATCGAAAAACATTATTTTGATAAATCAAATCTCTTATTAAAATGATCAAATTACGATGTGACCCGATCACGCCTCTTAAAAGTGATTGGTGGCGACTCCCATTTTCATTTGTTTTAAGACCAAAAGTGATCTTTCAAAAGATTTCGACAGCTTGACGACTCCATTGGGGAATAAAAATAAGAGAGTCAAGCCACGAGTTGATTACTTTTGGTCTTTTTGTCAAGAATTAATAATTTGGTTTAAATTAATGATCCCTTTATTGTATTTCATCCTTCATGTTTTTGATATCTCGGATTGTATAACGATCTAGTATATATTTTTTATTGGCTCGAAAGTTTTTGTTGTGTGTTCTCCGCATATTACATTTGCATAACTGTTCGATTTTGGTCTTTTCAAGTGGTAGCGAGAAACTATTTCTTCGTGAGTTCTTCACCTCCGTATAAGATAATGGATCGCTTTCGGGATACATTCATACTGATACGTGATATTCGCGACAGGTTTTGAAAATTTATAATTACTCATCTTGAAACTAACTATTATCTCGATGTAGGCAAATGTACCTATCAAACAGTAGTATAGCTTTAGCAAGACCGAATTATCGAACCCAAAGGAACCAAGAGTACTAGTAATTACTTTCTTTTTATTATCTAGCCTAAAAATTAAGGGATTTGTTTATCTAAACTACTTAACTAAACTAAGGGTGCACAGAGAGAAAATTGGGAAATTTTTTTGGGGAAAAACTCAATTGATTAGGACAATACCCAAGGAAAAATCCACCTAGACTTCACTTGTTATTTGACTCTGAATCAGACGATTTATTCATTTGACATGATATGTAGAAATCCATCGAGGCAAATAACGTCTAACCCTAAGTTGATTAATTGAAATCTCTTTCTAATTAATGCCCTAGTGTTGCATTAACTCAACTTATGGATCCCCTTATTAGGTTTCACCCTAATCCGGCAAAATCTTGTCATCCTATCTCTAGACGTGCAATCAACTCCGCTTAATTATGACAAATTTACTCTTAGACAGAGACTTTTTCTCCTCTGAATAAGCGCATTAACTTGAATCAATTTCCTAGAATATTAAAACAAGAATCAAGAACACATAATTAAGAACAAGTCAAATATTTATCATACAATTCAAATAATAATAACAAGATCCGTCTTAGGTTTCATTCCCCTTAGGTATTTAGGGGTTTAGTTCATAATTATAAAAGAAAACATCTTAGAAGAAAAATGAATACAAAGCATAAAGAAAACCCAAAACTCCTGAATGGAAATTGAAGGGAGATCTTCATTCTTGACGATGAATCCGACTTCTGAGATGGACCAATCGGCTTCCCTTGAGTAATTCCTTGCCTCCTACTTCGTGTGTCTATTCTAAGTGCCTCCTCAGTTGTTTAAATAGGCTTTAGAATGCCTAAGAGCCCTCAAAAGTGTCCTTTTCTGCATAGGACTATATTTGGGCTCAACAGATACACGCCCGTGTGTGATTACTCTAGTCTGTAGTCAAGGCTGTTGAACAGGCATGGGCGTGTAGTCTACCCGTGTAAGTCGTACTTCGATCCTACCAAATGGACACAGCCATGTAGCTTACCCATGTGAGGAAGTCCAGGCCGTGTTGATTTCCCATCTGGGTCCATTTTCTCTATTTTCGGCCCGTTTCTTGTTCTTTTCACTCTCCTACGCTCACCTAAGTGTAAAATATGATATTAAAGAATTAGGAGCATCGAATTCACCAAATCTAAGGAGAAATCATCCATAAATGTACTAAGCATGGGATAAAAATATTTATAAATTACGGTTTATCAAATACCCCCACACTTAAGCGTTTGCTTGTCCTCAAGCAGAATCCTCAACTCACAATCAAAATAAATTCTTCTCAATTTATAATTCCTATCAATAATTTCTCAAAATAATCCATAAGTAATCATACATTAAAAATTCAACTAAAAGTACATCAAAGTTTCAAACATTCCAAGTTGAGCATTTTATCACGAAAACATAGGTGTCTCCCCTCATCTAAGTAATCACCTTTGATCAAAATATCACAGAGTTTAGCATCCTCACTAAAGATTCACTCAAATCACTTTAGGTGTTTAAGGACATCAAATAAAGCACTCATTAGTCAATATGAAAAGTTATTACTATAGGCTTACATGAAAATCAAATCTCCACCACTATATATTGAGATGATACATCAATAAAAAAGGTCTTTAGAGGGTTGTAATGTGGCTTTGGTTAGGGGGTGCGGTCACTAGCTGAACGAAAAGGTTAGAATCGAGATTGAATTGAAAAATTACCTAGCTAAAAAAATAACTAGTCATCAGTTGAATACAAGTAAGCTTCTTCTCAGAATATGGAATTAATACTTTAAGCTAAAAAATGACGAATTACAATTAATAGATATGTATATAATTTAATTTTTTTTAAAACAAGTCAAATAACATAGAACTTAATTATTGCAACAAAGAATAAGACATAGCTAAGCAATTAATTCAAATCAAATTTCGACAAAAATATGGATCAAATTAGGGGATTTCAACAATAATGGATTATAGGTTAACATTGAAGGTAAATCAATTAATGGCTTGTTAGGTTCAAAGGGGTTCACTAAGGGTTAATTATGAAGGTAGGCTTTTGTGGAGTAAATGGGTTAAACCTAAGTGCCTTTATCATCTTGACATATCAAATCAAATGGTGTGGTCTTGACATGCATAATCGAGCAAGTTCTAGAATAACAAATCAATACTGACGCACTCATAATAAAAGTGAGCATGAAAGAAATAAAATATGCTTTAAAGGCTCAAGATCTCACAAAAATTATGGCTTTTCGATATTTAAACTTGTGAATTTCAACTCAAGATAATAGATAAACTTAGGAAACAACCTAAAAGTTTTTAATTCTTCAAAAATAAACTTATCATACTTGATTCCCCAATGTCTTAAAGTTTAAACAATTAATGCATAAATGCCTATGTTTTAATTCAAGACATATCACTAAAAATCAGAAATTAATTAAAATTCATTCTAATAGTGATATGAGTGATTTACATGAGAATAAGACAAAATTCAGGGATTTCTAATGATTTCTAATGATGATATAAAAGACCCCACACACTTAAGATGTACATTAACCTCAATGTACAAAGATGGATATATTGAAAAATATAGATATATAATCATAAGATAAGGAGAGAGGTGAAACTTCCTTAACGATGAATGAACTCCTTGAATTGGAGTTATGGAGAATAATCGGCCAAGGCAATAATGAGAGTGGAGGAGGATACTCCGGTGGTGGTAGAGGTTCATTAGTCCATAAGTCCTGCGCTAAAAGAATATTATATCTGGTAGTAGCTATGGTCGTGGTCGAGCAGGACATGGCAGTCGTGGAGAACCTTTGCCAGTGGAGTTTTTAGTTCCTATTTGATGACGAGCTTTGGAGCTTTTTATAACTGTGATAAAATCAAGAACTCTTTAGGAAATATATGGAAGCATAATTACTCATAATGAAATAGAAGAAACTATAAATTATTTAATAAAAATTATAAAAACTAAAATTAAAATAATATTAAAGGAAAATAAAATAAAAAGTACTTAAAGAAGATAAATAAAGGTAAAAGTGAAAATAATAAATAATAAATAAAAAGTTTTTAAACATCGTCATTGCCGGATGGTTCGCGAGGTGGTAGTGGTGATGAAATGTGAAGGTTCTGACAAATCTGATGAAGAGTAGCATCAATGTGATCAAAACGCTGAAAACACTGCTGCTCAAATCGAGTAAGGCGCTCAGAGATGTCAGAGTATGAAGCCGCTGCATGAACTGGATAATGGTTGGGTGATGGCTGAGATGGTGGGTCCTCACGACGTGGAGGGACGTCATTAGTAATATCCTCTGGGTCCTCCTCGGTGGATTGGATGAGGTGGTACTGAGGAGGGTAGGTGCCACGTTGTTTCTCGATCATCCTTATATGTAGCATGCTCGAGATGCCCTGTGGGGACATTTGACCGATGAGAGTGGGGGAGGATGATTGTGCCGCTGTGTTGAGGAGCCCGAAGTACCGAGCCAATTGAGTCACATAGGGCCCGATAGAGATGACTCATCTCTTATGTCGCTTCGTCTGATGGTGGATGGCGAGGGTAATGAAGTAGGCAAGGTCAAATACGTGCCCGTTCACCATGCTCCATAATAAATAGGCATCGTGAGTGTTGACGATGCCTATACTCTCTCACTGTCCTGTCAGAGTGTGGGCCAAGATGGCGTGTAGGTATCGTAGGGATGGGGCGAGGGCCGATACCTTAGAGCAGCTAGGATCATAGGTGGCCCAGGCAGGGACGAGGTCCTTCCAGCACTTTGAGGGGGAGTAGTGGATGTGGCGATGGAGGGTGTCGAGTTCATTGTAGTCCATGAACTTCTCCGTGTACAGCCCAAGTACAATTCTAAACTCCGGTACGCTCAACTGGCACACTAAACCATCAAGGCGAAACTGGACTGTTCTAGGATTGTCGATGTTTGTCATGACGACTTGAAGATGAAAGATCGAGTAGAGTTTCATTGTTAGCTCGAGGTATGTCAGCTCGATGATCTTAAAGACGAGCCCCCACGGTTCATTCGTCAAGAGGGCTCAGACCGCGTCAGCCATATGAATTTGTTCGAGTGTGGTCCAGTCAATGCAGCGGCCCACACCTAGGGGTCGGGCCCGTAATATCTGAAATAGTTCCTTTTAGGGTCCTAAGGGGAACTGGAGAAAAGGGTGACGGATCTCAACGGTAAGACCCGAGGAGGACGTTACTCCTTTCTTTTTCTTCGAAGCGGGGACGGTGGTCTTCTTGCCACGTGAGGCTGACATAGTATACTTGCAAAGGCAAGACGAAATAAAAATAAAATTACTCCCTAACAATGGCATGGAAAAAATATGCATGGCAAAACTAATAGAGATACTTCCTAGAAGTCAAGTACGAAAGAACAACTATGCTAAAAAAAAACCCAATCAGATATATTACGTCATTACTATGAAAAGGACTACGAGAGTAATGCTAACGGAAATATCTAGTGAATGAATGCATGTGGGTTTGATAAGTATGAAATCTGGTGTGGGTAAGCATGAAATCTATGGAGACAAGAGAAATGAATAAATGCAGCACAATGTATTGATTAACATGGAAAAGAGCATAAGTATTCTATCATGATAACTATGATTATTTACTCAAAATAAAGTAAAATATCATGAAATAAGTAAAAGAATGAAGAAAATAGAGGGAAAAAAATGAACAAACGCAAGCGGGAGGAGCTTCGGATCATCGAAGACGGTGTTGTAGTCGGCGCACGGCCGTGGCAGGTAGGGCGTGTGAAGTTGCAGCAGCTAGGGTTAGGGATTTTAGGGAAGGTGATGATGAATAGTGAGGGGTTTATATAGATTTTAGGGCACACGGCTCTGCCCAATTTTTGCCCGTGTGTTTCGTAATTTTTCAAATTTAGGAGCGTTTGAGACTCGCACACATCTGTGCTCTTTGGGCGTGTTGGTGTAAACGACCGTGTCACACGACCATATCCTACTTCTTTTGTTTCACCCACGCCCGTGTTCCAATGCATAAACCCGTGTTGTTTTATCAGTCTTGAGCACGGGTGGTGGGCACGGGCGTGTCGCACGACCGTGTTAAATTCTCTGTTTCAACCACGGTTTCTAGACACGGGCGTGTCACACGCCCGTGTTGGTTTGACACACTCACCCACGACCACGTTGCATGGTCATGGCCACTTATCGCATTCCGTGTTAAGGAAAAATTTTGCCCTGTTTTTACACGGCCATATAGCACGGCCGTGTCTCCGTCCGTGATGTTAGTACGGCCTTAGGCACGCCTATGTGCCTGGCCGTGTGGATTAGAAAACCTATGTTTCAATGACTCAGTTAGTGATTAGATGTTAAAAACTAAAATTTTAAAGAGGTTAACATCGTTAGTGCTCAGGTTGCCTCCCGAGAAGAACTTATTTATAGTCTAAGCTCGACTTACCTTTTTGGTGCATGGTCATGGTGGTGCGAGAAGTTTACACACCTCATCCCTACTATCAATTTTATCAACATAATGTTTAAAATGAGTATTGTTTACCTTAAAAGTGTTGAATTTGGGATGAGTTACCTCGACTGTACCATATGGGAAAATACTGAGTACCATAAGAAGGATTGCTCCGTTAAGTTTAGAAGCAGCAATACGAGGGTCTGCTACATCTAGTAGTACTTTTTCTCCAAACTTAAGTTGATTTGGTGCGACATTGAGCTCGCCATGGAGTGGTTTTGGTTTATTGTGTGTCATCGGTTTATGTGTCCGCCGTTCATCGAGATCCTAAATTTGTAGCCTTCGATCTTCATAGATAGGTCCTTTGTTATTGCTTGAACTTGGCTTATGTAAGTTCTTCGAACTTATTTCCTGCAAAGTAGGTTGCACCACATGGTCAGTTTTAGTAGAATGATTTATACAACCACCTTAAATTTTTGATGTGTTACTCATATTACGAGCTTGAAGGATGATTGTTTCGTCTCCCACACGAAGTGTGAGTTCACCTGTGCTAACGTCAATTATTGTTCTAGCGGTTACTAAAAAGGGTCTTCCTAAAATTAAAGGAACGTTACTATCCTCCTCTATGTCTAGAACAACGAAATCAACTGGGAATATAAATTTGTCAATTTTAACGAGTACATCTTCGATAATCCCCCTAGGAAATCTGATTGTTTTATCTGCTAATTGAATACTCATCCTAGTTTGTTTGGGTTTCCCAAAACCTAGTTGTTTAAACATTTTGTAAGGTATGACATTGGTACTAGCCCCTTAATCAGCCAAAGCACTATTAACATCTAGGCTACCAATTAAACAGGGAATCGTAAAACTCCCTAGATCTTTTAATTTGTTGGCCAGCTTATTCTATAGTATGGTTGAGCAAACCACATTTAGCTCCACATGCGATGCCTCATCCAACTTCCGTTTATTTGTGAAAAGCTCATTTAAGAATTTGACTGCGTTTGGCATCTGCAAAAGAGCTTCAATAAACGGTAAGTTAATATGTAATTTCTTTAATAATTTAAGGAATTTACTGAATTGTTCGTCTGTGCGGTCTTTCCTTATTGCGTTGGGGTATGGCACACGAGGTTTGTACTCTTTACTTACCGGTTTCTGCTCATTGTGGTCCACCTCACCTTTACCTTTGCTTACCACAGTTTTTTGCCTCGGTTCTGGTTCAGGTGTAACTAACCCGTCTTCATCTTGAATGATAATTGCATTGAGTTGCTCCCTTGGATTAGATTCAATGTTACTCGACAAGCTACTTTGTGGTCGTTCAGATATCAATTCAGCGAGCTGACCTATCTGAGTTTCGAGCCCTTGGATCGACGCTTAGTGATTTTTAAGTGTTGTCTCGGTATTTTAGAAATGAGTTTTTGACACTGAGATGAATTTTGTTAGCATCTTCTCAAGGTTCAGCTTTTTCTCTTGCTGGTAAGGTTATTGTTGGAAGCCTGGAAGTGGTAGTGGTCTCTGATTCCCTTGGCTTCCCCATGAGAAATTTGGGTGGTTCCTCCATCCTGCATTGTAAGTATTACTATAAGGATTATTTTGAGATCGAGGATTATTACCCATGTAATTTAGCTGCTTGTTCTCCATCTTGTGGCCATAAGGTGGGTATTCTGAATTGCTGGATCCACCTCCATTTGCTTCGCATTGCAGTACTGGGTGAACCTGTGAAGAACCAAGAAAACTGTCAATTTTTCTATTCAAAAGTTCTACCTGATTAGAGAGCATGGTGACCGAATCGACGTTAAAAACGCCGATTGTTTTCATTGGTTTTCTCCTCATGACTTGCCACTGATAATTATTCAGTGACATCTCTTCTATAAATTCATAGGCATCCTCAAGTGTCTTATTATTGATAGTTCCACCAGCGGCTGCATCAATCATCTGTCGAGTCAAAGGATTCGGGCCATTGTGAAACGTTTGAACCTGTAGCCAGAGTGGTAGTAAGGGCACCTTCGCAAAATGTCCTTGTATCTCTCCCATGCATCATAGAGTGTTTCTAAATCCATCTGCACAAAAGAGGAGATATCATTACGTAATTTGGCTGTTTTAGCAGGCAAAAAATATTTTAATAAAAAAATTTCGGTCATTTGTTCCCAAGTATTGATTGACCCTCATGGTGACGAGTTCAACCACTGTTTAGCCATATTCCTCAACGAAAAGGGAAACAACCGAAGGCGAATGGAATCATGAGAAATGCCGTTGATTTTAAAAGTGTCACAAAACTCTAAGAAATTCGCCAAAGAAGAGTTTAGGTCCTCGTCCTGCAAACCATCAAACTGAACAAACTGTTAGATCATTTGAATGGTGTTAGGTTTCAGTTCAAAATTATTTGCAGCAACAGCAAGCCTAACTATGCACGATTCAGTTCCTGTTAAAGAAGGTTTAGCATAATCATATATATTACGTGGAGTAGGATTCTGATTAGCAGCAATCACAAGAGGTAGCAGATTTTCTTGGTTTTCAGCCATCTCCTCGGTTGTTGATAAACCGTAATTTATACATATTTTTACCCCATGTTAAATGCATTTTATGGATGATTTCCCATTAGAATTGGTGAATTTGATGCTCTCAATGCTTTAATTTCATGTTTTATACTTAGGAGATCATAGGAGAGGGAAAGGAATGAGAAACGGGCCAAAATCGGAGAAAATGGGCCAAAGTACGAAATCAACACGGCTTGGACCTCCTCACACGGGCAGACCACACGGCCGTGTCAATTTGGCAGGCTTGAGCACGGCCTGAATTAATCGCACACGGGCGTGTTACACGGACATGTCCCTGCCGAGCCCAAGTTGAGTCCAATTTGGAAATGGCTAATTTTGAGGGCTCTTAGGCATTCCAAAGCCTATAAATACACCCTAGAGGAGGAAGAAAAAGAGAGGCACAGAATAGGGAGTAAGGAATTACTCCAAGAAAGCCAATTGATCCATCTTAGAAGCCAGATTCAACATTAAGACTGAAGATCTCTCCTAAATTTCCCCTTCAGGAGTTTTTGGTTTTCTTTATGTTTTGTATGCTTTATTATTCTGAGATGTTTTCTTATTTAGTTATGAACTAAAGCCCTTTAATACCTAAGGGGAATGAAACCTAAGACGAATCTTGTTATTATTTTCTGAATTGTATGATAAATATTTAACTTGTTCTTAATTCTTGTTTTGATATCCCAGGATACTAATTCAAGATAAGCTCTTATTCAGAGGAGGAATAGACCCTGTCTAAGAGTACATTTGTCATAATTAAGCAGAGTTGATTGCGCGCCTAGATATAGGGTGACAAGATTTTGCCGGATTAGGGTGAAACCTAATAAGGGGATCCATAAATTGAGTTAATGCAACCCTAAGGTGTTAATTAGAGAAAGGTCTCAATTATTCAATCTAGGGATTAGACATTATTAGTCTTGAATAGGGATAATAACATAACTTAGGGATCTCTACGGAACAAGTTAAATGAATAAATCATCTGGTTCGGAGCCAGAATAACAAGTACAGTCTAGGTGGATTTTTCCTTAGGTATTGTCTTAAGTCAATCGATTCCAAAAGGAATTATCTAATTCCATTCTCTGTGAATTCTTAGTTTAGATAATTGGTTAGTTAAAACAAAAACCTCTCTATTCTTGGGCTAGATAATAAATAGACAGTCATTACTAGTACTTTTAGTTCCCTTAGGCTTGACAATCCGGTCTTGCTAAAACTATACTACTGTTCGATAGGTACACTTGCCTACATCGCGATAATAGTTAGTTTCAAGAGAGATTAATTATAAATATTTAAAACCTATCAAGAAATCACGCGATCAAGTTTTTGGCGCCGTTGCCGGGGAAACTAAAATATTAGGAACACTCAATTTTTATTACTTTATCCATTTATTTTTCTTGCAATCTAATTTTATTCTAATTTACTAATTTTCTTTTTCTTTCTTCTGGCAAGTTTTTATATTTTATGACTAGAAGAAACCCGTCAGGACCACTACTTTTTAACGAAAAAATCGATCACACTGTTCGCAGAAACCAAAGAGAAATAAGGCGAAGCCTAAGATACACAGAGAATAACAAAGAAGACGATACTCAACCCCCGACCGAAGAGATGGCTGAAAACCAAGACAATCAGCTACCTCCTGCAATTGCGGCTAATCAAAATCCTGCTCCACGCACTATGTATGATTATGCTAAACCTTCTTTAACAGGAACTGAATGGAGCATAGTTAGACCTACTATAGCTGCAAATACTTTTGAACTAAAACCTAACACTATTCAAATGATACAGCAATTTGTTCAGTTTGATGGTTTGCAGGATGAGGATCCCAACGCTCATTTAGCCAACTTCTTAGAACTATGTGATGCATTTAAAATTAATAGTGTTTCTGATGATGCCATTCATATTCAGTTATTCCCTTTTTCGTTGAGGAACAAAGCTAAACAGTGGTTGAACTCATTACCACGAATGTCAATCACTACTTGGGAACAGCAGGCATTTATAATGTCGATTCGATTACTATGCTATCAAACTAGGTAGAACTTTTAAATAAAAAGATTGATGGTTTTTTTAGTTCTTCATAGGTTCACCCAGGAATGCAGTGCGAAGCAAGTGGAGGTGGAACAAGCCATTCGGAGTACCAACTTTATGGCCACAACATCGATAACGAGCAATTAAATTACTTGGGTAACAATCCTCGACCTCAAAACAATCCATATAGTAACACTTACAATGCAGGTTGGATGAACCACCCCAATTTCTCGTGGGGCAGTCAAGGAAATCAAAGACCACAACCACCTCCAGGCTACGAACAACCACCCTACCAACAGGAAAAGAAACCGAACCTTGACGAGATGCTCACAAAGTTTATCTCGGTGTCAGAAACCCATTTCTAGAACACTGAGATAGCACTTAAAAATCAACAAGTGTCGATCTAAGGGCTCGAAACTCAGATAGGTCAGCTTTCCAAACTAATCTCTGAACGACCACAAGAGAGCTTTCCAAGTAATATTGAACCTAACCCAAGGGAACAACTCAACACGATTAATGTTCAAGATGAAGAAGGATTTGTTGAGCCTGAGCCAGAACCGAGGCAAGAAACTGTGGTAAGCAAAGGTCAATAAAAACAATTTGGTAAATTCCTTAAACTCTTAAAAAAATTACATATTAACTTACCGTTTATTTAAGCTCTATCACAGATGCCAAACGCAATGAAATTTTTCAAGGAGCTTTTAGCAAATAAGTGGAAGATGGACGAGGCATCGTATGTGGAGCTAAACGCAGTTTGCTCAGCTATTCTGCAGAATAAGCTACCCAACAAACTTAAAGATCCAGGGAGTTTTACAATTCCTTGCTTAATTGGTAGTTTAGATGTTAATAATGCATTAGCTGATTTGGGGGCTAGTATTAACGTCATGCCTTACAAAATGTTCAAACAATTAGGTCTCGGGAAACCCAAACAGACTAGGATGAGCATTCAATTAGCAGATAAAACTATAAGATTTCCTAGGGGTATTATTGAAGATGTGCTAGTTAAAATCGATAAATTTATATTTCCCGTTGACTTCATTGTTCTAGACATAGAGAAGGATAGCAACACTCCGTTAATTCTAGGAAGGCCCTTTTTAGCAACTGCTAAAAAAATAATTGATGTTGGCACAAGTGAACTCACACTCCGTGTGGGAGACGAAACAATCACCCTTCAAGCTCGCAATTCTAGCAACACAATGGAAATTGAAGGTGATCGTCTAAACCTTTCTACTAAAACTAACAATATGGTGCAACCTACTTTTCAGGAAATGAATCTGAAGGAA
The DNA here is from genome assembly GCF_007990345.1 of Gossypium hirsutum. Classification (NCBI taxonomy): domain Eukaryota; kingdom Viridiplantae; phylum Streptophyta; class Magnoliopsida; order Malvales; family Malvaceae; genus Gossypium; species Gossypium hirsutum. Next base: position 7,239,065 of record NC_053433.1, read on the forward strand.
GCACATGAGTCATTCTCAAGCAATAGTAAATGACCCAATCATGAAGATCGAAAGCTACAAATCAATGAGCTAGATGAATGGGGACGCATGAACTGAGAACAACTGACAAACTGAATCTACGACAGAACAAGCTCAATCCCTTTCCAAATCAACCTAAGGTTGGAGATAGAGTCTTATAGATGCCACAGATCCCCACATTGTCGCGACCACATTGAATGAAGAAATCCCTCTTACGGTACTCAGCATTTCCCCATTCAGTACGGTTGAGGTGAGTCATCCCAAGTTCGGCAGGTTTAAGGTAAACAACACCCGTTTAAAACCTTATTTTGATGAGATTAATAGTAGAAATGAAGAGTATAATCTCCTCAAACCACCATGATCATTCAACGGAGAGCTAAGTCGAGCTTAGACTATAAATAAGCGCTTCTCGAGAGGGAAACCGAGCACTAACTGTATTAACTTCTTTAAAATTTAGTTTTCAACATCTAACTTACTAACGGAGCGCTTGAATACAGGTTTTCCACAGGGACTCGACCAAGAGCACAGGCGTGCTTAGGGACGTGTGAAAACAGGACAATAATTTTTCCAAACACGGGCTACGATAAAATGCCACGACCGTGTGACATGGCCGTGGTCGAACTTGTCAAAACAATACGGGGTAAGACACGCCCGTGTGGAAGAACCGTGGCTGAACCTGTTAAAAAAGCACGGGCGTGTGACACACCCGTGCCTAGCACCTGTGTGCAAACCTGTTAGATTGACACAGGTGTGGGTCTGAATACATGGGCGTGGAAGAAGCAAACAACGTCAGACACGGCCGTGTGATACGGTCATGTGCACCCACACGCCCAAGGAACACATGCGTGTAATAAATGTCAGACGCACCCAAATTCAAAATTCGCGAATGACACGGGCTGAATTTGAGGAACACGGGCGTGTTACCTGGCCGTGTGCCCAAAAATCTATAAATACCCTGCACTATTCATTGTCTTCCCCACTCAAAAACCTTAACCCTAACAGCTGCAATTCCACACGGCCTCCTTGCCACGCTCGTGCTCCGCCTCCAACTCTATTTTTTACTCCCAATTTCTCTTCTTTAGCATTTGTTTACTCTTTTCACCTCTATTTTACTTACTTTTAATGTTTATTTTTAAAATAATCTTTATTTTTCTCTTCCTATTTCCATTTTGTTCATTATTACTATTTCCATTTTATTCATTATTTCTGCATTATTAGACTATTTATCATACATTTCATGTTAAATCGAGTTGTTAAATCCTCACTATTTTGTCATACACATGCCATTACTATGCCCATTCTCATGCTATTACAATGATAATGTCACGACATTATCCTGGTTATGTTTGGTTAATATTAATAGTTGTGGCTGAAATTTTGATTTTTTTTTAAATTTGTCTTCATTTTACGTTGATCATCCCTCAAGATGAAATAATGGCTTTGATTGCAGGTATCATGTCGTCTTCATGAGGAAAGAAAATCGTCGTACTTACTTCGAAGAAGAGGAAAGGAGCGTCATCTTCTGCAGATCCAACCACGAAAATTCATCACCCTCTCCTGCAATTTCCCTGAGGGCCCTAAGAAAAACTTTTTCAAATACTTCGAGCCCGACCTTTAATTACAGGCCGCTGCATCGACTGGGCTGCCGTATAACAAGTTCAGTTGGCGGATACGATACGAGCCCGCCTAACCACCGACCCTTAGGAGCTATTCTTTGGGATCATCGAACCAACATACCTCGAGCTCATGATGGAACTATGCTCAACGTTCCATCTTCAGACTGTAATGACGAATTACGATGATCCTGGCACGGTCAAGTTTCGCCTAGGTGGGTTAGTTTGCCAGCTAAGCGTCCCAGAGTTCGGTGCTGCACTGGGCTTATATCCGGAGAAGTTCAAGGAGGAGGATGAACTACATGCTCTGACTCGCCACATACATTTCTCTCCCTCGAAGTGTTGGCACACTTTGGCCCCTGGCGCAGCTTCCTACAATCCTAGCCGCTCTAAAGTATCAGTTCTCCCACCATCCTTGAGGTACCTCAGGCCATTTTGGCTCACACAATTACAGGGAGGCGAGAGAGCACTGGCGTCATCAACACTGGCGTCGTCAACACTAACGACGCCTACTTCTTATGGTGTATGTCACACGAGCACGTCATCAACCTTTCCTATTTCATCGCCCTCGCCATTCAGCACTATACTTGGGCTTGGCAGGGACACACCAGTGTGCGATTACTTCAGCCCATGGTTAAGGCTGTTGAACAGGCACAGGCGTGTAGTCTACCCGTGTGGATTACCTGTGTGAGGAAGTCCAGGCCATGTTGATTTCCTATGTAGGTCTATTTTCTCCGTTTTCAGTTCATTTCTTGCTTTTTTCACTCTCTTATGCTCACCTAAGTGTAAAACATAAAATTAAAGAATTAGGAGCACCGAATTCACCAAATCTAAGGAAAAATCATCCATAAATGTGTTAAGCATGGGATAAAAATATGTATAAATTACGGTTTATCACATACCTATGTCTTCGTGAGATCTTCATCTCCGTATAGCCATAGGGAAATTTATTCTCTTGAACTAAACTCGGTCTGTATGAGCCTATAATAGGTAAAGATCGAGGAACCTATCGATTTAGGTACCCTTACTTTAGAACTGAACAGCATATAACGAGCCCTAAAAGCCTACCCTAGGTAGAACTATACCAAACCTTAGTCACTCGATTAGGTGTTTTATTTATTATTTCTTGCTTTAATATCTAGATTTGTATAAACACTACTGACTTGTTTTATTTTATTTTGGATTTGATTGCATTGCATTTTCATCAAAGAAAAGGGTGTTGATTCACTTCAATTGCTAAATAGAGAGCTCGTCATGAAAAAGGGATTTCTTGATAAAGTGGAAGACAATGCGGTCGTCCGGATATGGTTTGAGAAGACAGAACAAGAGAAAGGTGATAGCCTGGTGGAGGGATATGTGTCAGAATTGTAGGATTTCACTCGTATCAGTGTGATTTAGAATAATCTCCAAGAGTTGAAAGAGGTATAGGACCAATGGGATGACGAAACCATGGCTATTTGCTCTATTTGGCCTATTTTCCCTATTTACTCGATGCCAAAGTGAATAAGCACTTGTTTCGTGCTCTTTCTTAGTATTGGAATCTCGCTTATAGTTGCTTTACTTTTCGGAAGGTAGATTTGGTGCCTACCGTAGAGGAGTATACAACTTTGCTTCGTTGCCCCAGGATCCAAGTTGACAAAGCTTATTCTAGAGCCGCCAACATCCAGACTTTCCTAAAAAGCTAATGAATATCACTAGGATGAGTGAGCAATAGGTCGCGGCCCAAATTATATAAAAGGGAGATAGTAAATGCATTCTTTGGAAAAGTTTGCGGGATTTGATCTTCGTACATTTGGATACGAAAAAAAGAGTTGATGTCTTTGCCTTGAGTATCTACGGGTTGGTCATCTTCCCCAAAGTACTAGGACACATAGATGATGCAATTCTAGACCTATTCGACCGGCTTGACAAAAGGGTCACGCCTTTCCCAGCAATTTTGGCCGAAACTTTTAGATCTTTAAGTGCATGCCGGAGAGGAGGAGAAGGAAGATTTATTGGGTGTGCACAACTCTTGCTAGCCTGGTTTCACAGCCACTTTTGGAAGGTAAAAAAGGTATCTTATTGAGTATTCTTCAAGAACTACTTTCTGCTGAAAGAATTTGTGGCTACGCTAAGGCGAGACGACATTCCAGAGAAAAATTGGTGGCAATTCTCTAGAATCTCCAAGACGAAGATGTTGAATGGAGGGCCTCGTAGATGATCCCTGATGAGATTTTGTACCGATGTGGAGACTTCTATTGGGTCCCTCTACTCGGGATATGAGGAGGTACGGGATAAGCCCCTCTACTTATACTGAGACAGTATAGATCGAGGGAGTTCATACTGAAAATGCAAGGGTTGGCTCAACGCGAGTTTGCGTACAAAGGTGATAATTAAAATACAAAGGTTCGTGAAATATCGAACACTTGGAACTAAACCCACTGATTGAAAAAATTTGTCGCAACTCCAATGACGACCCCCAAGTGTGATTGGTGGTGGGGTAAAAGAGTCAATGATAATGTCCCTGTGTTAAGTCAAGAAAACACTCGGTTGATAGAAGATCATTTACAAGTAATCCTTTCTGACTAGCAAATCATAAAGCAAGACTTTGAAAAGAGGAGTTCAGAACTGGAGAAAAAGATAAAACAGTTGGAAGAGGAATAGATGCAGCTTGAATTAGATGTTGACGTCCAAAAGTTAGAAGCCGAGAAAGTGAGAAAGGAAAGAACAAGGCTAAAGAAGACTTAGACAATTTAAAAATAGATTATAAGAAGTTGTGCTTGTCGATTAAGACTACCGGGTTGGGTAAAAAGTCAGAAAAATGGTGTCAAGAGATCAAAGAAGAAAAGATTAGAGATAATCAGTGGGAAAAGAAATTCCAAGAGGCTCGAGTTCGAGAAGATGCACTAGAAAGGGATTTGTTAGAAAGCCAAAATGAAAAGGTTGGATTGAGAGCCAGGGTAGAAGAATTGTAACACCCCCTAACCTTAAACCGTCGCTGAAACAGGGTTACAGAGCATTACCGGACCTATCGGACAATTTATATAAAATACCTATGTTCAACCCATCTAAACACATTTAAATATGCTCAAAACTTGCTAAATTTAGACATTTTATATATCTTCCAATACTCAAGTCCAATCACTTATCATACATTATCAATATGATTCAAATTTATACCAATTAACCCAAATCCTATTATATACCATTACCAAACCTAATTCTAAATATTTCATCAATACATTGAAAATTCAAAATACACACACATAAAATATCCTAGGTACATGCTATTACCAACTATTAACATGCTTTACCTCATTGAATTCGGGATCGGCCTGGGATGCTGATTCAACGATCTAGCTTTAACGTAACCTGCGTATGGAAACAGTCGTACATTGAGTATGAACTCAGTGGTATTTCTATAATTCGAACATTAAATAGTAAAACATACACTTAATATCATTTAATGATCATAAATTTTCATTTATTCATTTCAGGGATAAATTCTTTACAACTTATTCAATTTTTATCATCTATTAACCCAATTAGCTTTTCAAATAAATTCACAATCATTTAAATAATAATATTTTCCATTCATATGTCTCACTTATACTTCTGTTCACTATTCAATATCAGTAAATAATTTTCAGTATCGATCAATTTTTCAGTTTCATTCAGTAACATTCAATCATTCAATAACAATTAGTTGTTCAATAATATTCAGTCACTCTTTAACAGCCAGTTATTCAGTAACGATAAATTATTCAGTAATAATCAATTATTCAGTAACAATCTTTTACGCAGTAGCAGTCAGTTATCCAGTAACAGTCAGTTATTCAATAGCAGTCAATTATTCAGTACCTTTATTTACCCCTATTAACATGACTTGGACTTGGACTCGGACTCGGACGGATACACGGATCCAACCCACACACCGGGATAGCATACAATGTTTCATCAGCCAGAGCCGGAATACACCATAACAGTAATAGTAACAGTAACAGTGGCGGTACATAGAGTACTTCATTGGAACAAATCCGTAACAGTAAGGTACAGAGTACCTCTTCGGAACGAATCTGGAACAGTAACAGTAAGGCGATACTTATAGCGTCTCATCGACACAAAGTCGGAATATCCCTAAACACTTCCAATCCTATAGCATGCCAACTATATCTGACTTAGCCCGATACTGTTAATAGGATTTCTAATTCATTTTCTAGTTTCCAATCATTACACATTTCAACAATCAAATACATTCATAATTCGACATAATTCATTTCACTTTTCAATAGCAAATATTCAATTTTCACAATAATCACATATATTCGTATAAATTCAATAAATTTAACACATCCCTAATCAATCCATTTCAATTATAAAACACAATATTTCTCATCTCAATTACTATCATAATATTCAATCAAAATTCAACAATTAATAAATAATTTCACTTTTCAATTCTAACCGATATCTATTCTAATTCAAATATTCATCTCAAAGCACTTTCTATACATGTTAAGTAACAAATTCAATAATTAAATATTAAATTCAGATTATAGAAATACAAACTGTAATTTTCGGGCTAACCCTTGTCGACTTTTCCTTTTCCTTGCTTAGCCGAGATTTTTGGCACAATGTTAGCTACGAAAATTATAACAATTAAAAATTCATCAATATACAATTTCATTTTATTTATTCCAATTTCAACTCAATTTTTACATAACTTATAATTTAGTCCCAATTCAAACTAACTTGTTTTCTTTACATTTTGTTCTTTATTTTTCACTCAACTATCACTTAAAATCAAATTTCAACTCTCTAATTTCCCATAAATCCTTAATTTCGAATTGCATTCAATTTAGTCCCTAAAGCATAAAACTTATGAATTACTTTACAATTCAATCCTTATTTCATTTCTAACTTGAATTTCTATCAATCTAATCCCTAATTCATCATTTTATTCAACATGAACCATATTTAGAAATCTAATAACTTTCAAAATATCAATTTAATTTCATCAAAACCTTATTCCAAAGCTTCTAAAACATCAAAATTAAGTAAAAAAGGGCTAAATTGACTTACCTATTAAACTTCTAAACCTTCAAACCCTAATTCTCCCTTTTTCTTTTCTTTCTCCTTTCTTTCTTTCCTTCCCCTGCTTTTCATTTCTTCTATTCTGCATCTTTCCTACTTTTTCTTTCTTTTATTTTCATTAAACTATTATATATTATTTATACTTAAATTAGTAATACTTATTTATTATTTATACATGTGTATATTATTAGCACATATGTATCCATTTATAACCATACATTTGTCATAATTTAATTTATTTATTACATAAAAATCTTATAATATAATTATTTAATTAATAAATATATTTTACTTAATAATTATCTATTTAATAACTAAATACAAGTATCACAAATGTATGTATTTTTATTAATACACTTGTATCAAATCATCATCACACATTTGTCTTTCTTTAATTCATTTATTTATTTACTTTATTTAATTAATATACAATAATAATTTTAATATAATAATATTTGCTTAAATAATAAGTAAATACATACATGTATTACAAATGCATGTATAATATTTATTACACATGTATATTTTTATTACCACACATTTGTCACTATTTTAATTTATTTAATAATGTAGTAATTTAATATCAATTAAATAATAATAACCATAATAATAAATTAATTATTCTAAGAAAAGTCTTAGATTTTTCCATCTTTTGTCGCCTAAATTAGGACAAATGGCATAATTGTCATTTTGGTCCTTTACATTTTCTTTTAATCTATAATTCAACTTTCACACTTTATTCAATTTAATTCTTATAACTATTTAGCCTCAATTTCAGCTAATTCATCCTGTTAAACTCTAATTGATCACTCAATTATCTTCGTAAATATTTTTAATAAATATTTATGAATCTATTTTTCAGAAATAGAGACCCGATAATAAACTTTTTCGATAACCGTAAAATTTGGGTCGTTACAAGAAATTAAAATTTCACTGCATCAATATCATAATCGCAACTCCGTAATTGAGTTGAAAGCAAACCTGAATAAGATTAAAGAATTGAAAGGAAAAATAGAAGAGCTCAAGACCGCACTGCAAAACTGTGAACTTCGAGTTGAGCTTCTTGAAATGAACAATGAACACTGGAAAGAGCAATATCAATGCTCTCAATATAAGATTAGGGATATAGATTACATGATGGACAAAGTTTTGGCTCAAGTACAGGAAGTAACAAATCATTTGCAAACTCTAGCGGTTCAAGCCTACATACTAAGCTTAAAATACAAATCAGAATTGGATCGGGGTCGAGAATTAGCTTGGCTTCTTAGGAAAGTTAAGGCTTTGAGTATTAGGGCAAGGTCGTATATGTAAAATGTATCTGTTTTATGTAAAGAGATTCATTTTCTAGTAAAGACATACCAACCGAATATCGTTACGGTATCTAAGGTAAACCAAGGACATGGATCAAAGATTAGAGAAATTGGAACAAATTCAGAAAGATATGCACGATCAGTCGTAAGCCCAGCTACATGAACAATTAGTTAAGGTACAACAAAAGATGAGGGATCAAATACAAGAGTCCCAAAGAAACATGATAAGCCAGTTGATTCAGTTGCTGGCTGGAATGACTGAAAAAGAGAAAAATACTGTAAATAACTCCGGGGATGATAATAAAGACCCTATATTTCCCCTTTAGGCTTTGCCCCAGCAAATTTCCAAGCCTAACCAGATACATATCCACGAAGGGTACCCATTACCATAAGGCCTCAACAATATCAAGCCGGCACTTCAGCACTGGTGAGTTACCCAACAAGCCGTCATTCCAGATTTGGACGACATGGTAGAAATTGATAGAGCAAAAGTGGAACAACCGAAACAGTTAGAAGACCAGTGCAAGTGGTTGAAGGAGAAATTCATAGCTATGGAGAGCACTGATTACCTTTGCGAGGTTGATGCTAAGGAGATGAACTTAGTCCCAAATCTAGTGCTCCCACCAAAATTCAAAACTCCAGAATTCAAAAAATACAACGGGACTAGTTGTCCTAAAGCCTATATCGCAATGTTCTACCGAAGGATAACGGGATACGTCAATAATGACTAATTGCTAATTCACTGCTTTCAAGATAGTTTGATCGGGCCAGCCGTTAAGTGGTACAACCAACTATGTTGTGCCAAAATCAACTCATGGAAAGACTTGTCATAAGCTTTCATGAAACAATACAGCCATGTGACCGACATGACACTTGATAGGATTACACTGCAAAACATGGTAAAGAAGCAAAATGAAAGCTTTAGGCAATATGCTTAAAAATAGAGAGAGGTAGCAACGCAAGTTCAGCCACATCTTCTAGAGAATGAGACAACAATATTTTTCGTAAATACTTTGAAAGCCCTGTTCATTAACCATATGCTGGAAAGTGCTACCAAAAGCTTCTCAAATATAGTAATGTTCAGAGAGATGATTGAAAACACAGTAAGGAATGGGAAAATAGATGCGGGGAAAATGCCAAAAGATCAGCCCCGAGAAAGAAAGAAAATGAAGTGAATAATGGGAGTTTGTATAATAAAGGTTATTCAAAACTAGTCACTGTAAGTCAACCAAGGACCGTAATAACCAACCATCAAGGCCCCTCAAGACAAAAACCTAACTCAAGGCCAAATACAAACAAACTACAGTTCATACCCATCTCGATGACATATAGGGAGTTATATCAGAACTTGTTCGATGCGCATGTGGTATTCTCGTTCTACTTTAAACCCATGCAACCTTTGCTCCCAAAATAGTATGATGCGAATGCTTAATACGAGTACCATGCAAGAATAACGAGACACTCAATGTAGAACTGCACTTCATTCAAAAAACTGATTCAAAGATTCATCAATATAGGAATTGTAAAGTTTAATGATCCATCGGGACCTAATGTGGTAGGAAATTCTAACCCAGCTATTCAGAGAAAGGGGTAAATGCGATAATTGAGAATGGAAGAAAAACGACCAAAATTGATTTTACAGAAGTAAGATCCCTATTAAATTGCGTTTGGCCAGAAATGATAAACATGGGATTAACCGTTCAAGATTCGAATGAGGCACCTAAAAGAGTGATGAGCTGCTGTGAGTTCTACACTGAAGAAGGTCATGAGATCCAAGAGTGTGCTGAATTTAAAGCTTTAGTGCAAAGTCTGATGGATAACAAAGAGTTGGAATTCTTTGAAGATGTCAAGGACTCGGAAGGATGAGATGTTTGCCCCTCAAAGGAAGGATCAACAGATAAGGTCCACCCGGTGGTGATTATTTCAAAGCCAAGAAACAATGAAGTGGGAGCACAAGTTGCATCGAAAGTTATAATTTAGAAACCCGTGGCTTTTTCTTATAAAGACAGCAAAAGGGTTCCATGGAATTACGACTGCAACGTGGTGATCGCAGGAGAGGAGAACTCAATTGGCACTTTAGAAAAGGGCCAATATATTGGTTTCTACATGCGTAGTGGGAAGCGCTATGAACCTGCAGGTGTGAAAATCAAGCCCACTAAAGAAAAAAACCCTTGTAGTTCAGGAAAAGAAAGAAAAAAAGGTTAGATTTGAATCACCTGTTAATGAGCTAATAAATGAGAACGAGGCTAAGGAATTCTTAAAATTCTTGAAACATAGGAAGTATAGTGTTGTGGAAAGGCTACACAAACAACCAGCTTGCATATCAGTACTAGCCTTGTTCTTGAGCTTAGAGACACATCGTAGCGCGTTGATGAAAGTGATGAATGAAGTTTATGTCACTAATGATATCTCTGTAAACAAGCTAGACCACTTGCTTAACAATATAAGTGCCGAAAATTTCATCTTTTTTAATGACGATGAAATACCTCTTAGGGCATGGGATCCACGAAGGCCCTACATATCACTACCTAATGTAAATGATATACAATGTCAGGGGTGTTAAATCGATAATGGAGCTGCACTGAACGTCTTGCCTCTATCCACGCTGAACAGATTGCCAGTGGATAGCTCTCATATGAAGACGTGTCAAAGCATAATGAGAGCATTCGATCGTATAGAAAGGAGGGTGATAGGAAGGATTGAACTACCTCTCCTAATTGGTCCGAATACATATAAGGTATACTTTTTAGTGATGGATATCAAGCCCTCTTACAACTGCTTGTTGGGTAGACTTTGGATTCACTCGACTGGGGCAGTGCCATCGTCACTATACTAAAAACTAAAATTGGTAAAGGAGGGTCGACTAGTAACGATAAATGTTGAAGAGGATATTATTACATCCGTAACTAGCAACAGAATTTTCCTCTCAATAACTGGAATTTGTGAATGCAACATTCATTGTTGAAGGAAGAAAAATCCCAGTACCTAAAATATCCAAAACTACGAGGATGGGTCTGCAGTTGGCAATTAGGAAAGGAGCCTTACCTAGGAAGGGACTCGAAAAATACTTACAAGGAAGGGTCGTTGCACCAATGCTGTTGGACAAACGAGACCGCTTTGGCCTAGGATACAAGCTAGATGCGAGGCAAAGGAAGAAAGAGTTGGAGTAGAAGCAAGAAAGGAGAAGAACGTGACTGAGTGGAGGAGAAGTCAAGTTTGAATCGACGATCTTTCATCATATATCCAAAACATTCGAGTCAAGAGGAACCATTTACCCTAAATAAAAGATGTCAAGAAAAGAAACTGCGAAAAAAATGTTGGGAAACTTGAGCATCAATGCCATATTCGAAGAAGGAAAGAGGTGAAGATCGGAGTTTGTATCACTGAAGAGACAAAGCAAGACCTCATTAGGTTACTCTAAGAATTCAAAGATGTCTTCACATGGCTGTATTAAGACATGTTTGGTCTAAGTACTAATATCGTGGTACACCGGCTTCCCATAAGGGAAGAATACAAGTCGGTTCAACAGAAACTTCGAAGGATGAGGCCTGACGTCCTGTCAAAAATAAAAGAAGAGGTCAAAAAGGAATTTAACGTTGGTTTCCTGCAAGTGGTTAAATACTCGGAGTGGATAGCTAATATAGTCCCCGTCCCTAAGAAATACGGGAAAGTACGAATATGTGTGGATTACAGAGATTTCAACAAAGCCATCCCGAAGGATAATTTCCCCTTACCTCACATCGATACCTTATTGGAAAACAGAATAGGTTATTCACTTTTCTCCTTCATGGATGGCTTCCCTGGATACAACCAGATCAGGATGCATCCTGAAGATATGGAAAAGACCACATTCGTAACCATGTGGAGAACATTTTACTATAAAATAATGCCATTCGAACTGAAATATACGGGAGCGACATATCAAAGAGTCATGGTAACTTTGTTTCATGATATAATGCACAAGGAAATTGAGGTTTATGTCAATGATATGATAGCAAAATCCCGAACAGATAAAGAGCATATTCAAGTCCTGAAAAAAATTCTTCTTAAGATTGAGAAATTTCAGCTAAAACTCAATCTAGCAAAATATATCTTCAGGGCTAGGTCAGGAATATTGCTATGATTCATAGTCAGCGAATATGGGATCAAAACTGACCCGGACAAAATTAAAGTTATACAAGAGGTCTGGGGTTTCTTAAGGATATTATATTACATTGCTCGGTTCATTTCACAACTAACCGAGAAATGCGACCCCATATTCTGTCTCCTTAATAAACATTACTTGTCCAATGCTTCAGTGCTACTGTCACCTAGTCCAGATAAGCCATTTATACTGTACTTGGCAGTATTTGGAAATTCCATAGGATGCGTGCTAGGCCAACATGATGAGTCAGTGAGGAAAGAAATAGTGATATATTACCTTAGTAAGAAGTTCACTGAATGTGAGACAAGATACTTGCCAACTGAGAAGTTGTGTTGCGTCTTAATCTGGACAACCTGAAGACTGAGACAGTACATGTTGTACCACACAACTTGGCTTATCTAAAAAATGAACCCACTGAAGTACATAATTGAGTCAGCTACTCTAAATGGAAGGATGGCCTGATGGCAAATTCTACTTTCTGAATTTGATATAATTTATGTGAACCAGAAGGCAATAAAATGGAGTGCAATAACATATTTTCTAGCCAGTAGAGCTTTAACAGATTACGAGCCTCAAGAAGAACATCCTTAGAAACAAAATTTTGATAGGGCTTCAAACATTGTGGGTAACAGAATCGATGCAATCCTGGCATCCCCATATAGAGATCATTATCCCTTTACTAGTAAATTAAATTTTGATTGCACGAACAATACGGCAGAATACGAAGCATGTATCATGGGTATCCGTGTAGCCATAGAACGCAAGATCAAAATACTAGAGGTATATGGGGATTTTGCATTAGTGGTCTATCAACTGAAAGGTGAATGGGAAACAAGAGTTCCCAAGTTGATCAAATATAGAAAGTTGGTCCTAGAGTTAATTAAAGAATTTGATGACATCACATTTTGCTACCTTTTGCGAGATGAAAATCAGATGGCTGATGCCTTAACCACTTTAACTTCCATGGTCAAAATGAACAAACAAGAGGATGTAAAACCTATCCAGATAAGTATTTATGAGGCTCCGGCTCATTGTTACAATATAGAGGAAGAGGAAGAAGATGATCACCCTTGGTACCACGATATACTGCGATACATAAAGAATCGTGAATACCCTGATCAAGCGACTGAGAATGATGAAATGATGCTGAGGAGACTGGCCAATCACTATGTCTTAGATGGGGAGAACTATTCGTGACAGGTAAATTTTATATATTTATAATTAATCGTTCTTGAAACTAACTATTATCACGATGTAGGCAAGTGTACCTATCGAACAGTAGCATAGTTTCAGCAAGATCGGATTGTCGAACCAAAGGAACTAAAAGTACTAGTAATGTCAGTCTTTTTATTATCTAGCCTAAGAATAAGGGGGTTTTGTTTTCACTAACTAATTATCTAAACTAAGAATTCACAGAAAATAGAATTGGGAAATTACTTTTGGAAAAACGATTGAATTAAGACAATACCTAATTAAGAATCCACCTAGACTTCACTTGTTATTCTTACTCCGAATCGGACGATTTATTCATTTAACTTGCTCTGTAGAGATCCCTAAGTTAGGTTATTATCCCTATACAAGACTAATAACGTCTAATCCCTAGATTGAATAATTTAGACTTTTATCTAATTAACACCCTAGGGTTGCATTAACTCGATCTATGGATCCCCTTATTAGGTTTCACCCTAATCCAGCAAAATCTTGTCACCCTATCTCTAGGCGTGCAATCAATTCCGCTTAATTATGACAAATGTACTCTTAGACAGGGTCTATTCCTATAAATAAGAGCTTATCTTGAATCAGTATCGTGGGATATCAAAACAAGAATTAAGAACAAGTTAAATATTTATCATACAATTCAGAAAATAATAACAAGATTCATCTTAGGTTTCATTCCCCTTAGGTATTTAGGGGATTTAGCTTATAACTAAAAAGGAAAACATCTCAGAAGAATAATGAATACAAAACATAAAGAAAACCCAAAACTCCTGAAGAGAAATTGAGGGGAGATCTCCAGTCTTGATGGTGGATCCGGCTTCTGAGATGGATCAATTGGCATCCCTTGAGCAGTTCCCTGCCTCCTTTTCTCTGCGCCCACTTTCCTCTTCCTTTAGGGTGTATTTATAGGCTTTGGAATGCCTAAGAACCCTCGAAATTAGCCTTTTCCAACTTGGACTCAAAAACATAGCTTATTTTTATTTTATTATATGGTCTGTATTATGATAGACATGTCGTGTGAAAAATTTGATACGAAAATTTTATTGATTAAGTGCTTAATAATGAGAAGGACTAAATCGTATAAAATGCAAAAGTTGAATTCTAGTAGCTTTAAGGATTAAATAGTTATGGAATTTAAAACTAAAGGTCCTTATATGGTAATTACACCATTAAAGAAAACTGTGGATTTTTGGTCGTTCATCCATGGAAGAATTAGAAAAGAGTAGGAACTAAATTGGAAAATAAAATAATTAATTAATTAAAAGATGATAAAAAGAAAATATCATCTTATTTTGTCATCTTCAACCCCAAAATTCTATAGAAACCCTAGGAGAGAGAGAAGAAACTTTCAAGGCTTAGTTAGGTAAGTTTTTTGGTCCCATTTTTAGTAATTTTGATATTTTTGAAACCGGGATAGTCTAATCTATCTATTTGAGGGATTAATTTGAAAAGTTATCAAGGTATGAAAAATGGGTCATGGATGAATATGCTGAAAATTAGAAATTTATGGTAGAAAACGAAAGGTTGTTGATAGATAAACAACTTTTACAAAGTTATTTTTTATGAAAACATGATTTAGGGACTAAAATGTCAAGTTGTGAAATTTGATGAAAAATTTTAAAATTTTATGAATACATGTGTTGTAAAAATTTGTAAAGGGATTTTGGTTAGGCTTGGAATGGGGAGTAAATTGCACAAGTTTCATTTTCCGAGCCTAGGGAGAAAATTGAAATTTATGTAAAAGTTAGGGGCAAAATGGTAATTTTGCCTAAGACGTAAATTGAGTCCAAATAAATATGAAATGAGATGAATTGATGATTAAATTCATTTATATAGATCCGGATAACACAAACTTGAGGCCAGCTCGAGGAAAAGAAAAGATTTCGGATTAGTAGATTATTTACGCGAACAAGTGTCGAGGTAAGTTCGTGTAACTTAGTCGAAAATGTAATTGTGTTAATTGAATGTTGTATTTGTATGTAATGTTACTTATATTGAAATATATTACTTGAATGCTATAATGGAAAATTTCATACATGCTTGAAATGATGAAAAAGGGGTTAAGTCCCAATTGAAAATTGAATTCCAATAATTATATGCGCTTTCTTGAAACTAATAAGGTCCTGCATTTGGTGCGAACGGGATTTAGCTCGGACGAGTAATCCTATTGACCTTGTTATGGAAAAGATTTAGCCCAGACGGGTAATCTTGATATAATACCTCTCGAGTATACGTTACGATTAGGGTTTAGCCTGGACTGGTAATCCTAATAGAGCTCTTTAAGCATACGTTATATAAATGATTTAGGCTAGACTGATAATCCTGGATTGATAATCCTGTTATACGATATGTGACTCAAGAGCGTGTTCCTCGGTTAAGTGCCCTAAGGGGTACGCTTGAATAAGAATTGACGGATTATTAAATGGTACACCCTGAGTGTACCACCTGAGTATTCATCGGAATTTCAATGATCCAACGGACATATAACTATTGACATGGCATAAGAATTTTGAGATGAAATGATAATGTCTTGAAAGAGTATTGCATGATAAGCTCATCTATCCTTATTTGATGTATATGTAAACTTTGTGACTAACATGTTTGATTGGATGCATGTGGTTAGGCAATTTTGCCAAATGGATGGAAAACTTGTTACTGTATGCTTAGATTTAATAAATGAGATTGGTAAGTTTAGTATCCATTATACGAACTTACTAAGCATGTAATGCTTACTCCATTTTATTTTTCCCCTATTTTATAGTGCTCGGAAGTTTGCGAAGGTTGGAGATCACTCGAGCATTGTCACACTATCAACTTGCTTATTTTGGGTATACTTAGTAAAATCATTTTGGTATAATGGCAAGTATAAGACAACTTGACCATTAGTTGCTTGATAATGATGCTTGTAATCTAGCAATTGGAATGGCTAGTAATGGTTGTTTTGATATACTTGTACTGTCATGCTATGGTAGCTATATTTATATCATAAGTAGTTGATCAACATCAAGTTTAACACATGGTTTGAACTAAAGTAAGATTGTAAACATATATACATGAAATGATATGCCATGTTGAATGATGGAAATTGCCTAATTTGAATACTTGAAATGGTTAAAATGTGTTTGGTATGTTACCGTGCAGGAAAATGGTAAATTTGGGTGACAAATAAGTCTAGGAAATGACTTTATTTTGTCCACATGGGCATGTGTCTAAACCGTATGTGACACACAGCCGGGTACATGGGCGTGTAGTTAGGCCGTATGTTCCATGCACCTTAATTTTGAGAAACATAATTCTCATAATAGTGCACAAGGACAGAGACACGGGCGTGTGTCTCAGCCGTGTGTGCTACACGGCCTAGAACACGGGCGTGTCTTAGCCGCGTGAAACTTGTACCTAATTTTGAATTGAATTAATTAACCACACGGCCTAGCACACGGGCAAGTGGCATAGTCATGTGCACAAGTCAGTGAGTTACACAGGGTAGGACATGGCCGCTAGCACGGGCGTGTCCCTTGGACACACAGGCGTGTGAGCCTTGCACCATGGAAAATTTTATAATTTCGTGAAAAATTCTTAGAGCTCCCGGTTAAGCTCGGACTTCATTCTAATGCTAGTATTGCGCCTCGAGGGTCCAATTAAAGGACATTTTGAATAATCTCGGCAAATGAATAGTAATTAACATAAATTATTTGTAAAATGTTCTTAAAGTTTTAGAGATGCTCCGAAACCCTGTTTCAATGACAGATACGGGTTAGAGGTGTTACAACACATGCTAATTGTTTTACAATGGCCAGACAAATCATGAGACTCGAGTATTATTGGTCCACTATAGAAGGGGATTGTATCAGTTATGCCAAACGATACCATAAGTGTCAAATTTATGTAGATAAAATTCATATGCATCATTCACCTCTTCATGTTATGACTTTTCCATGGCCTTTCTCCATGTGAGGTATAGATGTCATTGGGTCGATCTCACCAAAACCATCTAATGGGCATCAATTTATCATCGTGGTCATTGATTACTTCACCAAGTGGGTAGAGGCCACTTCTTACGCCAATGTCACAAAATCGAGAGTCGGTAAATTCTTAAAGAAAGAGATCATATGTCGGTATGGGATGCCAGAAAAGATTATATCTGACAATGTATTGAACTTGAACAACAGCACGATAGCAGAGGTCTATAGTGAATTCAAGATCAAACACCACAACTCGTCACCATATTACCCAAAAATGAATGAGGCGGTGGATGCAACCAATAAGAACATTAAGAAGATCGTGGAGAAAATGACTGAGACTTATCAAGATTGGCATGAGACATTTCCACTTGCCCTTTATGCTTATCGAACGTTTGTTAGGACCTCCACCGGGGCAACACATTTCTCATTGGTTTATGGAATAGAGGCGATTTTGCCTATTGAAGTCGAGATTCCTTCTTTCTGAGTTTTGTCAGAGTTGAAGTTAGATGAAGCAGAATAGATCCAATCTCAATCTAATCAGCTAAACTTGATTGAAAAGAAGAGGCTGAAAGCTATCCGTCGTGGTCAGATGTACCAAAAACGAATGATGCGAGCATATGACAAAAAGGTTCGCCCCAGAGAATTCCATGAGGAGGACCTGGTATTGAAAAAGGTCATTTCTATACAAAATGACTTCAGAGGAAAGTGATGCCAAACTGGGAAGGACCTTTATGTAGTAAAGAAGGCCTTTTCTAGAGGAGCGCTGATTTTGACCAAGATGGATGGCAAGAACCTGCCTAATCCTGTGAATTCAGACTCAGTGAAGAAATATTTCACTTGAAAAAAATGAGAGACCAAGGCGAAAACTCGCAAAGGGCGCCTTGAGATCAAAAGGGTTCTGAGTTGAAAACCAGGAAAATGGCAGCTCAAATTTAGATTGAAGATTGAACATGTGATGGTTAAGTCTTCTCGAAAGGAAGAACGTTACACTTTGGGGCATAAACAAAATACTTTAGATCTCCTAAACACATCAAGTTCAAAATGGTCTTCGAGAAGTTTGTGCAGAGAAGCTCATGCTATGATATTTGGGGCACCTGTTTTCATCTTACTCATTTTGTATTTTAGCAGCGTTTGATATTTTGATCAATCTATTCATTTCGAGCTTTGATCCCAATAAATTTCAATCTTGTCCACTGTTATGATCTTTTTCAAGCATTTTTCATTGAAATAAAGATTAATGGACAAATAATATTCAAGTAAAAGGATTTCTGCATATTTCTCTGAAAGGTTTTCTAAATAGTACAAGAATCTGAAACAGGACCACTAGTCAGAACTAACCAAGTCTAGGAGTTGGAAATGTTTAGGAATGAATAGTTTAAATTGTGATTACTTCTTTGGGTTTTCTGTCAAAGATACTAGCTGAACAAGAAGGCAGGGTAATGCGTCAATGATAAAATCTTGATGAATAACAAGCAATGTCAACCTAAGCATTAAAAGGGGATTATTCTCGAAAAAAAGACATTATACATTCATGCAAATGTCATTCATACACATCTAATTAGGAGCATTTGATTCATTCTGATCATAGCATCCAAATCGTTTGGCATAAATATAGGCCCATCAAATGGATTCTATAGGTCATGTTCCCTAGAAAACGGTGTAATAGATCAGTGAAACCACAAATCCTATACCCCTGAAGTTGCTGTGTGACGGATTAAAGTCATCGTGGCGAATCTTATCTCCCTGAAGTTGTAATGGAGCAAACCAAAGCTACAAATCTTATCTCCCTGAAGTTGCAATGGAGTAGATCGAAGATAGCAAATCTTATCTCCCTAAAGTTATAGTGGAGCAGATTAAAACCACAAATCTTATCTCTCTAAAGTTGCAGTAGAGCAGATTAAAGCTACAAATCTTATCTCCCTAAAGTTGCAATGGAGCAGATTGAAGATAGCAAATCTTATCTCTCTGAAGTTGCAGTAGAGCAGATTAAAGCTACAAGTCTAATCTCCCTGGAGCTGTAGTGGAGTAGATTGAAACAATAAATCCTATACCCCTGAAGTTGCAGTGGGTTAGAATGAGGCTACCTGAAGAAAGGGAAGCACCACAGAAGTCGAGATTCGACAAGACCAAGGAAAATTGGCAGTTTTAAAGTCTTTGCTCCATTCTCGTTACATGACAATGAGCAAAGTGGGGTAGTTGTAACAGGCCAATTTAGCCCGGGCCCAAACAAACCAAACCAAAAATAAATAAAAAGGTCCAATCCATTTACAAAAAAATCTCAGACCCAAATAGCCCAAAACAAAACCCTAAGACCCAATTACAAGCCCAAACACTTAAACAATTTTCAGCAAAAACAAAAGAACAGAAACCCTAGCCGTCGCACCCTAAATCCCTAGCCAGCCGCCGTCGCTCTTCCTGCATCAGCACCACATCCTAGCCCCCAACCACTCCTGATAAGACGAAGCAACATGCAATAGCAAGTACAAAACAGTAAAGAAATTGATAAAAATAATAAGTGTAATCGGCTATAAAAGCCTAAAAAAAATATATTGTTGTTCATCGTCTCTTTTTTTAAAAAAAAATTGAGAAATATACACAAAAAAATCAAAATATGAAATAAATAAAAAAACTTCAAAAGGTGATCTTTTTAATTTTTTTCCTTTTAATTTTGTTATTACATATATATATAAAGAAAAGTTTGAAGGTTCACCGGATGCCTTGCGCTCCATTACCGTGAGAAAGCGAGGCTGTCACCTCGGATGAAACATGACTTTGAGGAGTTTTTCTTTTTTAAAAACTCAGAAAATCAAAAGGTTTTCGGTCTGTTCTTTTTTTTTAGTAGGTTTCAGGGGTTTTGGGTTTCCAATATGGGTTTATTAAAAAAAGGCGGCCAAATATAGTTTTTTTTGTAAAATCCGACCACCGGTGGTGTGAAATGATTTTTTTTAGAATATTTTTTACTTATATAGGCTTCTAAAACAACACCGTTTTGGGAGTCACCCCAGATGCCCAACACAACGTCGTTTTGGTGCGACCCGTGGCCTAACCCGATCCACCTCTAGGATCCACGCGTTTTTAAACTGAGGGTCTATTTACTCTTTCGATCCTCCCACTTTTTCACTATTTCTCAATCTCATCCTACTGCTATTTATTATTTCTTTTAATTTAGCCCTTTTATTCTATTTTTTGTGCAATTTGATCCCCCAATTGCTACCCCCTAAAGAAGGACACGTGTCCAAGAACTTTGGAATAATTTCTTATTTGGTCCCTGTTTATTTTAGCGTGTTTTATTTTGATCCCCTATTTTGTTTTTTTACAATTTACGCCCTATAATTTCATTTAAATTTCGATCTAGTCCTTTTTTATTTTATTAAAAGTTAGCCCCTTTATTATTTATCTTATTGTGATTTACCATATTATTTCATTTAAATTTTAATTTTAACCTTTGCTTATTTAATTTCCTCTCTTTTACAAATTGTTTTATTTATTTATTTATTTATTAAAAAAATCATATTGTTTATATCATTTTATTTGTGCATTTCTTTGTTCATTTATTATTGTTGTCATTATTATTTTATTTTTTATTTTTATTCTTGTTATTTTATTATCCCTTTATTATTTTTGGTACTCTCATGTCATGGTTATTTATATTTGTTTTTTTCATCATGCATTTTCCATTTTATTTTATTTTAACATTACCTTATTATCATCATCATCATCATCATCATCATCATCATCATCATCATCATCATTTTGATCATTAATATTATTATTAATTACATTAGTATTACTATAGTATTCCTTATTTACTTATTATATATTATTCTAATGTTTTACATTTAGCCATTTTACATTATTTCATTATCATATCATACAATATAATTACCCATTTTGTACAATGCCCAAATAACTAAAATGCATACCGTTTTAAGCTTTACGCTCGTTTTTCGCATGATGCATAAAAAAAGAAATTTTTTAAACCGAGGCAAATGTTCATTATTTTGGAATTAGAAAAGTCATGTTCCTAACTTACGGAATATCGCTTCCTTCTAAAACCGAGATAATTGAATATCTATTTTAAAATAAATATAAAAAATAAGATTTTAGCATTTGTTCTCGTTTACGAGAATTTAAGGCATTGTGTCCTAATTTACGGGACATGGTCCTTTCTTTTCGATTAACTTGAAATAATCCCCTTTTTTTAAAAACCAATTTAGTTAAGTAATGTCTTAATAAATGATCGTATTTTAAAATCTCTTCAAATTTTTAATTTTCGACACTAAAGACATCAAATAATCAATTAGGTACCAATTTTGGGCGTAACGAGGGTGCTAATCTTTCCTTGTGCGTAACCGACTCCCGAACTCATTTTCTGGATTTTTGTAGACTGAAAAATATTATTTTGATAAATCAAACCTCTTATTAAAATGATCAAATTATGAGGTGACCCGATCACGCCTATTAAAAATGATTGGTGGCGACTCCCATTTTCATTTATCTTAAAACAAAAAGTCAATCTTTCAAAAGGTTTCGACAGGTATCAATCAATATCGTTCAATTTCACATACTTTACGCATTTTCATTATGCATAAATAGCACCCTTTTCAATACACAATATAACAAATATCTCATGGGTTAAATCATACATAAGCTTAATATCTCAATATATTATATCATTCAGTCAAACATTCTCATATCTCATAACTCAAATATGCAATTACAAACTCAATCAAACATTTATACTATGAAACTAGCAATTTTGCCACCATGTCAATATTTTAAGGCTCGAAACATACCTGGTTCGGCCACTCACAAAATCAATAATTCGGCTATTAATTCAATCCAATTAGCAAGCTAATTTATCAAATATAACATGGTATTTAACATTTTCAAACAATTTTATGAGTTTAGGACCGACACCTTATCCTTCGCTTCCTCGCAGCACATTAGCAAATCTTCCAATTTTCCTTAATAATTCCTTAAACGAACCTAAACCAACACTCAATATAAAGTCAATCAACCAGCCCCTAAACACCCACTTATGAGTTCATACCAATCGTTGAAATTATAACTATTTTATGAATCCAAACTAGTTAGATTCCTTACATTGTATCGATGAAAACCATACATACAACCGTTCTTCGCCGTTACTGATGATTTGGAGCATTTGGGTCAGCACCTAATTCAATAATATACTAGAAAATTAGTAGCTAATTAATGATTAAATTCCTTCATTTAATCAATTCATAACCTTTACCCAACAACTATGTCGAAATAACAAAATAGTTACCCTTAATTGCACTTACGATTCACGATTTGTAGGTTTCAAATGGCCAATCGGTCAAGAATATTTTTCTCTAATTGAAATGGGTTTAAAATCTGATTAGGAGGATTAAAGAACTCAAATTAAGGTTGGAAAAATATAAGCAAGAACCAAGAAACAAAACAGCCCATTTTCTTGCCCATAGGTGTACGTACCACCACTCGCGGTGGCCAAAATCGGGGATGAATTTCAAAATGGTTTGAGATTTTATTAAAATGTTGAAAAATAATTTTAAAATCATTCAAAATCCACTAAATTCAAGATCTGAAAATTTTGGTTTTTAATTGACAAAATTAATCAAGAAATTGAAGAGAAAAGAGACCTTACCCAAGCTAGTCAAGAGAAACGGCAATGACACCTTCTTGACAATGTTCGAGACCGATCTTGGAGTTCAGGGTTTCAGATTTGGGGCTTATTTTAATGAGAAAAAATGAAAGAAATGTGGTGGAGAATATGTTAACAAATCTTGTGGCAAAAAGAAAGAAAAGAAAGAGATGGTAAAACTAGGTGTAGGCGACGACAACAATAGAGGAAAGGAAAAAAATTAAAATCAAAGAGAAGGAGAGGAACGGATAAGGCAATGAGAAGGATGATTAAAGGCTGATTATTAGTGAAAAATTAATATTTATACCTAAGCTAACTAGGCTTGGATGGCCCACACATTAAAACAAGGGGTTTTTGTCAAAAAAATTAAATTGTTTGCATAGGAATGGAATTGAAGTTAGGACCTTAAGGATAAATTCACTAATTTTTAACCATCAAACCAATAGCTCATTCTTGAGATAATTTTGAAATATTTATTTTAAAAAACAAGACATGTCACAAACTAGGGTTTAAGGAAAATTTTGCAAAATAATAAGAATGGTGAGAGAAAAGAGATTTGAACTTGGATTTCAAGAAACATTTCACTAAAACTTAACCAACAAACCAATACCTCATTTATTTCTTAAAAATGCATAGATAACCTCAAAAATTAAGGCATTACCATTCTCTCTTGATTCACAAACCGGATTCTACTAAACCCCAATTTTTGGGATGTTACACGAGTAACAGTAACAATTTATCGGTAATTCAAACATAGTAGGCATGTATTAGTCACATAGCATGCACATATAGTAATAATATAATCAATTAAATCATGAGTTCCATATTATTCATAATAGAAGGGACTTAATTGAAAGATATAATATACTAAAAATAGTTTGGGAATTAATCAAGAACTAAATTGAACAAAATATAAAATTTTGGGTAAAATTATAAAATCTGAGAAATAAGGGACACACAGCCGTGTAACCAGACCGTGTGGGAAGCCCTGGGTCATGTGGAGGGGTTACGGGGTAGTGTGGCTAGGCTGTGTGTCAGACTGTGGTTATGTGGAATTTATAAAATCAAGCTACAAGGGAGACATGACTAGGTGGCAAGTCGTATGAAAGGTCCTAGCCATGCACGAATAAAAAAACCTAGGGTTTCAAGGGGAACATTGCCGTGTGAGGGGCCGTGTGGTCTATTTGGGTGGCTCTCAAAACTGTGTGGCTGGTCGTGTGGCCTTATCCTGAGGCACAGTTTACCCCGATTTGCTTGTAAAAGAACACACACCTTTCACCAGGATCACAAATGACATCCCTTGCATTCAAATTTAGTCTGATACACCTGTAACTAGTTCTTCAAACGACATTTAAACACATATTAAGGTTTGTTTTCACGATCTATCAAGATTAACGAGAAAATTAGCAATAAATCATTAAGAGGTTGATTAAACGAATGAAAAAGTAGTTTCGAGATAATGATATTACGAATCTTGAAGTTGTCGAGATAATGATATTACGAATCTTGAAGTTCGATTGACAAACAAGGCACTTACTGATTTTTGAAAAGATTAGAGATGAATTGACGACCATACAATCTGGGCCAATAGGGTCATGAGGACCATACGGGCATGTGTGAAATCGTGTGTAAGGCCATGTGGGCTCAAATTTTGAATTTTTCCTTAGGGTTGTGTTTGCTGTACCAATCGTATGTAATCCTTCTATAGGGTCTGTATGGTACAAATTAGTCTATAGATTCTAATTTCTTATACTTTGTTAGAGTTAAATAAGATTTATATACGCATGAGTAATCTGTTGTTTTTGATTGCATGATCTTTTAGATCCTAAT
This sequence comes from Gossypium hirsutum, assembly GCF_007990345.1. Classification (NCBI taxonomy): domain Eukaryota; kingdom Viridiplantae; phylum Streptophyta; class Magnoliopsida; order Malvales; family Malvaceae; genus Gossypium; species Gossypium hirsutum. Next base: position 7,263,880 of record NC_053433.1, read on the forward strand.
GTTATCTTATTTTAGTATGAAAAGCATGTATGCCATACACGTATCTGATATCTAATTAGTTTTACATGTGCATTGGGGTGAGAGTTATAATTATGGAGGAAGTGTGGGTCATTTAGTTTATATGTTATATTTGGTGGCTCAGCCACATATATATCTGCTTCTGACGGATTATCGCCTAATGATTTGGCAGCTAGACAGTAAATATTCTAAAAAGTGGTATACATTCACTTAGCAGTGTATGGGTTGGATGGGTATTTAATACCCTAAATAGTATGTAGGGATGGTTAGAGATGGCGTCTAGTGGATAGGGGTAGGATTTTAATTTGTATCTGATATGCACTGATTCTATTATTGTTTATGAAATGTGTCTGATTGGCATCTAAATGCATGTATGAAATCGTATATGTTGTTTTATTGTTATAAGTTACACATTGATACCGAAAGCTCATTATCTGTTTGTTTGATTGCTAGGTAATCCTAAAACATAGGACAGGTCGGTGCAACGGGGGCTTGGTTAAACACTTTTAATTTGTACTATTTAAAATTTGGTTTTTTCATTTTTGGCACTGTTGGTCTATTTTGGACATTTGGGACTATTTTTGTTTAGAACTTTTATTTTATGTTTGAAACTATTCAATCATTTTAAAATCATAACTACACTTTTGGCAAAACGTTGGGTTTTCAAAATTCAAACTGTAGTTTCCAAACTGAATTTAACTAAGAGTTCCACTACAAACATAAGCATCCTATAAAGTATAATTTAATCGACAGAATCAATGAATTAAATAAGGAATATATTTTCATTTAAGATCAACCGAAATTGCTTTATCAGAAGCTTGTGTTATTTCTGGGAGCCTAAATGATTTCTGAATTTTCAAAGTAAATCATGGAACTTCTCCAGATTTAGCCGTAACGTCTAGGCCAGGTTTGAGGTGTTACGTTTGGTGGTATCAGAGCCTAGGTTTAAGACTCGGGTTGTAATTTTTGGGTTCAAATTTTGTAAAAAGTGTTTTAAAATAAAATATTATTTTTTATTAAATCCAAAAAATGAGTTTTTAAAATACCGAGTCTCCAACACCGATCCTATAAGTACTTCTGTCTTATCTAAACTTTTAGTTTAGAAAACACTACAATATTAGAATTACTCTACTGTAGTTAAATACCGTAGCAACTCTGTAAAATCTTCTAATAAAATTCAGGACATAAAATATTTAGTAACAAACTTCAAAATTGATGCATAAAATTCTAGAAATGTAGATATTTTACAATAACTATGCATCAAACTCGTGGACGAGGTACCCGTGTGATGCGACCCCAGCCGCATCATGTTAGACACAACTCGACGTTACCGAGATTGGCCTAAACACGAGTGGCCCAAGTGCAAAATGAAATTTAATTTCGATTTGTTAACTTGTGTACAGGTTTTAATGGTTCGAGATTGGGGTGGAAACCATTGATGGAATAATCGAACAATCATGGATGTCCAACTCAAGTGTTCCATGTCAGTTGAAACAAGCTCATTTAGCTCGTTTATAGCTCATCTTAGCTCATTGAGCTCCATATTATCTCTTTTTAGCTTGTGCATCAATTTGCTGGAATATCTAATTTGATTTAGCTCAATTATAGCTTTCTTTAGTTTATGCATTTAGTTGCTGGAATAAACTTAAATAAAATTTAGTTTAAGTATTAAATGAGTCTCAGTAATGTGTTTAGTTATTTTAGTTTAAGTAATTAAGCTGTTTTAATTTTACTTAGTTGTTTAAATAATTTCGGCAATTAATATGTTCCATCTTAATTAATTTGCTACAGCCATTTAATTTGTTTAATTGTTTTTATAGGTGAATTAATCATTTGAACTAGCTGTTACATGGATGGGCATTTAAAGAGAGGAATAAATTCAGCTATTATGGAGATGAATTAAAGGCCAACAGCTGTTATGAGCTTTTCCAAGTAAATGTTTAAAGAGTTTAATGGACAATGAGTTATTCACATAAGTCATTCAATTTCCAAACATTTTTCACAAGATACGTCCATTTACACCTTTGGTTGGTTATATTTAAGCATTTACACAAAGAAGGTTGTTCATGTGCCAAATGACATTCATTTTTGGCAGTTTTCCATTCGGCTGCCCAAGGGGAAATTAAAAGGCTGTTATCAAGCATTGAACCAAATTTATTCAGCTCATTAGAGCTAATTACTAGCTGATTGGGAAGATTAAACATGTTGTCCATTGCCGTTACATACGTTTAGAGTTCATCAAAGGTCTTGTAGTTTTAATTAGCTTAATTAAGTTCATCAAAAGCTCAATTAAGTTGAATATTTGTGTCCATTCGGCTGGGGTTTGTCTCATGCCTATAAATACTTTGTTTCCAGCTAATTGTAGGAACTTTTTGCTAAATTTATGAAATATTTAAAACTTGTGAGAGTTCAAATCTCCTTGTTCTTTTTGGGACTAATCTGAATTATCAAGCTAGGCTTGTGGCATTTTATCCTTCCTTTCTTTTCTGAACTTATCACTTCAAGTGTGGCGTTCGTTATACCTTTGGTTCCTATCTCGTTAGATAGCGGGTCAAGGTTTATTTACTGTTTTCATCGATTGTTATCCATCTAAGTGCTTGTAAGACTTGGGTCAACAATATTTCATATTGTTGGTTCGGCCTTTACCTTAGCTAAACCTATCCATTCCTTCCCTAAACATTCTTTGAACTTTTGTTTGAGCCTATCTTCTACCCGTTTTTAGCCTTTCTTGAAACGAAGCACAATTTACTCAATTTCTCGATTGGGCACACACATATGACTCGAAACTACATCAACCGAGTTCATATCACCATGAGCGTGGTGGGAGTCAAAAAGGGGCTCGAACTAAGCCATCTTCGATGGGCAATATGCCCAATATAGATTTGAGCGAGACTATGGGTACGCCTAATGCTGAGACATGGTTTCAGACTCAGACGATTGAGGATGATGCATTATCCCAAGCCATGTTAAGAGTTCTTGAGTAGGTCGTTGGGACCCATTCTGGATCCGAGAGCCAAGGTTCAGTAACTGAATGACTCCGGTCCAATGGAGCAGAGTTATTTAAGGGCGTCACTATGGTCATCTTGATTGTGGCCGAGTACTGATTTGGTGGCTACAGAGAGGATTATGAACGACTTAAACTGCACTCCTAAGTAGAAACTAAAGTGTACAGTGTCTTTGGTTCGCGATGAAGCTTATCAGTGGTGGCTGACAGTTGAGGAGGGTACTTAGCCCGAGCGAATAACTTGGGACTATTTTTGAAACACCTTCTAGAACAAGTACATAGGGGTGAATTATGTAGAGGCCCGTAGTAACAAGTTTATGGGGCAAACTTAGGGAGATAGGACTATGGTCAAGTATGAGGCCGAATTCTTGAGGCTAAATAGGTATGCTTGTAGGTTGGTAGCTACTAACTGTTATAAGAGCATCCAATTTGAGGAGGGGTTGAGATACAATATAAAGGTATTAGTGGCTCCACAAAGGGAACGAGTCTTCAAAACTTTGGTGGAGAATGTTAAGATTACCGAGGATATTAAACACGCAGAGCGTCAAAATAAAAAGTAATAAATGAGTGAAAATGAAAATAAGAGGGATTTGGCTCCTTCTAACTCTATTCGGCGGCTTAAGAAACGGGCTAGGTTTGATAAGTCTCCGCAGATTGAAGCACCGATTGCTACTTCTGAGATTCGGTTTTGTGGGGGTTATGGTAGCCACTATCCGAGTGAGTGTTTAAGGAGATTGGGAACTTGTCTACGATGCAAGTCTATGGAGCACAACATTAGGGATTTCTCGCTCTATTCTAAACAGGTTCAAGCTCTAGATCCTAGTTTGGTTCAGCTTCATAAGGAAATTCAATAGCCACCTAGTGGTCGTGGTCCGACCAAAAGTGGTAATGGTAAAGGTAGAGGTCAGAGGTCACCAAGCAGAAGTGTTAATCAGACTGAGGCTAAGCAGCCTGTTTTAGTATATGCGGCGAGGCACCGTGAGGATAGGGGCGCCGCTAACGTTATAAACGGTGCATTTTATATTAATTTTGTTCCATATTTTTCACTGATAGATATTGACTCAAATCACTCATATACAGCGAGTACTATTTTTGTAAATCTGGCAATTCCAATTGAGAGTACTTCCGGTGAGGTTTCTGTAATTAGTCCATTGGTTCAGACGGCACATGTTAATAAGATTTATAGAAGGTGTCCGCTGGAGATACAAGGTGTTGTGTTTCCAACTAATTTGATGGAGTTACCATTCGGGGAGTTTTATTTGATATTGAGAATGAACTGGCTCATTTAGCATTGAGTGAGCTTAGATTGTGCTACTAAGAGGGTAACTCTGAGATCTGAGGATGATATGGAGATTATCATGATCAGTGAGTGTTGAGATTATCTCTCCAATGTGATCTTCGCTCTAATAGTCGAAAAATTAGTTCGAAAAGGGTGTGAGGCATTTCTGGCTTATGTGCATGACTCGAGTTCCGTGGAGTTTAGATAAGAAAGAAATTTAAATAAAACAATTATACTATTATAAAAACATGCCACATTTTTTATATACTCATGATGAAATTTTTGGATCAAATTTAAATAAAAACATGCCTTAATCTTTAAGAAAATTTTTGGACCAAATTTTGTATCCCAACAAATTTAAGAGTGATAAACTGAAAATATGAAAATCCATCATGATTTTGATAGGACCTGATCCCCACAACTTTTGTCTTTGTTTCCTTCTTTTTAATTTTTATGTTATTCCAACTTTAATTTTATGGAAATTATCCCCAAATATTAACTTGCAACCTCAAAAAATCTAACCAATGAGTGGTTTTATTTTTGTGAGCTAAGATTGAGGTTTTAAGAGTATCAAAGTTAAAAGTTTAAATATCATACGGAAATTATATGTGAATTTTTTAAAAAAAGATATTTTTATCAATTAATTTAATTGTTAAATTATTTATTTTATTTAATATTTATAATAATTATTTCTAATTAAAATTGTGGATTTGATTATAACTTTTAAAAATAAAATCTTGAGTTTACTAACTTGTGGATTACATTTATATTCATTTCTTTTTCTTTTTAATGAAAACTTTCATTCATTTCTTAGTCAAAAGCCAATTTCTCATCTTATGATGAGCCCTTAGAAGGTTGAAAAGGCAAATGATATTTATATAAAATTTTTGGATTAGAATTATGATTTAATCATATTAATTTAATTAAGTAATAATTATAAAATTATTTTTTATGAAGAGTCAAATAATCAATGAGTATTTATATCTTTTAATAATCTTATATAATATTTAAAATGAAATTTGAGTTTTAAAAAACTATCATATTTTTATAATAAAAATTATATTTAAAAATAATTATCCACCAATCATAAAAACATAACTTCCACTCAAAAAGAGTCAAAAAATAAAACTTATGTATAATTTTTTGGGAATAAATTATATTAGAATATCTTAAAAAGTATTGTTTTTAGGTACCAATAAAATAGTGTCACATCATTAAATTTTAAACATAACAAAGTATTATTATACACTCATCTATATTTAATATTTTCTCCAACTTAATTTAATTTTAATTTAATTAATTAAAATAATAAAATTTTTAAATTATAAACAAACATATTTTCTTCTTTTACAAATTTGAATCATTTTGTCTTTTTCCCATAATTTTTTTTTGTGCAACCAATTTTTAAAAATAATGTGATGGGAAAGGTCCATAAAATAATTTCTCTATTGATGAGTGTATAATAATAATTTCATATCTTTAAAATTTGATGATGTGGTAAAATTTTATTGCTGCCTAAAAACCTTGATTTTTAGGATAATCCTAATGTAAGTTATTCCCTAATTTTTTTAGTATTCTTCATATCTATTTTATAATTCATATTCAGAGGCTTGTAATGACCTCTCAATAATGTGTCTTACCATTACATTCAATACTAATTAGTGTATATACATTATTTTAACCCTCATTGAGGTGTGACAATTTTTTCATAATTTTTATTATTATTTTCAAGTAGGTGCCTTAAATTCTATTATTAAAAAAAATACGCCTAATAAATATAAAACTAACATAATATCTTCAATTAACAGGTTGTAAATTCATTAAAATGCAACCAAATAAAGTAATACGTTATAAATTAATAAGTACAAAATATTATTTAACTCATCAACTTACAGTTCGATTACTTCTATATTTCAATATAGATTACTCTCCCACTAAACTTTTTCCCCTTAAAAATTTAATTGCAAACTAATAAACAATTCAATTTATTTAGACAAATCTAATTCTACAAAAGTAGCCACTAAATAAATCTTCAATAAAAAGTATATTGGCAAAGGTTTTCTCGACGTCAAATATTTTGAAGATTAATTATTTTTTATTTATAGGAGCTTCGATCACGTTTAAATTTTGGATACAATCTTTACTTGGCTTAGTTCTTGCATGTTATGTCTTCAATAATAGGTTGCTAAAAATCCTCAAAGATAAACAATTAAAAGTTTGAACAGCTTTGGTCAAAACATGCCAACTAAATAAGGCAATTTATAATTGTTTGCTAGATGTTCTTTTAAGTTACAACTAGTGTTGCATCCAACAGTTATAACTGGCATTAACTCATAACATAATTAATACATTTATAATTTATAGTTTGGGTCAATATTTAATATATTGTTGATGAAAATTTTTAATTTCATTTCACCAAAAAAAATTAAAAATTAATTTAAAAAGGGTTTAATAACTATCACATGTCTTTCTTTTTAATACATCCTTAAAAATATATATATATCATTTTATGAACCTTACTTATAAAGTCTAAATATTTCACCAACAATATATTTAAAAAAAAATTCTAATTACAATTATATTTAAAATTTTGGTTGTACTTATATTTATGGTAACAACTAGGATAAAAACTTTAATAATAGAAAACAATGAGAATGAAAATATTTCCAACCTTTTGATCAAAGCCATAAATTTATATGTAAATCATCAAAATAAAATAAACAAAAAAATCAACAGCCAACTTTTGTTTTTCTGTACTATTAACTATTTCAATACTTCTATTTTGATTTAGCCTTATCTCGGTTAGAGTATATATCTATATAAATTTAAAGCTTTCTTCGGAATTTTAAGAGAATTTAAATAAAAATATTAGTTTCCAAAAATAAGTTTAGACAAAAAAATAAAACTCGTTTAAAATATGAGTTAGACAAATATTTGAACATTTGAGGTTCGAGCCTAGTCCGACTCATTTGTTAAGTTTGTAATAAATATTGTGTTATTTTTTATATTATGTAATTTATAATCCATAAAATTTAAATCTATACATTACTACAATGGAAATATTAAAAAGTGTTTAGATGAATATATATATAATTTTAATAAATAAAAATATATAAAATTAATAATATTCAATTGAGAATAATATATTAAAATTAATAGAAACGAGTTTAAAATGAATTTGAGTTAACTATTTATAAATATGTGCAGACTCGGATAGAAAATTCATGTTTTGAGTTGAGCTAAACTCATGCAAAAATAAAGTGTATTAATATCATACTTAAACTCGATTCGGTCAATAAAAACTTCTAATTAATATTATTATTATAATAATCAGAAGAACATAATGATATAACACTATGTTTGGTTCAATGTATTGCTATTACAGGGCTAAACCATTACTGACCTAATCAGTGAAATCCACCGATTTCTAATCCCTCACATTTGCTCAGTTTAGGTGCTGCTTCAGTTTACCTCCCTGTTTTACCCTCCCGATTTCTAATCCAAGCGTCTTCTGTTCCTTCATTTTGCTTCTGCCGATTTGCTCCAGTTTCTACCGATTTGCTCCCTCTGTTTCTTTTCTTTTCTTTTCTGCCGATTTGATCCCTCGATTGAAATGTTCATTCTTCTTTTGCTGACACCCACAATGTAACTCCCACTGCTGGTGACTCTTTCGTCCGGTAATTTCTCGATTTCCCTTTTCTTTCTTATTTGGAGTTCACATTTTTAATGAACTATCTGCTAATTATAGATTTTAGATCTCTTTAATTTTCTGATAATTTTAGTGGGGTTTTGTTTTGAATTGTGTGGGATTTGAGAATTGGTAGGATCTAGTGAATTAGAATTGGGTGGCAAAACGAATTTGAGTTGAAACAGTGCTGACAAATTTGAAGTTCATATATGTTGAGTGAAACGAAACAAAAATATCAAACTTTTTGAACCTAAAGGAATGAAAGATCTATTTTTTTTTCTCAATCTTGCTGAAATTTCTTTAGTTCAGTGGTCTGCTTAAGTCAATTTTGACTTAGTACTAACTATTAGAGAGGCTAAAAAAAGGTTATTTTTTAGTACATTCCTAAATTGCTGTCGACATGTATTTAGTATTTGAAAGCTAAGGAACATTGAAGATTTTCCTCTTTCGCCTTTTTTTTGCATCCTGAATTTGTGGCTAAATCTTGAAATAGTTTTGAGAAAATTACATTCCGTAGACCCAAAGAATCTTCTAACTTTAGCTCACACTTGATCCAAGCAATCATTTTTTAGGTGGAAGATAGAGAGGCGATTGGGGGTTCAGCTTTTGGGGGACAAAGAGCTGTTTGTTGCACCGCAGATCTTGCAAAACTCGGTGTCTGTCCAGAAGGAGAAATGATTCATCGCCCTTCCACAAAGAATCCTGGCTGGCCTAAAGTGTTCGGCATCTCATTTAGTGAAGATGATGAGGTTACAACATTGCCATTAAAATCTATACAAATTACTAAAACCGGGATGTATAACTTGTACTTCATTCACTGTGATTTAAATCTTAAAGATTTGATTGTTGAAGGGAAAACTGTATGGAAAAACCCTACTGGCTATCTGTCTGGTAGAATGGCACCTCTGATGAACTTCTATGGCTTCATGTCCCTCGTTTTTGTGATCCTCGGAATCTTTTGGTTCATGCAATATGCAAGATTTTGGAGAGAATTTCTTCCTTTGCAAAATTTTATAACATTAGTGATAACCCTTGGCATGCTTGAGATGGCTCTTTGGTATTTTGATTACGCTGAGTTCAATGGGAGTGGAACCAGGCCTATTGGAATTTCACAAATGGATGCAACAGACTAAAAGGATGGTGGCAAAGCTGGATATATACAGGAAGTTCACAAATGCATTGGCAGTAGCAGTTATTGTCTCTATCGGTTGGATTTGCTACGAGGTAAATCAAGTCTATTACCTTTGATGCTTTCTTTAGGCTGCTTTATCAATAGACTTCAGCATATAATGTAGAAGAAAGCAAAGGACATGCTAGCAATTTAAGTGTAGTCTGGTATCTTTATGATGGGAAGTATAGGGTAGAGTAATCAAAAACTGCAACATATAGTGTGATGAAAATATAGCATTTTAGAAATAGCATCATTATCAAAAACCTGCTGCACCTTACAACTGCGAAACTCTACCTTTTCAGATTTACTTCAAGGCAAATGATGTTTACAACGAGCAGTGGTAGAATGCTTGGATCATCCCAGCCTTCTGGCAAATCTTATCTTTCTCTCTGCTATGTGTCATCTGTGTTCTTTGGGCTCCTTCTCAGAATTCTACGCGGTAAATATCTAACTTATTGAGCCCTAAGCTTCTCTTTCTGCCTTTCCTTTTCTACTACGGTTGTTTATGAACTATTTTATGGACATTCAAAATGAAAGAAGAAAAAACTTCATACTCACACCCTCAATTGTTTAAGATATTTCCTGATCGTTAATAAAGATAAAACTCGGCAACTTGAGATGTCTGTGTAGGCTTGATTACTTGTTTAATTTGTAGCTAGTTCCTCTGTGTTACGGAATTTAAAGATGTATGGCTGTTTTATATTGTGGTTGATTTTCCCGCATATTTTAGTTTCAGTGTTGATCTTTGAGAATTTTATTTCAATGTCTTTGCAGTTTCTTATAGTTCACCGTTTTGTTATTCCGATCTTAATAGGTATGCTTACTCTGGTGAAGCAAATGAAGATTTTGACAAAGATGATACTAATTTGACACTTATAAAACCCTCTCCAACACCTTCAAAAGATTTTAGAACTGTACCGAAAACTAGAACGGCGCAGGGCAGCAATGGAGCATCCTCTAATGGTGATTTGGAAGAAGACAAGACAGAGTGACATAAAAACCCCACCTGTGAATCTGTGATTCTTAGAACTCGGTTCAATACTCGGATTCACTTAAATCAAGGCCTTGTTATAGTTGTAACAATGATCCCACTTTTTTTTTGAACTGTAATGATATCAGGGTGGCCACCATTACAACCAAACATCAGATGTTGAGCTTTATCTTTCCCTCCTTTGATTTTATATTTTACATATTTTTTTGGTTTTACCCCAAAAGTTTTCATCAGTTAGTTGTTACCAGGGGAACAAACAATCCTAGTATGCCTTTTTTTTTTAATGTTAATATAGTTTGTGACATGTTATTTAACATGTTTTTTTGTATCGAACATTATCTACTAATGTTGCAGAACAATGGATACCATACTTAACCGGGAAAGCATGTACCATGACAATATAAAGGAGGTTCCAGCAATTGAGAAAATTGGAAAGGATTGTAAATATTGGAATTTGAGGAACTTTCCTGGACCAATATTTATCTGGCAGTTGTCTAATAATTATGTTAAATTATCTTTTATAGTATCATATATTATAATTTGAGTAAATTCATATAAGAATATTAATTATTAAGAATTTTATTAAATTATATATTTTAATTATAATATATTTAATAATAATTATGTTAATTTATATTTTACAGTATCATATATTATGATTTGAGTAAATTAATATAAGAATATTAATTATTAAGAATTTCATTAAATTATATATTTTAATTAAAATATATTTAATAATAATTATATTAATTTATATTTTACAGTATCATATATTATGATTTCAGTAAATTAATATAAGAATATTAATTATTAAGAATTTCATTAAATTATATATTTTAATTAAAATATATTTAATAATAATTATGTTAATTTATATTTTACAGTATCATATATTATGATTTGAGTAAATTAATATAAGAATATTAATTATTAAGAATTTTATTAAATTATATAGTTTAATTAAAATATATTTAATAATAATTATGTTAATTTATATTTTACAGTATCATATATTATGATTTCAGTAAATTAATATAAGAATATTAATTATTAAGAATTTCATTAAATTATATATTTTAATTAAAATATATTTAATAATAATTATATTAATTTATATTTTACAGTATCATATATTATGATTTCAGTAAATTAATATAAGAATATTAATTATTAAGAATTTCATTAAATTATATATTTTAATTAAAATATATTTAATAATAATTATGTTAATTTATATTTTACAGTATCATATATTATGATTTCAGTAAATTAATATAAGAATATTAATTATTAAGAATTTTATTAAATTATATAGTTTAATTAAAATATATTTAATAATAATTATGTTAATTTATATTTTACAGTATCATATATTATGATTTCAGTAAATTAATATAAGAATATTAATTATTAAGAATTTTATTAAATTGTATATTTTAATTAAAATATATTTAATAATAATTATGTTTAAATATGATTAAATTATTTATTATTGATAATAATAATCTTATTATAATTTAAATAACAATAACAATAATCATTTACCAAAACAATTTTATGCTAAGGGTATTCTAGTCATTTTAATTTTTTCTATTATGCTATTACACCTCTATTCCATTCAACCAAACACAAGATTACTATTACGCCTCCATTCCATTACATTCAACCAAACAGTGGATTAGCTATTACACCTCTAATCCAATACACCTCTAATCCCAATACACCTCTAATCCAATACACCTCTAATCCAATACAGCGAACCAAACGCACCCTAAGTTGTTGGATTCATTTCCTAAAGGAAAAATATTGGAAGAGGGAAGCAAATAGTAAAATCCCAGCAACGAAAACAAGGGCACGTTCAAAATTTGGTGCTTCAAAAGGATCAAACACTTGATATTTTCATCTCAAAGTTTGTTCAATTTCCCACCTGTTTGGAAAGCTTTGGATTGATCCCTGAGGTTTGGAAAGGCTCAAAGAACTTGCTTACAATCTTTTGCAGCTTTCGCGTAACCCCATATGTGGAAAGGACAAAGTAAAGACGAAATACATGATTGGAGTTCTTTTAACTCCGATATTAACCTCCCAACTCCATTTCCCTTTTCTTCAACAACTCCATGGAACTCTGTAAGCATTGAGAAGGTGGTGTTTCCTTCAAAACAATAGCTTCTAAGATGCAGGTAAACAATTTACAAGCATATTTATCATGTTTCAAAAGCTTTCATAATAATATAGACACATATTTCGGTACGAGTATGGATCATGAAAACTTTTCCTCAAAAAAACAAAGAAAAAGAAAAAAACATGGCCTGAGCTTTCCTTTCATAAAAAATTACAAAGATGATTAATATATACAAAGTACTTAAATTTGAAAATTAATACCTACTTACTAGAACTATTCATTGAACGAGCTACCAGGCTCAAAGGCTCGCTTAAAATTTGGGAGAATTTAGGCAAAAATATTAGGCTCGAAAAATGAGTTTGGACAAAAAAAATTAGGTCTGTTTAAAATATGGGTCGATCTCGAGCTTGAACATTCAAAGCCCGAGCCTAACCCAACCCGTTTTTAAGTTTAGAATACTTTATATTATGTAATTTACAACACATTAAAAAAATTTATATTAAATATATAATACTACTCTAATGTAAACATTAAAATAATGTTAAGATCACTGTATAAAAAAATTCAATAAATAAAATAATATATAAATTTATTAAATATTAAAATTATATAATATAAATATTTAAAGAAATTAAAAAACAATATGGGTGGGCCTAAAATGAGTTTTGATTAGTCTTTTACAAATATGGCAAGTTTGGGTAAAATTTTAGATTCATATTTTGAGTCAAACCGGGCTTGGACAAGTATAAAGTATGTTAATATTATGCTTAGATCTAATGTGACCCATGAGCACCTCCATTACTTGCTACCTGGATTTTTGTTTTGGACTTAATTAATATCTAAATTTGAAACCATAATATGATTATAAGAAGCAGCTTTAAATTTTGTCACATGATAAAAAAGATAAAAATATATATATAACTTTTTATAAAATTTAAATATTTTTATTTTTACCACGTACGTGTTTCCATATTAATACTCGTGAGTGCAGCATATATATATATATATATTTTTTAACGATGCATGTTAAACCTTCCAAGACATCCACTTCTTTTTTTTTGAATTTTTATAATTTATTATTATTATGAGGTGATATTGACAATTTTGGTTTCAAAATAGCTTTTTTTTAACATGTGGCAAGCATTTATTGGATGCTTATTATCACATTAATTTTTAAAGGGAAAATTAATGAGGTGCCAATTTAATAGATCAAATGAAAGCACAGATATGAAATTGATAAATGAATTCTCTAAATACCTAAATAATAATTTACCTACAAATTAGATATTAATTATTCAAAAGAAAATTTGAATTGTTCTTCTGTTTGATCTCCTGTAGTTGTTGCCTGCACTTCAATGTCTCAATCTAATAGAAATGGCTGCCCCCACTCCCTGGCCCTTCATCCAAACGTGCCACGATATCCCAATTTTTTTACTATTTCCCAGCATTCTTGCCCGTTAATGCCTAGGTTTTTAATTTTTTTTTAAAAGTAAATTTATTAATTTATTTAATTAATGGAATCATACAATTTAAGGAAAAATAATAATAAACACTTATCGCAGATGGTGAAAGACAAACTCTATCAAACAACAAAAGCTTTAGTCTTAGCATCAATGACACGTCGATAATTGACTATCACAACTCAAACACGACATATATGGAGTAATTGCAAGTACTTAATACGATAAGAAAATCAACTCTGGATGGTCCAAAAGCGACGAGCAAAAATCGATAAAAGAATTAAGCATTCACCAAACTAGAGAGGACGATAACAAAATCATCCTTAAAATCATTTGTAAAACTAAGGCTACATGCATAAACAAGACTAAAAAACGTGCTACAAGAATAGACAAAATCTTCTAAAACTAAAAAGTTATTAAATAATAAAAAAATAAACAAAAAAATATAAAACTTAAGACAACATAGGTCCAAATCGTCTATCCATTTTCCAAGAAAAATTACTGGTGGGTGGTGGAGTTTTAGCAAGCAACAGGCGATGTCGTCTATCCATCACAACTTGTGAAGGCAAAAAGATACCCATAAATTAGATCTTCAAACTGAAAAAAAAAGAAGACACGTGGAGTGAATTAGAAGCAGAAAGAAAGAAAATGTTGGTGGGAGTGAGAAAAAGATGAGAGATAGCTAACCCGAAGGCTGGTACTGCTACGGGGCAAAACAAAAGATAAGAAGTAAACAACTTGGGAAAAAAACAATTTTTTAGGTGTTAAATTTAATTTTTATTTCTTTATTTAATGAAAAATAATTTTAAGTTTTATTAGATATTATTTTTTAATTTCAAAGATAAATTTTTTATTAAGATTTAGAATCAAATGAAGATTTTAAATTGATTCAATGAGTAATATGAATCATTAAAAGTAAAAAAGAAAATTAATTTTTAATGAATCAATTACATATACTAAAATCGATTCGCAAGTAAATGTGCTAATCAATCAATTAAACCTATTATTTAAAAAATAGGTTTAAACAAAAATTGATATTTAAATTATATTAATTTTTCTATCTTATTACCTCAATTTTTTTTAATAGAAATGATACCTAAATTATATTTTCATTATTTAAATAACTCCTATTATTAGGTCTATTAAAAAACAATTAATTAAAATTTGGCACAGGGCACAAAAAGATACATAAGTATTATTATGTATTTATTTATGTATGATATACATTGTTAGTGGAGTAAAAAAAAACATTATAAGCGGGTTTAGGTTGATATCATTTGTTATAAGGGTATAAAAAATAAAATTTAAATAATTAAAAAAAGATACTTGATATCATCTTAGATTCACTTGTGGAGTATTTTTACTCCACTCACAGTGGATAGAGTAATTATCATGTCATACCCCAAAATATAGGGGTATAATTGAAATAATTAACTAAGAAATGAAGTATGCTTGATGGTTAAATAGTTAAGTGCCCTCCCTAAAGGTCTTAGGTTTAAGCTACCCCTCACCCATTTCTTTTACTTTTATTTTCAACAACCTAGGATAAAAACCACATTAAAATAATATATTATTAGGAGTAATATAATTAAACAAAAAATAGGCCTTAACCCTAACAGTTAAGAGCTTTCTTCCCCCTAAATGATCTAGATTCGATCCACATTCTTCCCCTTCCATCTTTTTTCAATCTGGTCAATTTTGGGTATATTGCCTAAGTCGCCCCCTAGGGTTCCCAAACCCTAGGTATTTAGTTTAACTTTCCCAATTGAACTTAGATTTTGTTTTCTCTTCAATTCCAATTAGAATTTTCTTTCCTCTCACTATTTTTTCCCTCTTTCTTTTCTTCTCTCTCATTTACATTATATTTTTCACCTTTTTGCTATTGAATATTTTCTTCCTCGTATCGAATCAACCTTATTTCTTGATTTCTTAGCAGTATCATCAAATAACATCCTTAATATTTTCCAAGAATTAGTAAGTACATCTTAATCCCAATGATTAACCTCAAATTATTATAGAATTTCTGTCCAACACTAATCTCGCGACTGATTAAATGATCTCTTATGATTCTTGCCAAAATCTTTCGTAAATTTTGTTAAATCTTGATACCACTATTAGTTCATGTGAATTTGCTATTGAAGGATCAAATTTAGGTGTGTCAGACCAAAATCGAGCGTAAGGAACTTCAATTGCACTTCCGGTGAAAGGTGTATGTCTTTTCCCAAGTGAATTGGTGGTGATTGTGTATAGAATTAGGGCAATAGTCTCCTACACAGGCGTGTGAACTACACGACCATGTACCTCTGAAACCCTAGGCTAGTTCATGAACCACACAGCCACAACTTGGCACACGGCTGTATATCCCCTATAAGTTAATTTTTACATTTGTTACATGACTACAATCTGTTACATGGGCTAACCACACAATCATGTATTGTAACAGCCAATTTTTGATAAAAACAAAACAGTGGTTTCGAGACTACAAATCCGAGTCCAGAAAGAAAATTTATTTTAATAATATTTTATGATCTACAGTATGATAATAATATTGTGTGAAATTTTCATAAAGAAACTTTATCGATTAGAAGTTTAATTTGATAAATGACCAAATTGCACAAAGTGCAAAAGTTGAGTTTTATTAGCTAAAAGGATTAAATATCCATAGAAATTTAAATTGGAGGTCTTTATATGGTAATTAGACCATTAATAAAAAGTTAGTAGATATTTTTGGATGATTCATCCATGGAAAATTAGAAAAAGGCTAAGGACTAAATTGAAAATCAAAATAATTAAAGATGATAAATTAATTAAATAACAAAATGTTATCATTTATCATCATCTTCCCCAAATATTTTGTATGGAAACCCTAGGAAAGAGAAAGAAATCTTTCTTGGCCAAATTAGGTAAGTATTCAAGCCTGTTTTTAGTAATTTTTATATTTTTGAGATCGGGATAATCTAATCTAGCTATTTTGGGGATCAATTTCTAAAGTTATCAAAGTATGAAAATTTTTCCATGGATGAATATGCTGAAATTTTGATATTTATGGTAGAATTTAAAAGGTTTTTGATAGATAAACAACTTTTACAAAGTGAATTTTGATGAAAACATAATTTAGGGACTAAATTGAAAAGTTATAAAATTCATGAAAAAATTCTAAATTTTATGAAATACATGGGCTATAAATGTTACATGTAAAAATTGGTTGGGCTTGGAACAAGGATTAAATTGTATGAATTTCATTTTTCGAGCTTAGGGATAAAATAGTCATTAATTAAAAATTTAGGGGCAAAATGGTATTTTTTCCTAAGATGTGAATTGAATTGAATTGAGTTTAAATTTTATTAAATTTATGTTAAATTTACTCATATAGATCTAGATATACTAAATTTGTAGTTAGAACGAAGAAAAGAGAAAAATGTCGGATTATTAGATTTTAGGTACACAAACGTTTGTCGAGGTAAGTTCGTGTAACTAAAATTGTGTATATTTACATGCTTGAATTAAATGTTGTGTATGCGAATTATATAAATATCACATATATATATGACATTGAAAACATATCCGACAAAGCCCAATAAATGATAAATGATAAAAATGTTACTTTTATGCTTGAAAAGAATGTGAATGTGTTTATTTGAATTATATGAATGTTATATATGTATGAAATAATCACCTGCCTAATAATGCCTGAAAATTGTTAAATCCCATTTGAATAAATGAAAATCGATGGATGCATGATTTCCCGTAATGAATATAGTTCATCATATGTTGCGGACAGGATTTAGCTCGGACAAGTAATCCTGATATAGCCCTCTCGAGCATCTTGTTATATAGTTCCTGCGAGCATATTGATCGGTAGTGGTTTAGCATGTGTTGCGCACTACTGCAGCTCTTTGTGAGTGACTTGATATGCAATCAGTTGTGATCCAGCATATAATGCAGACACAAACGCAACTCTACATAAGCATCCTAATATAGGCTCTTATGAGCTTCCTAACATGGCTCGCTTGAGATCCCTGTTACCTTATCTGGTGCTTCTTGATAGTATCTCTTCGGAGATATCTGACAAGCTCTATGAGCTTCCTGAGTAAAACTCTTATGAGTTTCTTGTTTAGCCCAGATAAGTGTCATGTTACATGGTTCATCTAAGCATCCTTATATGTGGCTCGAAAGTGTGCTCCTTAGTTATGTGCCCTAACGGGTACCTCTGAATATGAATTGACGGATCTTGATTTGTACACTTCGAATATACTACCTGTGTATCCATCGATATTTCAGACAAATTTAACGGAAAAAATCTTGACATGAGAAGATATTAATAAGAAATAAGTTATTACACTTATCTCCTTGAAATACATGAAAATGATGATACATGAAAATTGATATATGGAAACATGAGATGGTGATATTTGTACATGGAATTTATTTGATGAATATGTTCATCATTGATTATAGATTTGTACACCTTGAGTGTACTACTCGTGTGACATTGATATTTCGAATGATATGAGTAAAGTTCTGACATGAAATAATCTGAACTTGAGATGAATTATTATGAAAATATACTTGTAATATAAAGATATGATTTATACATGCTAAATGAATACGTGATATGGAAAGCATATGTGCCTGGAAATCTGATTGTTGTAGAGCTCATATATGTTTCTTGATGATATTGTGGATTGTATGACTAACAAGGGCAATGAGGATATGTGTAGGGCTTGAGATCAAATTGATTGAATGTGCCTTACATGTTTATCTTGAAATAGATGAATGGTAAGTTAAGTACCATGTTATATGAGCTTACTAAGCATTATATGCTTACTTAGTTTTATTTCCCTATTTTATAGAAAATCAGAAACTCGTTGGATTGGAAGCTTGGCTGAGATTACTCACACTATCCATCGGCCCATTTTGGTACATATGGTAAATCAGTTATGGTTATAATGGCATGTGTAGGTTAATTGACCATATTGGCATGTAAATGGTTGATTGTAATTTAGCTATTAGAATGGCTAGTAAAGATTTGTTGTGGTAAAATTATAAGGTTATGGCATAATGAATATTCATGTGTTCAGTGTGGTTGATTAAATTATGTTAACATGTATGTTCACAAAAGGATAAGATTAAAAACATGAATGCATGTAATGATGTACCATATTAGATGTTGGAATTAACTTGGATGTAATGCTTGAATTGGCTGGTATATACTTGTAAGTTTTGGTATAGGTTATTGACAAATTTGAGTGAGAAATAAAGCTAGGAAATGGCTTTCTTTTATCCACACAGGTAGACACACGGGCATGTGTTATGACCGTGTGTGACACACGGCCTGGTACATGGGCGTGTGGTTAGGCCATGTGTCCCCTACATCTTAAATTTGAGAAACAAAATACTTAGAATTGAGCACATAGGCAAAGGCACATGTGTGTGTCTCAGCCATGTGTGCTACACGACTTAAAACACGGGTGTGTGTCTTGGCCGTGTGAAACCTACACTTAATTTTGAAAAATTTAATTAACCACACGGCCTAGCACACAGGCGTGTGGCTAGCCATGTGGTACAAGTCAGAGAGCTACATGGTTTCGAACACAGCCTGCAGGACAGGCGTGTCTCCTGGACCACATGGGCTTGTGTGCCCTGCATATAGGAAAATTTTAGAAATTTTGTGAAAAATTCTATGAGTTCCCGATTTAGTCCCGACTTGATTCTAATACACATATTAGGCATCGAGGGTCCATTTAAGGGACGTTATGAATAATCTCGGGAAATGAATAGTAATTAACCTGAATTATTTGTAATTGTTTTGTAAATTCTAGTAATACTCTGTAACCCTATTCCGACGATGGATACGGGTTAGAGATGTTACATGTTCCCCCTTCCACATAGTCCTTAACCTCTCAAACGGTCGACCACACGATCGTGTGACCTTTCTTTACAGTTTTACCCAAAAATTTTATAATATGTTCAGTTTAGTCTCTGTATCTGCCCTGAATTCTTTTTAGAGTTTTTATTTGATCAATTAAGTCCTTGATATTGTGTTATTTTGGAATTTATGATTTAATGACTAAAGTGTTATGACTATATTGTATGGGAAGTTAATATTATAGGCTTCTGTCTTTGTGAAACAGATAAATTGTTAGTGTTAATCTTGTTACCACCCTATTGGACACATGTTAAGCATGTCTATTTTTTTTACATGATATTGTAACAAGCATATCATACTACATTGCATGGGGTGGGATGACTGTACGAAGGAAGTACTTGCAGTTTAATAATCTACTAACATTGTAGTTCATTCATGAACTAAGTGGCAATTTATCTACAAATATATGGTTCGATCACGAACCAAGTGACAGTTTATCTACAAATATTTTTATCTAAAAATACTGGTCGTTTACCCACAATTTTTACAAACCCAATGGCATATTTTATCTACAATTATGTTGTATATCCATAATAAGTGGCATTTTATCTGCAAATCAGCAGTGGTTTATCCACAACTCAGTGTTATAAAGTTGGATGAGTTCTAGGGAACTCATAGTGTAGCGTGTAGCGAAGTGATAAGACCTTTTTTCTGATAAACTGAAATTGCATTGCCATTTCTAAGCATGTGCATATGAAACATTGAATTCTGAAATGTTACAATGATGTGCTATTCTGATAAACCCATACTATGAAATTATGAATTGCTATACGAATGTGTTTATTCTAAATATTTTTATCTTGCATGTTATATTTGTTATTCCATACTGATTTTCTTATGATTGGATGCATATTAAGCTTCTTAAGCTCACCCCTTTTATTTTTCATCTTTATATACAACCCACTAGGTTAGGACACGGGTGCAGCATTTGAAGCGCTCGGAATCATTTTTTCTATATACAAAAGTATTTTAGGCATATTTTTATAATTCATGTTATTTTGGAATGTATTGCTTTATTTAAATTGTGGCATAAGACTTAAGTATAAGGTTTATCAGTATACATGATATTTAATTTGAATTTAGGATATTGAGACAACGATTTAGATTTAATTATGCATAAAATAATTTTGATTTTTCTTACTTAAAACTAAGTTAAAAATCACATTTCCGCTGTTAGATTATAAATAAATTTTGAGTAATAAATAAATTAGAAATTAAGTAAGTTTGCAAAAGTAATCACCGTTACAAGGAAAATGTTAAACTTAATCGGTTTTTTTAGCTCGTGAGTTTTTTTTCTAAAAATAGGCTAAGTTTTCTTCTAAGATAAAAAAAATTAAAATGACTATTTTATAAACTCCAATAGCTTACTGAGTCATTTTAATGGTCGATGTAATCTCTCAAATTCGGGCCTAACTTCTAGGCCGGGCTAGGGAGGTTACACTTAGTAGTATCAAAGCCAGGTTCACAAAACTCAGACTGTGGAAAATTGAATGAGACTGTATGTATACATTAAAAAGGGGTATTTTGGGAAAAATCATGCCACAATTTTTTGAAAAATTGGTTTTCTATAGGAAACTAAATCCGAGACTCCGATGTCGATCCTACTTTAGTTACTATTACTTTTGAAAATTTAGATAAATTGTAATCTTCAGATTGTAAATACTCAGGAAATAGTTAATACTTGAACTTTTATGTGAAAATTGTAGATCTACTTTAGACTCTAAATTTTTGTAAATATTTTTATGAATACTAGAGGTAGATGTAGTAAGGGTAGGTCGCATATGGCTGCACCTGTTGAGCCATCTACTATTCAGAGAGAAAATCCATTCTCTGAGGAAAAGTAGTAGAGAACTCTACCGCTAATGGTCATAAAGGTTATGAGAACGAAGATGATCCAGTGTTATGGTAATGTTGAAGGTTCTGCAAAGGGCTGCTGGAGCCCAAACTAGATCAGGGAGTCGTGGATCTGATATAGAGAGGCTCCAATCGAATAGGTCTAAAATACTTAGGGGTATTGCTGAAACAACATCTATCGTGGTCAAATACTGGATGAAGTCGACGGAGAGAATCCTGGAGGATTTAGATTGCACTCCAAAATAAAAACTGAATGCCACTGTGTCCTTATTAAGGGATGAGGCTTACCACTAGTGGCAGTTTGTAATAAGGGGCGTATAAGTTAAACGTCTGACCTAGGAATATTTTCAGGAAGCTTTTTCAAAAGAAATATGTGGGCACTAGGTATGTGGAAGCCTGCAGACTTGAGTTTATCGAGTTAAAGCAAATAGATAAGACTGTGTCACAAAATGAGGCTGCATTTTTTATACTTAGCCGCTACGCCCAAGGAATGGTTGCAACAGCGCAGGACAAATGCGTGAGGTTTGAAAATGGGTTGCGTTTCGCATCAAGATACAAGTTGTTCCACACTAAGAACGGGTGTTTGAGGCCATAGTGGAGAAAACCAAAATTGTAGAGGAGATTAAATAAGTGGAACTCAAAAAATAGGAGAAAAGTAAAGTCCTAGTTAAGAGAGATTCTAGTTCCACTAGTTTAACTTCTCGTCCTATTAAGCGAGCTAGAGAGGGTAGACAGCAACAAGGGATTGCTGCAACTAATTCTAGGGATAATATTCCTAATTTTACGTATTATGGAAAATACCATACGGGTGAGTGCTGGAGAAAATTGGGGGTGTGTTTGAGAGATGGGTTGATAGAGCATGTAGTAAAGGATTATCCTTATCGGTTTGAGTAGGCGTAAGCTGCGGCTGAAAATTAGGCCCACAACTATAGATCAGGTTAGTTTCCTCTTAAGGGCCGAGGTTAGAATATAACTACAAATACTATAGCAAATGGAGCAAACCAAATTGATGTTAGACAGCCTGCCCTCATTTACGTTGTTAGAGGTTATGAGGATAGACATACGCCTGATGTCATCATAGGTATTTTTACCATTTATTCGGTCTCATAATTTGCCCTTAGAGACATAGGATCCATCCATTCATATATTTCTTGTAATATGTCTGAAAAACTGAGTGTTGGGGTAGAGAAAACCACTATTGGTATTATCGTAGTAAGCCCTTTACGACAATCGGTCATTGTAAATAAGATCTACAGGAGATGTTCATTGGAGGTTCAAAGGGTAGTGTTTCCAGCGGATCTTATGGAATTACCTTTTAGAGAGTTCAATTTAATTCTAGGTATGGACCGGTTAGTGGAACATCAAGTTAGCTTAGATTGTGCCTCTAAAAGGGTAACTTTGAAAATGACAGAAGGTAGTAGATCGTCATAGTTGAGGAGCGACAGGACTATCTATCCAATGTAACCTACGTTATGGTCACCAAGAAGTTAGTTCAGAAAGGGTGTGAGACTTACCTAGCATATGTAATTGATGGAAATGCAAACAGCTCTATCATAGATAGTATCCGAACAGTTAGGGAGTTCCCAAATGTATTTTCCAAAGAGCTACCAAGGTTATCTCCAAATCGTGAGGTAGAATTCAGAACTGAACTGTTGCTACGAACCGCTCCAATATCCATTGCTCCCTACCGCATGGCACTTAAAGAGCTTCAAGAATTAAAAATCTAACTTTAGAAGCTTTTAAATCACGAGTTTATTAGACTTAAAGTTTCTAATGGGGAGTTCTAGTCCTATTTGTCAAAGAGAAAGATGGATCCTAAGGTTGTGCATTGATTATAGACAGGTTGAATAAACTGATCGTTAAAAATAAATATCCTTTGTCTAGGACTGATGACTTATTTAATCAATTCTATGGTGCAACAATGTTTTCTAAGATGGATTTAAGGTCTGGGTATTACCAACTAAAGGTAAAGAAAGTGGATGTGGCCAAAATCGTGTTTAGGACTCGATAAATTTAAAGTTTTCTTAGTTTAGCCGGATACTATAGTAAATTTGTTAAAGGGTTCTCCCTGATTGCCGTTCCATTAACAAAGCTATTAAGGAAGAATGTTTTGTTTAAATGGACGAAAGATCAACAAGTTAACTTTGAAAAGCTAAAGGTTATATTAACTCAAGCCCCATATTGATTCAACCCGAGTCAGGAAAAGAGTTTGTGGTGTACAATAATGCATCTTACACTAGCCTTAGATGTGTGTATGCAAGGCGGAAAAGTAGTTGCCTACGTGTTGAGGCAGTTGAAATAGTATGAGTGTAACTATCTAACACATGACTTGGAGTTGGCATTAGTGGTATTCGCAATAAAAATCTGGATACACTACTTATATGGTGAGAAGTGCTACATCTATACTGATCACAAGAGTCTCAAGTACTTTCTCACCCACAAAGAGTTGAACCTAAGGCAACAGAGGTGGATAGAACTACTAAAAGAATATGACTATGTAATTGAATACCACCCCGAAAAATTCAATGTAGTGGCAGATGCTCTAAGCAGAAAATAGATGACAAATCTAAGAGTAATGTTTGCTAGGTTAAGTCTAGTAGGTGGTGGAGGCTTACTAGCCAAACTACAAGTGAAACTCACTTTAGGTAATGAGATCAAAGCTAGAAAACTCTTAGATGTGTCCTTGTTACCAAGAATTAAACAAGTGAAGGACGAAAAAATTGAAGATTTTGGATTCAATGACGATGATATTTCGTGCTTCTGAGAGAGGTATTGTATGAATGATAACGATCTAAAACACATCATTCTTCGAAAGTGCATGCTAGCCCTTATGTCATGCATCCTAGAGGAAATAAGATGTTTCAAGATTTAAGGGAACTGTATCGGTGGCCTGGACTGAAACTAGACGTGACAAATTGGGTAGCTAAGTGCCTAATGTGTTAGCAAGTGAAATCTAAACACTAGTTCTCTCCGGGCCTTTTGTAACCAATTAAAATATCACAGTGGAAGTGAGAGTGAATAACGATGAACTTTGTTAGTAGGTTACCCTTAACACCTATTAAGAAAGATTCAATTGGGTGATAGTTGACCGATCAACTAAGTCAGCTTATTTATTACCAGTCTGCACGGATTATTCTTTGCAAAAGCTGGCTAAGTTGTATATTTCAGAGATTGTAAGGTTGCATAGTGTACCCGTATAAATTATTTCAAATCAAGATCCCTATTTTACATCTCGATTCTAGAAAAAGCTTCATGAGGCACTAGGTACTCGTTTGGATTTTAGTACTGTTTTCCATCCACAAACTGACGAACAATCTGAATAAGTCATTCAAATATTGAAAGATATGCTAAGAGGCTACATTATCAAATTCTAAGGTAGTTAGGAGGAACATTTTCCTTTAGCAAAATTTTCCTATAACAATAGCTTCCAGTCGAGTATAGAAATAGCACCCTACGAAGCCTTGTATGGTCGTAAGTGCCAAATATTATTGTGTTGGACTGAACTAAGTGAAAAGAAAATTTTGGGTCTAAAAGTGGTACAAGAGTCTGAGAGGAAAATTAAATTGATCTAGGATAGATTAAAAGTAGCTTCAGATAGGCAGAAGTCGTATGCAGACCTAAAGAGAAAAGACATTGATTACAATATTGGAGATCAAGTCTTCTTGAAAGTGTCCCCATGGTGGAAAGTGTTGAGGTTCGAATGAAAGGATAAGTTAAGTCCTAAGTTCATTGGACCCTACAAAATCCTTAAAAGAGTTGGTCCAATGGCATACCGATTAGAATTACCTCTAGAACTGGACCAAATTCATGATGTATTCCACGTCTCCATGTTAAGACGATACCGATCCGACCCTTCCCATTTTTTTTAATCAAAGAGATTTAAGTCAATCCGGATTTATCCTTTGATGATAAACCCGTACATATTTTAGATTGCAAGGTAAAGGTTTTGAGAAGGAAATGAATCCCACTTGTTAATTGAAATAATTAACCAAAAAATGAATTAAGATTGATGGTTAAGTAGTTAAATTTCCTCCCTAGAGTTCATAAGTTCAAGCTACCCCTCTCCTATTCTTTTTCCTTTTTATTTTCAGCAACCTAAGAACAAAATCGCACTAAAATAAATATTGTTGAAGTAAAAAAGCTAATAAGAAATAAACCTTAGGCTTAACAATTAAAAGTTTGCTTCCCTCTAAGTGATCTAGGTTCGAGTCACACTCTTCCTTTGCTTTTTTTTTTCAATTGACCAATTTTGGGTATATTGTCCAACTTTTCCCAATTGAACTTGGATTTTGTTTTCTCTTTAATCCAATTAGAATTTTCTTTCCTCTCCCTATTTCTTCCTTCTTTCTTTTATTTTCTCTCATTTACATCATATTTTTCATCTTTTTGCTATTGAATATTTTCTTCCTCATATCGAATCAACCTTCTTTTTCGATTTCTTAGTGGTCTCATCAAATAACATTCTTAATCTTTGCCAAGAATCGAAAGTACATCTCAATCCTGATGATTGATCTCGAATTTTTCTAGAATTCCTATCCAACGCCAATCTTGCGATTGATTAAATGTTATCTTACGGTTCTTGCCAAAATCTTTCATTAATCTTGTTAAATCTTGATACCAATGTTAATTCATGTGAATTTATTGTTAAAAGGTCGAATTTAGGTATGTCAAACCATAATCGACTGTAAAGAATGTTAATTGGACTCTTGATGAAAGGTATGTATCTGTTCCAAGCAAAACGGTGGTAATCGAATGTAGGATTAAGGCCACACGATCTCTCACACTGGTGGACAACACGACCATATACCTTTAAAACCTTAGGCTATTTTGTGAACCAAACGGCCATGACCCTTCCATACATGGCTGTGTCTCCCCTGTAGGTTAATTTTTACATTTGCCACATAGTCACAGTCTGTTACACGGCCCAGCCACATAGTCATGTACCCTCTTCCACACAGCCCTTTGCCTCTTACACGATTGACCACACAGCCGTGTGACCTTTATTTACAGTTTTGCCTAAAAATTTTATAATATATTTAGTTTAGTCTCTATATCTATCCTGAATTGTTTTTAAAGTTTTTATTTGATCAATTAAGTCCTTGATATTGTGCTATTCTGGAATTTATGATTTAGTGACCAAAGTGTTATGACTATATGGTATGAGAAGTGAATATTATATATTTCTATCATTGTGAAACAGATAAACCGTTAGTGTTAATATTGTTACCACCCTATTGGACACATGTTAAGCATGACTAATGCTACTGTTGAACTGAATATGTGTTAAGCATGTCCTTTTTTTTACATGATACTATAACAAGCATGTCATATTGCATTGCATGGGGTGGGACAACTGTATGGAAGGAGTACTGGCAGTTTAATAATCTACAAACAGTGTGGTTCATTCATGAACCAAGTGGTAGTTCTTATCTGCAAATATGTTGTACATCCAAAATAAGTGGCAGTTTATCTGCAAATATATGGTTCGATCACGAACCAAGTGACAGTTTATCTACAAATAATTTTATCTAAAAAAACTAGTAGTTTACCCACAAATTTTACAAACCCAGTGGTAGCTTTTATCTGCAATTATGTTGTGTACCCACAACAAGTGACAATTTATCTACAAATTAGCTATGGTTTATCCATAATTTGGAGTTATATAGTTGGATGAGTTCTAGGGAACTCATAGTGTGGTGTGTAGCGGTGCGGTGCAACTTTTTTCTGATAAATTGGAATTGCATTGCCATTTATAAACATATGCATATGAAACTACAAATTCTGAAATATTACAGTGATATACTATTCTGATAAACTCATAGTATGAAATTGTGAATTATTATATGAATGTGTTTATTTTAAAGATTGTTATATTGCATGCTATACTTATTGGTCTATGCTGATTTTCTTGTAATTGGACGCACACTGAGCTTCTTAAGCTTGCCCGTCTTATTTTTCATCTTTACAGATAACCCACCACGTTAGGACACGGGTGCAACATTCACAGGGCTCGGAATCGTTTTTTCTATATACAAAAGTATTTTAGGCATATTTTATAATTCCTGTTATTTTGGAACAGTGTTGCTTTATTTAAATTGTGGCATGGGACTCAAGTATAGAGTTTATTGGCATACATGATATTTAATTTGAATTTAGAATACTGAAACATGGATTTAGATTTAATTATGCATAAAATAGTTTTATTTTTTCTTAATTAAAAGTAAGTTGAAAATCACATTTCCGCTACTAGATTATAAATAAATTTTGAGTAATAAAGGAATCATCGTTAGAAGGAAAATGTTAAACTTCATCAGTTTTGTTAGCTCGTGGGTTTTTCTGAAAACATACTAAGTTTTCTTCTAAGATAAATTTTTTTTTTAAAAAATGACTGTTTTATAAACCTCAATGCCTTACTAGGTCATTTCAGTGACCGGTATAATCTCCCGAATTCGAGCCTAATGTTTAGGTCAGATTGGGGAGGTTCTATGCCATTTATTCATATAAAAATAATTCAATTTTTTTATAAAATTAAAAAATTAAAAAATATATAAAAATCTAAAATGCATCTTTATTTTTTAAAATTTATTTTATATTATATTAATTATATCATTTTCAAGTATAAATAATTTAATATATATAATAAAAAATAAAATAAAAAATTTTAAAAATTTTATAAAATTCAAAACAAAAATTTAAATTTTTTTATAAATAAGTAATTTTTAATTATATAATATAAATTTATATAATATAAAATATAAATAACTCAAAATATATTTATACTAAAAAAATAAAAAAAATCTAACTTAAATATTGACTGATCAATGTCAATCAACGCCAATAAATACTTGGTTAACAGTGCTCAATGGCCGTTCAACAATAAATGCTTATGTGACTTTTTTTTTTCACGTTTTTCTATGTAATTAAGACAGATCATTGTTGGTCATCTTTGACTAACGATGGATTAAGGTACCAACGTAAAAAAAAAAAGTTGTCTAGGTACCAATATAAAAAAAATGTATAATTTAAGTATCAATTTACCGATTAAATTTTTATAAATAAGAAAAAAATCAAATGAAAAAAATATAGATCTTAAATGACTTGTGAGAAAACATATGGCTCAACTCTTTGAATCATTATTTAAGATCAAAATAAATTAAAAAAATCTGAAATTTTAGAATTATTCTAAAATTTTAAGAACTTTTTATATTTATATTTATATTTTTTTTCTTTTTTCTCATAATTTTGAAAAATTTTGTTAGAAAGAAATTCTCAATTTTTTACAACTTTTTTTTGGAAATTTAGTTACTATTTTGAATTTTTTAAATTTCATTATTTTTTTAAAAAGCAGAGTTTACTTATAATTATAATTTCAGTATTTTTATTATTTTCAAAAAAATTTGAATTTTTTATATTTATATATATATTTGTAATTTTTGGTTTTCTAAAATTGTTTAGATTTTTTTTTTTGCATAAATATATTTTGAGATTTTTAGAAATTTCTTATAGCTTTTTTTTTGTGGATTTTATGATTCTTTTTTATTTTTCATTTTATTATAATTTGGTTGTGATTTTATCTTCTTCTTTTTTTTGTGGCTTTTAATTTAGAGATTTTATGATTCATTTGGATGCTTATTGCTAATATTTGGTTTTTTTTCTTTAAACAGAAAATTTATGTGATGCTAAGATAATGAAGAGAATAAAAATATAGCTATCAAACTGATAATTTACGAATCATATGGGGCCAAATTATGCATTCAACTTTTATATATAAATTGAAATGTTATCTTTGAACTCCTCCATCTGTTGGCTATACACTCAATCCAATAGAATCTGTCTCTTTGTGGTGCCCCACTCCCTGGCCCTTTCTACTTTTCTTATTTTTTCATTAAATTAAATTAAATTTTATTAAACAATAATTTGCCCATTAACTTTTTATAATTTGCTTAGAATTAAATGAAGATTTTAAACTATTAAACCCTTAACATTTACAAAGTAAATATTCTTATTGAATCAATCAAAATCAATTTACAAGTAAAATGTGGTGGGTCAATTTTTTTAAATACATTATTTAAAAAAAATTCATACCATTCTATTAAATCTAGTTTTGGGAGGACATGTAGCTCCAACTCTTTGAAATTATGAGTTAAGATAAAAATAATATTTTGTTAACTAAAATAAGATAATAAAGTAACTTGTCTCTAAATTAAATAACTCTAACAAGAAATTTAAATATTCTTTTATATGCATTGCATGTATAATTATTGATGAGTAAGATCAACAAGAAAAGAGACACAGAGGAAGGAGTACCGGTTCACTTAATATGGGTGAAGAGCAGGAGGAGTTAATTGTACAAAGGATGTTGGGATTACAAGGAATTGTGCTGAGGAGTGACGACAATAAAGGAAACTTGAATGCTTGAGAATCGATTAGTTTTTCATTGTGCTAGGGTATTTATAGGGGAAGTTCAGTGTTTGGTGGCATTGATGTGGTAATCATGCTATCATGCCATCATTGCAGGACATATGAAGACATTTGTGATGGGACACATTCTGTCATTTTTTTTAAACTGCAGTGCAAGGTGATTAAGCCCACATGAGATTGGTGGCCTAGAGAGTTACAATCTGTAAGGAAAAGTGGGCGTCAAGCGAAAACTTAAAAAAAAAACAGGTGGCTATTAGAATCTTCGATCTTTTACTGATTGACTAATAAATAATAAGTACAAAAATGTCTTATGAGGACCTTGTTGTGTTACCTTGTGTCCCAAGCTGAAGGGATATAATAATAATATTTTATTAAAATCGAATTATAATAATTTATACAAGAATTAAAATAAATACCAAAACAACCTAAAAGAAAAAATTAGGACACTATGAAATACATCAAAACATAGAAATAAAAAATGAATAAGAAAAGACAGAATCGAACAAAAGAAGAACATGTGTGGGGTAACATATACAGTACTAGCTACAATGTCATGTATCCTATTTGAACACGTGTCGGTCAGTTGTAGTACTAGATAAACTGTCTTACTTTTTTTGTGATTTACATATAAAAAAATTAAAATATTATTTGGAAAAAGAAAAGAAAATATATGGTACGTGGCAAGCATAGATTAGTAGAAACAGAAGTGGAGGCAGAAGAAATTTAGTTCCACTCACAATGTAATAATTGGGCCCAGAAAAGCAGTAAAGGAAGCAGGTGGATGAGTTTGGTTCACAGGAGAGGGAGAAAAGGGATAAACGACGTGTGGTTTAATTCACCTTTTGGGAGCTTTCTTCTTCAATCAATGGAAGACAAATCACGGTGGAGGGGTCACTCTCTCCCTGCCTTTCAATAAATATATTTTTGTTTCTCCAACCTCATTATACCCTTTTGATTCAGTGCATCTCTTTCTCTCTCTCTCTCTCTTTCAATACCTATTTTTACTATTCACTCGATTCCCCACACAGAAGCCGAAAGTTTAGTTATGTTTATGTTTTGACATGGATTAAAATATATTGTATTTTTAAAGTCTTGATATTAATTTAAATTTTAAAAATAATATTATTAAATCTCAAAAGTTTTTGGTCATGCAAATGGTTGTTTCAAAAATTTGCTAAAGCTTCGATCCCCAATGGAGTAAACGCAGGTCTGAAGGGGTTATTTCCATTTTACCCCTTTTACCTTTTAACTCTATTATTATAATATTATTTTTAACATAAATATAATTAAAATTATTATTTAATATCAATTTTTTAATGGATTCAAATATTGTGTTTTTTTATTCTTTAAAAAATGTATAATGTTTTTATTTGTTAAAATAATATTTAGCATTGTTATAAAAATTGATTAACATTAAAAACTAATTAAATATTATTTATCATTTAATATAATCAATAATTTTAAATGATTAAAAAATAATTAATTAAAATATTTATAAAAATATTGTGATACATATTATTTTATTAAATAAAATTAAAATTTCACATGTTTTTAATAATTTTATAAAAATAAAATATTTTAGTCATTTTCTATCATTTCTAATATAATATCTTTAATAGTCATTTTCTATTCTCACATCACCATTGTAGTTGCGTTAGAATCCAAACACACACCCCACAGTTGTTTTTAATCCTGTTGATATAATATCCAATCTCATCGCTACAGTAACTAATTTCGTTATCATCGCTGTTTTTAACTTCACCAGAAATAAACTGATTGCCAATCCAAACGAAGCCTCTCCATAAACCGTAAAATAAACATAAAAGATATCTTAATAAGTGTTGAATGTAGTAATAAATCATATCACATTCTTAAAAAGAACTCAAGTAGTAAAGAGAAAAAAAAGGAACATGAAAGAGAGTAAAGCTAAGGAAATGATGGCATTATGCAATTTTTTTTACTTGAATAGTTAAAATTAGTAAAAAAATCATGGCAATTTTAGCATTTTTGTTCTTGATACATGCACAAATAAGGTGAAATTTATTAAATTTCATTCACTAAAGCTGTCAATTTTGCAAATTTGAGAAATCAGTCGACTTGCAATTACTTTTTGGATAAGATCCAAGAATTTCTAGGTTGAGATATCTACATAGAGTTCGAACATCTATCTCTTAGCTTCGAAATGTGTAACGCCCCAAATTTCTATAGTTTCAGCTTTTGTGATGGCTGGGCATAGAAGTATCTGAACTCTTGTTTTGTGATATTTTGGCTTAAAAGATTTGTTGGTTTAGGAGGTTATGTGCTCTGGAGTGTGTTTGGGGAGGGGTCCCAAGTTCAAGCTTTAACTTGGGCTAAATTTTGGTTTTTATTTGAATAAAGCCTAACTTTAGGTCAGTGGGCTTTTAAGGAATTGTTGGTAAAAACTTAACAGAATGGGCATGCTGGTCTAATGGTTAAAAGGAGTGTCAGGCTGCTCAAGGTCCTGAGTTCGAATCCTTGCAGTGGCTTTGGAATTATTTTGTTGCAAGTTTTGGCTAAGAGTTGGATTTTATCAGAATCCTAAGTTTGGGGTTTTTAAGGGAAATTAGGGCTTATTTTTTTCTTTTAACAAAAGCTTTTCTCGACCATCTTTTCTTTTTTTTCTCTAAATCCCCATTGCTGGCGAAAATTCTCTTTTATTTTTCCCCTATCCTTCGTTTTTCTTTTTTTCCGATAAGCTTAGGCGTATTGCTAGCGGTTCTGTCGATTCGGTAAGTATCACTTTATTAAGTTGCTTGATTTTTTTTGGAGATCGTTTAAGAGGTTTTTTATTTGCTATTTAGGGGATATTCAAGGTTCTGTGGGTCATTAATCGGGGTTCTAAATAGCGAGGAATCACCGTATTCATTAAAGGTAAGTAGATCTCTCTTTCGGGATTTGGCAGTTCTTAAGGAAGTCAATTTAAGTGATTGATATTAGGCTCGGTATTATCGATTTTAGGCTTTGGAGTGCTCGTGGTTGGATTAGCAACAAAAATTAACTAGGTGTGCACTCTGATTACATAGAAAACGAGTTTCGACGAAAGCCGAAAAGTGGCCTATCGACGCCACACGGGCGTGTGGTCTGCCCGTGTGGTAGCCTACACCGCGAGACACGGACGTGTCACTGACGAGCCAAGCCGTGCGTGCACTACACGGGTGCAACGAACACGGGTGTATGAGGCTGGCGAGGCCATGTGCGAGGCACGGGCTCGACCTTTTGGGCCGTGTGGCCTTTCACGGGCGTGTGGGTCACACGGGTAAACCACACGGGCATGTGGAAGTTTGGGTCAGGCCGTGTGATCTACACGGGCAAGGCCAATCTTGGCCGTGTGAGCCACATGGACGTGTGAGCCCAATTTGTTTGAAATGTTCTGTAAGGTTGTGCGGGTCGCCTAAGTCGACTGTGACCTGACTGTAGGGGCGATAAACGTTATTTAGATCCTATACTCTATTTGATTACTACATTGTATGCGGAAGTATGATAATACCAGCATGTATATCTGCCTGATTTTGTATATCTGTTCTGACATGACGTATGATCTGATATCTGCATATAAGCATGCCGTAATATTTGTGTTGCATTGCATTGGGTTGGGATTGTTGTGAAGAGAAGAAAGTCTGAGAGGCGATTAGCCTGTTATTTGGCAGCCATGCTGCGTATATTTGTTATGTACTGTTTTTACAGTACTAGTTGGTGTGTAGGGTTGGATGGTCGATTATATCCCCATACTTGATGTGTAGGGCTGGGTAGGTCGATTTTATCCCCACATGGTGTGATGGATTAGACGGAGATGGTGTGCAGGGTTGGTAGGCATGATATTTCTGATATCTGATCTGTTATGCATGCGATATCTGTATGGCTAAGGCCGAATAACTGTATTCTGTTATTTGTTTGTATGCATGCTGTTTGTGGGGATGTACACACTGAGTTTGTGAAAACTCACCCCTTTGTTTATTTTGTTGTCAGGTAATCCTCAGCAGTAGATGGATCGGTGTGACGGAGGGCTCGATGGTGACCACTAGTAGACATTTACGGATTTTTGAGTAACACTTTATTTTGTCTGCTTTATTTAAATATTTATTTTGGGATTAATATGTATTTGGACTCGAACTATTCTTGGGCTTATTTTGGGGGTTTTAAATTGTTAAATTATTGATTTATGAATTAATGATGTTTTAGCTTCCGCATTAATAAAATGTTTTCACTTAATATTTGGAATAGAGATTTCATGACTTAAGTAAAGATAACAAATTGGACGACTTTTAACTTGCTAAGGTTTTTCTAAAAAGCACTCACATGTGACGCCGCCAGATTCGGCCATAGCGTCTAGGTCGGGTTTGGGGTATTATAAAATGCACTTTGAATCACTCGATTTCAAGCTTGGGAGCTCAAGTTATGACCATTTTAATGAAGACTATACAAGTAGAATTTCTGGACAGGATCATTACAAAAATTACGAGTTTCGGGCTTTTAATTCGAGTTTAAATCATATTGGTTCAATTTTTGTGCTTCCTTTTTTATTATATATGAGCCTAATATAGTATTTATTAGATTTTATTATTTTATTATTTATTCTGATTTTTGGATATTTTTTAAGTATTTTAAGTTGTATAAAAGTTTTTTATTTCTTAGTCGAACAAGAAAGTTTAGTTTAAAATTACTTCTTATTTAGATTAATTAGAGTTTAAGTATACTTTATAGTTTTATTTAGATGTACTTAGCTAGCCTATATAAAGACTTATTCATTGTTCATTAGGGGAGACAATTGTTTTCATTAATGAATTCCCACGACTCCATGAAGAAACAAACTCCCAAAGTTGAAAACTTTATTAATGAAATTAATCATCTCCCCAAATGAACAATGAATAAGCTTTTATATAGGTTAATGATAGGGTCGAACCCTTTTCTGATATTTGAAATTGCATTGCATTACATTCATAAGCAAATGCATAATGGTGAACATTGAGATGTTGTGATAATTAGATGAATTGAAAAATTAATATTTTAAAATTAAAATTGTGAATTCTGTGATACTATTGATGGTTAATTTGAGAAACTGATTCTCTAATTTGCTATTTAATTGTGATTATACTATGCGTTACTATTTAACATGTCTTACCGACTGTTTGCATTGATTCTATTGTGAATGAACTCACACTGAGCATCATAGCTCGCTCCCCCTTATTCTCCATTTTTATAGATAACCTACTAAGTTAGGATGTAGACATGGCATTTGGAGGGACTCAGCTCAGTTTTGCCTATTATACAATTTTAGATTTATTATTTGAAATTTTCTGTTATTCAAAAATTGTAATGTTTTATTTAAGTTGTGGCACGGGACTTAAGTTTTTTTAGGCATACATGACCTTTAATTTTGATTAGGTTATGAAAATTAGGGAATTTAATTATTTATGCTTGAAGTTCAGCTTCTATTAAAACTAAGATTAGGTATCAATTTATCCATTGCTAGATTATAAATTTTTAAGTATTAAATAAATCGTAAATTATTATGTAGAAAAGTTAAGTTAAATCGGTTTTTGAAAAGCCTGTAAACTTTTTTCTGAAAATAAACTAAAATTTTCTACCAAAGTAAACTAATGTTTTAAAATGACTATTTTATAAACCTCAATTACTTCTAGGTCATTTCGGTGGCCAATGTAATCTCTCAAATTCAGGTCTAATATCTACATTGAGTTAGGGAGGTTACATCTATGGTATCAGAGCCAGGTTTATAAAAACTCGGATTGTAGACATTTTAATAAGTCTGTATGCATGCATGCATCAAAAAGGGTATTTTGGGAAAAACCATGCCACCAGTTTTGGAAATTAATTTTTTTTGCAAGAAATTAAATCCAAGATTCTGATATTGATCCTACTTTAGTCAATGTCAATCTTGAAATTGTAGATAAACTGTGATTGTTGGACTGTAAATACTCCGGAAATAGCTAATGCTTGAACCCCTTTGTTTGGAACCTGTAGATACCATTTAAATCCTAGATTTTCGAGAGATTACTATGAACACCCAAGGTAGACAAGCAAGGTATAGGTCGCGTAGTACTGCAACCATAGAGCCACCCACTATTCAGTGTGAGAACCTGATTTTTGAGGAGGAGTACGTTGAAAATTCTACTGTCAATACCCTTTTGATTCGTTGCATCTTTCTCTCTCTCTCTCTCTCTCTCTCTCTCTCTCTCTCTCTCTCTTCAATACCTAATTTTACTATTCCCTCAATTCCCCATACACTTTATGAAAGTTATGTTTTCTTTTTACATGGATTAAAAGTAATAAAACAATCCTAGTAACATATATTGTATTTTTAAAGAGATAATATTGGTTCAAATTTTGGAAACAACAAGAACAATTATAAATCTCAAAAGAATTAGTATCCCTTTGATTAACCGTTTAATGTCATTGTGATGTGTTTAGCACCATTTTCCCCTTAATTTTCGTGCAAATAGTTGTTTCAAAATTTTGCTGAAGGTTTGATCTCCAATGGAGCAAAAGCAGGTGTGAAAGGATAATTTTCATTTTACCTCTTTCACCTTTTAACTCTATTATTATAATATTATTTTTAACATAAATATATTTAAAATTATTATTCAATATCAATCTTTTAATGGATTCAAATATAGTGTTTTTTATTCTTTAAAAAATGTATAATTTTTTTTTGTTAAAATAATATTTAGCATTGTTATAAAAATTTGATTAACATTAAAAAGTAATTAAATATTATTTATCATTTAATAATAATAAATAATTTTAAATGATTATAAAACAATTAATTAAAGTATTTATAAAAATATTGTTATACATATAATTTTATTAAATAAAATTACAATTTCACATGTTTTTAATAATTTTATAAAAATAAAAAATTTTAGTCAATTTCTATCATTTATAATCTAATGTCCTTAATAGTCCTTTTCTATTCTCACTTCATTGCTATAGTCACATTTGAATCCAACCACACACCCCACCATTATTTTTATCTCACTGCTACAATATCCAATCTCATCGCTACAGTAACTGATATCACTGCCACTGTTGTTTTTAACCTCATCGAAGTTAAACGCATTGCCCATCCGAACGAAGCCTCTCCATAAACCGTAAAATAAACATAAAAGATATCTTAATAAGTGTTGAATGTAGTAATAAATCATATCACATTCTTAAAAAGAGAACTTAAGTAGTAAAGAAAAAAAAAGGAACATGAAAGAGAGTAAAGATAAGGAATTGATGGTATTATGCAATTTTTTACTTGAATAGTTAAAATTAGTATAAAAAATCGTAGCAATTTTAACATTTGTGTTCTTGATATATGTACAGATGAGGTGAAATTTATTAATTTCCATTCACTGAAGCTGTCAATTTGGCAAGTCTAGGAAACTAGCAGATTTGCGATGACTTTTTGGATGAGATCCAAGAATTTTTAGGTTGAGATGTCTTCATAGAGTTTGAAGATCTATCTCTTAGCTTCAAAACACAATTTGAATCACTCAATTTTGAGTTTGGGAGCTCAAGTTATGACCATTTTAATAAAGCTTCTCGAGTAGAATTTTTGGATGGGATTATTACGGAAATTACGAGTTTTGGGCCTTTAATTCGAGTTTAAATCATATTGGGTTTGATAATTATGCTTAATTTTTATTATATATGAGCCTAATATTGTATTTATTAGATTTTTTTATTTTATTATTTATTCCGAATTTTGGATATTGTTTAAGTATTTTAAGTTGTTTAGGAGTTTTTGTTTCTTAGTCGAACAAGAAAGTTTAGTTTAAAACTATAATGTAGCTAGCCTATATAAAGGCTTCTTCATTGTTCATTAGTGGAGACGATTATTTTCATTAATGAATTCTCATGACTCCTTGAAGAAACAAACTCCCAGAGTTGAAAACTTTATTAAAGAAATTAATCATCTCCCTTAATGAACATTAAATAAGAATTTATATAGGTTAGTGATGGGGTACGAACCTTTTTTGATAATTGAAATTGCATTACATTCATAAGCATATGTATAATGGTGAACATTGAGAAGTTGTAACAATGAGATGAATTAAAAAATCAATATTCTGAAATTACAATTGTGAATTCTGTGATACTATTGATGGTTAATTTGAGAAATCGATTCTCTGATTTATTATTTGATTACGATTATATTATGCGTTATTATTTAATATATCTTACCGACTGTTTGCACTGATTCTCTTGTGAATGAACATACACTAAGCGTCATAGCTCACTCCTCCTTATTCACTATCTTTACAGATAACCTACCAATTTAGGACGCGGACATGGCATTCGGAGGGACTTGGCTCAGTTTTGTCTATTATACAATTTTAGATTTATTATTTGAAAATTTTCACTATTCAAAAACTATAATGTTTTATTTAAGCTGTGGCATGGGACTTAAGTATTTTTTAAGGATTATTCAGTATACATGACCATTAATTTTGATTAGGTTATGAAAAATTAGGGAATTTAATTATCTATGCATGAAGTTAAGCTTCTATTAAAACTAAGATTAGGTATCAATTTATTTGTTGCTAGATCATAAACTTTTAAGTATTAAATAAACTGTAAATTAATTAAGTTTTCAAAATTTAGTCACTATTATGTAGAAAAGTTAAGTTAAATCGGTTTTTGAAAAGCCTATAAACTTTTTTTGAAAATAAACTAAAGTTTTCTACCAATAAACTAATGTTTTAAAATGATATTTTATAAACCCCGATTGCTTCTAGGCCATTTCGATGACCAATATAATCTCCCAAATTCGGGTTTAACGTTTAGGCCGGGTTAGGGAGGTTACATCTGGCGGTACCAGAGCCAGGTTTACAATAACTTAGAATGTGCAAATTTGAATAAGTCTGCATGCATGCATGCATAAAAAAGGGTATTTTGGGAAAATCATGCCACAAGTTTTGGAAATTAATTTTTTCTATAGGAAATTAAACCCGAGACTCCGATGTTGGTCCTAATTTAGTCACTATCACTCTTGAAACTGTAAATAAACTGTGAAGGGAACAAAAACTAAAGGGAACTGCGTCCTTATTAAGGAAAGAGGCCTATCGTTGGTGGCAGTCTGTTGAAAGAGGTATCCAGGCAAAACGTATAACTTAAAAATATTTCCAATAGGCCTTCTAAAAGAAATATGTGAGCACTAGGTATGTGGAAGCCTGCAAACTCGAATTTATCGAGTTAAAACAGGGAGATAAGACTGTGTTATAATATGAGGCTGAATTTCTGAGGCTTAGCTGCTATGCCCAAGGACTGGTCCCCACGAAGCAGGATAAGTGCGTAAGGTTCGAAAATGGGCTACAATACAACCTTAAAATACAGGTTACTTCACACTAGACACTAAGGACGAGTGTTTGAGACCCTAGTGGAAAAAAACCAAAATTGTGGAAGAGATCAAACAAGTGGAACATGAAAAACAGGAGAAAAGCAAGGCTCCGGTAAAGAAAGATTCTAGTTCCACTGGTTCAAATACTCATCCCATCAAATGAGTCAAGGAAGGTAGATCGCAGCATAGGGTTGCTACAATTAATCCTAGGGATAATATTCCTAATTGTACGTATTGTGAGAATACTATTTGGGAAAATGGAGAAAATTTGGGGTTTTATCTGCAAATATTTTTGTCACGCCCTAAAATATAGGGGGTTAGTTGTAATGGATAGTCAAGAATTGAATTAAGGCTTAATGGTTAAGTGTTAGAAAGTCCTTCATAGATATCCAGATTTGCATTCCTTTCCTCCCATTTTATTATTTTCGACAAACGAGGAAAAAGTCACACCCTAAAATAAATATATATAGTTGAGAAATAAGATTAAGCAAGAAACAAGCTTCAAGCCTAATGGTTAAGAGTTATTTTCCTTCCATTGTGATCCTAGGTTCGGCAAGTCTCTCGAAAAGAAAAGAATTTGTAGAATTAAGTGTCTAAATTAGGCAAGGAATGAGTTGTGGGCTCAATGGCTAAAGCACTAGTATTCCACTAAGTGACCCGAGTTTGAGCCATTCCTGCCCTTTTTTATTTCGTAATTTCACCAAATACACCCCAAAACATATATATAAGATTAAACGTAAAAAATAAACAAGGAATGATCAACAGGCTTAATGGTTGTAGCGTTAGCTCTTCTTGAAGCTAAGGTTCGAACCTTTTCTTCCCCCCTTCATTTTAAATTCAAGTTTGACAAAAAAACTTGGGAAATTTGCATGTGACGTCCCTACGGGTAAACCTTAGAAATTTAACCAATTCTCTTCTAATTAGAATCCATATCTTACCCTTCCTCAAAACTCCGATAGAATTAGAGTTCCACCATATTTTTTCTTTTTTTTTCTAATTAAATTTTCACACTCCATTTTCAAATCCAAATAGAATTTACTCTCCATCTTTCTATTTATTCTCTTTTTATTTTTTTCTCTTTTCTTTACACCATATTTTCATCCTAATTGTTGATAATAATTTTATTTTCCTGAATCAAATAATCTTCTATTCAATCGTTCTTTCTATCAATTTTGTAATTACTATCAATAGCATCTCTATTTTTACCAAGAATCAGTAAGTACATCTTGTTTCCAATGTTTAGATCTAGAATTTTTGTAATATTACTATCTGGATCTAATCTTACGTTCGACTAATCAATCTTTTATGGTTCTTACCAAATCTTTTGTTAATCTTGTCAAATCTTGAAACCAACCATGAATTCGTGTGTAAATTTCATTTGAATGATAGAATTTAGGTTAATCGAATTAGAATCGGGCATAAGGA
Source organism: Gossypium hirsutum (assembly GCF_007990345.1). Lineage (NCBI taxonomy): Eukaryota > Viridiplantae > Streptophyta > Magnoliopsida > Malvales > Malvaceae > Gossypium > Gossypium hirsutum. The sequence continues at coordinate 7,304,603 of NC_053433.1, forward strand.
ACATCTATCAAACCCCCGGTGAAAGGTGTTCTATCCCAAGTGAATCGATGGTGATCATGTGTAGGATTAGGGCCACACGGTCTCCCACTCAAGCGTGTAGACCACACGGCCATCATATGACCATGTGCCTCTATAAATCCCAGGCTAGTTCGTGAACCACACGACCATAACTCATCCATATTGGCTGCCACATGGTTGTGCCTCTCCTCTAGGGTAATTTTAACTTTTACCACACGATTATAGTCTATTATACGACCTGGCCATACGGTCGTGTAACCCTTCCACATGGCCTATAGCTTCTCATACGATCGTGTGTCCCTTATTTTATATTTTTTCCTAAAAATTTGTAAAATATTCAATTTAGTCCCTAAATAGTCCCTAAACTATTTTTAGTGTTTTATTTCATCCAAATAAATCTTCGATAATATGAATAATTTGGAATTCATGATCTGATTAATTAAATTATTACTATATATGCATGATATGAAAATGTTACATGTCTACTATCACTATATTTCTGATAAACAAGTGTTGTTACGCTTACCATTGTATTATTGATTGCATGTTCAACATGTCTACTATTTATTTTTGAATTGAAAACATGTTAAGCATGTTTACTATTACTGTTGAACTTAAATCATGTTAAGCAAGTTCATTGCTACTGTTATGGTCTATATAAGCATGATAATTGCTACTATATCAACTAGTTATAAACATGTTATTGCTACCGCATTGATCTGTTATAAGCATGTCATGTTGCATTGCATGAGGTGGGATGATATGAATGGAGGAAGTAGTCAACAGTTTATCTGTACGACTAGTGGTTTATCCATAACGTACTAGCAGCTTTTATCTATACTGATGGATGGTTCATCCACAACGTATTAGCAGCTTTTATCTACACAAACGGATGGTTCACCCACCAATATATTTTTATCATTAGCAATTCATTTACAATGATTAGTAGTTTATCCACAACGTGGTGTAAAGGTAGATGATTTCTAACTCCTACTGTAGTGTGTAACGGAGTTGGGTAAGATCTTTTCTAATAAATTGAAATTACATTGCATTCATAAGCATTTATACGATTATGAATACTGAGATATTATATTAATGAGTTTATCTGAAATATCAATATTTTGAATTTAGTGTATTTGGTGAATTGGTGAATTGGTGAATTAGGGACTAAAGTGTCGAAATGTAAAAATGTGAGAGCTAATTTGCAAAATGCCCTAATTGTGTGTATATGGATTGTTTTGAATGATTTGGTGAATAAAAGGGTTAATTTTGAATACATATAGATCAAGAAAAGAGGAACTCGGATTTAGACCGAGGGAAGTCGAAGATTGTTGGATAAACGTTCAAGTCGACAACTTCGAGTACGAGGTAAGTTCGTACATAATAAATGTTGTTAAAGATATGTTTTATTACGAGGGTAATGTATAAATTGTATAGATATTTGATTACGTTTTGAGTATAATGATATTCGACTATGATTGGCACTAAGTGTGCGGTTTAATATAGCTTCGACTATAAATGGCACTAAGTGTGTGAGTTGGCATAGCATCGGCTATAGAAGGCATTAAGTGTGCAATACCGATTTATTCTCGGTCAATTGAGATGGCACTAAGTGTGCGGGGTCGTTCTAGCTTCGGCTAATCTCTAAGCACTAAGTGTGCAGATATTTAAGGCGATTATGATCTTTGGAAAGTTTTAAAGTACTCGAACAAAAGGTGAGATTGAAAACGAATAAATATGAAATTATTCTGGTAAGTTTATTACCTATGAGGTAAGTGGTAAAATGTTTAAAAGGTTATTGAATATGTATAAACATATAGATGGTGTTGGCCTGAATTTGATGGATTAGTTGAGATGTTATATGTATTTATGTGATGATGTTTCATATTTCTTATTGTTAATATTTTGGTACAAGCTTACTAAGCTTTTGAAAGCTTACTTGGTGCGTGTTTGCATTGTTTTATAGATTTCAAGGTTGCTACAAGCTCGGGGATTGTCAAGGATCATCGCCACACTATCGAACCTCATTTTGGTACTTTTGAAATTGTATATTTTGAAGTATGGATGTATAGGCTAGTAGTTAAGGAAGTATGTTTTGTGATGTATATATATATTTAGCCATGTGATTTGGCTAGTTTGTGTTTGAATTTAAAGTTGAGAATGGCTTATGGTATGTGATGTTAATATGCTATTGTGGTATGTTTTAGTTTGACCAAAGAAATGGTAAATGTTGGTAAGTTTTGGTAAATTTAGTTTGGTTTTGGATGATGAATAGAAGAAAATGTTTTGGGTATGAATATACCTTGTGTTTAGTATGAATTGGTAAGGTTAATGAGTAGAGAAATGGTTGATATTGTTATGTTATAAATGATGAATGCTATAGCATAAAGATTTGCTAAATTGGAGGTAGAATTACATTTGTTTAAATTGCTTGTAGGATTGACCCAAAAAGGGGTAGCAAGTTGGCTTAAACCATGCTTGCATTGTGCAACACGGTTAAGGAACACAGGCGTGCTTTATGGCCATGGGCTTAAGTCAGTAGCTAGCTAAGTATCACACGGCTATAGCACACGGGCGTGTCTGTTAGCCGTGGGGAAAAGTCAGTATGCATGCTCTGTTTTGCCATGGCTTTGACACACGGGTGTGTCTAGGCCATGTAAGGCATACGACCTGATCACATGGACGTGTGGCCTTTTAAAATTGGAAAATTTCTTATAAGTTTGGAAACTTTCATATGTTATCAATTTGATCTCGAATGCATGTTTCGGCTTTGTATACTTGATTTTATGTGACTATTGAATGTGAATGAATGACTTTATTAGTAATGAAATTATATTTGTTGTATGGTGGTTCTGATTTGAGTTATAAGTTAAGTAATGCCTCTTAACCTATTCCGGCGACGGTTATGGGTTAGGGGTGTTACACCTTGTCTTTAGCAAATTTTAGAGTTTTTCCCTGAATAAAGCCTTAACCTTGCTCAATAAGCTTATGTTTAATTTTTTTGTAAGCTTCTATCAGAATTGGCCTACTGGTCTGATGATTAAGTGGAGTGTGGGGGTGTTTAAGGTTTTGAGTTCAAATCTCGATTGTGGTAAAGGGTAATATTTTTTATTCTAAACTGTGGCTAGAGTTGTGGTAAAGTGGGAAACTAAGTGGTGGTTTGTTAATAGAATTAGTGTTAGGAAAGTTAGGAAATTATCAGGTTTTTTGAGAACTTTTTTTTCCAAAACTTCTCTCTGTCGAAAAAATTATTGTTCTCCTCCCCCTAGTCGAATTTTTGCTTCTCCATTCCCCACTCTTTCGTTTTCTATTTTTGTTTCCAATCGTTCTTTTTGTGTGCAACATTCGTTTTCGATAGGACAATTTTCGTCACACATTCTGGTAAGTGGGGTTTTTACTCACTGTCCAACTTTGGTTTGGGGGTTTTGACATTTGGCAGCAGCACTTCGCGTGGTTTAGGGACCTTATCGCACTATTACGTAATCAACTGTTTTGAGGTGTTGAGGTAAGCTTTCTATCGCATAAGGGATGCGTTTCTCATTTCGGTTTTGGTTTCAATTCTTTGATTGGGTGATTAATTGAGTAGTATTTTGGAGAAATATAGGTTCTGAAGTGCTCGGAGTTGCGTAGGCAACAAAAGCAAATCAGGTGTGTACCTAAAACGCAAAAAAAAAAGATTCGGCAAAAAGCCAAATGAGCAATCTGTCAACACCACACGGGCGTGTGGTCGCCCGTGTAGTAGGCCGTGTGACTGAACACAGGCGTGTGATCAATGAACCAGGTCGTATGCATGTGACGCACCCGTGTGATGGCCAAGTAGGCCGTGTGCGACACGCGAGTTAGCCCGATTTGGGTCGTGTGGGCCCATATGGGAGTGTGGACTTTTGGGGATCACATGGCCAAAGCCAATTTGGGCCGTGTGGGCCACATGGGCATGTGGGCCCACACGAGCAGACCATATGGACATGTGAGCCCACTTTCTTGGAAAACTCTGTAAGGTTGCACGGGTCGCCCAAGTCGACTGTAACCTGTCATAGGGTCGGTAAGCATTACGTAGACCCTAATTTTACGATCTGATTATGTGATGTATGATTTAAGCATGTGATACTTAGCATGTAAACCTAAACTGTTAGAATGATCTGATAAATTGCATTTTAGCATGTCATTGTTGTGTGCTGCAATGCATCGAGGTAGGATGATATTATATGGAGGAAGTGTTCTGAAAGGCTTCTAAGCCTGATATCTGGCAGCTCAACTACAATTATCTGATAATGTGTCGTATTACAGTACAGCATGGTGTGTAGGGATGGGTGGGTCGATTTATTCCAATATGGTGTGTAGGGTTGGACTGGTGGGTAGGATTCTGATATTCTGATCTGTATTTTGTATCTAAGTGGGCTAAGGCCCTAACATATTTTTGACTCTGCATCTGAGCTGGGCTAAGGCCCTAATTTGTATCTGGTTCTGTAATGGGTTCAGGCCCAAACTATGTATACATGTTAGATTTTTGATATTATGTTGTGTGCATGTTACCTGTGGGGATTACACACTGAGTTGTGAAACTCACTCTTTTATATTTAATCTGTTCAGGTAATCCCCAACATTAGTAGATCGGTGTAGCGAATGACTCGACGGTGGTGACACGTAATAACTTTAGACTATTTCCGTGGCTTTTCTGCTTTTGGATTACTTATTTATTTGGGGATTTGTTGTAATTTGGACTTTGGACTCTTTTCGGATTTTGAACTGTTGATGATTTTATTACTGTTAAGCACGACTAAAATCCGGTTTTCTCTAAAGCAAACAGTTTTTCTAAAATAGAAGATTTTTTAAAGCTTCCGCGTAAAAGAGAAATGTTTTAAAGCAAACCAATTAAAACACGTTTTCCCGAACTAAGTAAAATTAATTATTGGGACGAGTTTTAGGTCTATGCGTTTTCAAAAACACTCTTATGTGACGTCGCCAGATTCGGCCATAACGTTCAGGCTGGGTTTGGGGAGTTACATAAGCTCACTCCCCTTTATTTTCATCTTTACAAATAATCCACTAAATTAGGACGCAGACACGACATCCAGAGGGTCTCAGCTTGAAGTCATTTATTTTTTTTATAAATTTTTATTTATTATTTGAAATTGCAATTATTCAGAGACTGTATTGTTTTATTCTGTGCCATGGAACTTAGGTTTTTGGGTTTATTTAACGTGTATGGTATTTAATTTGAATTTAGGATGATGAAACATGGATTTAGAATTAATTTTGCATAAAATCATTTTGATTTTACTTAATTAAAACTAAGTTGGATACCACTTTTCCACTGCTATATTATAAATAAATTTTAAGTAATAAACAAATTGGAAAATTAACTAAGTTTTTAAAAGTAACTATTGTTACAAGGAAAATGTTTTACTTAATCGGTTTTTTGTTAACTCGTGTGATTTTTTGAAAATGGGTTAAGTTTCTTCTAAGATAAACAAATATTTTAAAATGTCTATTTTAAAAACTCCGATGGCTTACTGGGTCATTTCAGTGGCCAATGTAATCTTCTGAATTTGGGCCTAATGTCTAGATTGGGTTGGAGAAGTTGCAGATTTATCTAAAAATACTAGTAGGTTATCTATAATTTTTACAACAAAGTGGCGGTTTATCTGCAAATCAGAGGTGGTTTATCCACAACCCGATATGTATGGATGAATGAGTTCCGGGGAACTCATAGTGTAGTGTGTAACGGAGTTGGGTAGGACCTTTTCTGATAAATTGAAATTGCATTACCGTTTATAAGCATGCGCATATAAACCTATGAATTCTAAAATATTATAGTGAAGTGTTAATATGGAAAACTGATACTGTGATTTGCTATACGATTGCAATTATTCCAAGAATTGTTTTTCGTATGCTTTGTCTTATGTTTTACATAAATTTTCTTGTGATTGGACTCACACTGAGCTTCTTAAGCTCATCCCCTTTAATTTTCATCTTCATAGATAACCCACCAGGTTAGGATATGGACACGGTATCCAGAGGGCTCGACTCGGATAGTTTTTTTTTATTTAAAAAGTATGTATACTTTATATTATAGTTTATGTTATTTGGAACTATAATGATTTATTTGAACTGTGGCATGAGACTGAAGCTTTGGGAATTATTCTGCATGCACAATATTCAATTTGATTTTAGGATATTAAAACCTGGATTTTGAATTAATTATGCATAAAATTATGGTTTTCCTTCAATTAAACTATTTTGGAGTATCATTTTTCCGCTACGATTTTAAATGAGGTTTTTGAAAATTAAATAATTTTGGAAATCAATTTTTGCTAAGTAAATTGTAAGACCCATAATTTTTGGAAAGTTATATCTTTTAGAGAAAAGAAGATATAATGCTAGGTTTTCTTAAAAAATAAAGCAAATGTTTTAAACAATTATTTTATAAAGCCCATTAGTTCTACTGGGCCATTTCGGTGACCAATGTGATCTTCTAAATCCAGTCGTAACGTTTAGGTCGAATTTGGGAGGTTACAGTTTATATGCAACATAAACTAAACATCAAAATTAAAATGAATAACAACTATTCCCAAAAAGTTTAAATCTCGAGGAGTTGCCATCACGTTGAACTATTCGTGCATGTCATCGAACTCACTTCATTCATCAGATTTCCTTTCATGTTTTTGGATTTTTAATTCACAAACCTTTTTTCCTTTTTCTTCATTTTCCTTTTTTTCTTTTCTACTCAGGGCGCACAAAGATTTGAATCTTAACCTGGTGCGAGTTTGGTTTCACTCCATTACTTTTTCTTTTATTAATATTCAATGCATATTTAATCACCATTTAGAAAAAAAAAATTTATATGTAGTAGATGCATTCTATACATTTGAATGATAATGATAATTGTATTAAATATTAATAGATAAAAATGTACTAAAATGAATCTTAACCCAATGAATGGACTTTTTCCCCTTAAATAGTGCCATTTTGACAACTTATAAATAAATACATTCTTTCTTAGTCCATTTTCTCTTCTTTCTTTTTTTCTCTCTCTCTTTAACTCAAAAGATTCCAACTTCTCCTTATAATAAACCTAAAAATGAAGAAAAAGTCGACCTAGGCCGTCATATTTGTCAACGTCTTTGCTTGGTAGGTAGTGAACCTAAAACACCTAGGGGTGCAAATAAACAGAATGTTGGATGAACTGTTCATGAACCATTTGTATAACATCTGTTTATGTTCGTTTATTAAGCTAAATAAATGAGTATGAACAAAATTTTTATGTTTGTTTAACAAACGAACAAACACGAATAGAAGTGTGTTCGGTTCGTTTATGCTCACGAACAAGCTCGTTTATTGACTAGTTTTTTTATTAATGATATTTTCTTATAAAAATTCAATTAGTATATATTAATAAAATTATCTTAAAACTCATTTATTGTTCCATTAGTATATATTAATAAAATTATCCTGGTTTTTTTTCATTTATAATATAATTATTTATATTTATATTTGACTATTTTATATCTAAACAATATATGTGTATTTATTTATTGTTTGTTTGTTTGTTTATTATTTATTAACATTATTCGTGAACATGTTCGATCAAGTTAAATGAACATGTTCGTAAACATCAAATAAATAAATATGAACACACATAATTTTAAATAAACGAACATGAATAAAAATTTGAAATTCTTAATGAACACAAACTGAACACGAACAAGCTTAAAAATAAACAAACAAACATGAACAGAGATTTGTTCGTTCAAACTCGATTCATTTATACCCCTAAAAACACCATTGATCGTAGTTTTTGGCCCCTTTAAAAAAACATAATGATAATATATATTTGACTTGTGTATCGCACAAACAATAAAACTAATAAGAAAATAATTGTAAAAAAAAGAAAAGAAAAAGTTATCATTTATAACTTAATTGTTATTATTAACAAACAAAAGAAAAGGATTTTTAGGTTAACTTGTTATTTTTTATAATTTTTAATAGATTTATTAAGTTGTTTATAGTTTTAATAAGTTTAATATTTTATTAATATTTTTCTAGTAATGTTTTGATTTTTTAGTAATTTTTAATAAAAATTTTAAGTCTTCTATAAATTTTATTTTTAATTTCTTTCTAATTTTTTGAATTTATATTAATTTTATTTTTAATAAAATTTATAATAATTTTTAATAAAAATTTTAAGTCTTCTATAAATTTTATTTTTTTTATTTTTAATTTCTGTCTAATATTTTTTGAATTTATAATAATTTTATTTTTAATAATGAATTTTAGTTTGGGTTTGTTTCGGACCCAGATATTGGCTTTTTCAGGTAGAGTTTTTTTTTTGGGGGGTTCAGGCTTTCTAAAGTTTGAATTTTTTTCGGTTTTAATCTTTTCAAGTTATGGTTTTTGACTTTTTGGTCAAATCAAGCTTAAGCAGGCTCATACTCTATTCTCTCAAATCGGTTTTCAAAGCTTAGGCATATTTCGCCACCTCTACTTATACTTTAAAAATTTTGAAAGTTCACTCCAATAGCCTTAACTCCATTAACTAAAATGGTAAAAAAAATTAGTATTATGTGAAAATAACAAACTAACAAAATATGATACATATGAATATATTTACCACATAATATTTTGAAAAGAAACACAATTTAGCTCAACAAATTCAACCATTATTGTTCGAGTGAATACTAATAATTTAATTTTTCTTATAACTATCATTTTTGATAATTATGTTATTTTCAAATACTCTCTTACATTTCAACGGAGACAAGATATTTCACTATTACTTAAAGAATCTTGCTTTTATTTTTATTTTTAAAATTATATATTTCAAAATCTTATTAAATAATCCAACAATTTATTTGGAATTTTATAAAATTTTATTACCTTTAGGATATCATCACGATCCCTGTTGCAAATTTCATAGAGATTGTCAAATGCAATATAAATTAAAATTTAAAATTAAAATATATAATAATAAACCCAAAAATCGATAAAAAGTTGAGCTTCACCAACATATTTTGGCCACCGTCTTTGGTGGTTGGTGCACCTAAACCTTCATGGTCATAGCTTTTGGCCCCTTGAGCCTGAATCCAACCTCCATTTCATTGAAAACACCCTAAAGTCTACAAATCTAAGCTAAAACTTTTTGACATTATCCTTCTCGATCATTGTCCTCCACAATTCAATCAAACTCCTTTTATAGTATATGGTTCCACCATCCCGAAGTTTCACTTCCACCATTTGGATCTTCCAAATCAAAGTCCACCTTGGCCAAATCTCCCCTAGTGATGGCTTTGTTTTTTTTTTTTTTTTTCATTCTCTTCATGTTTCTTAATTTTTATTTTTTTTACAATTTTTGATTGCTATTGGTATGAATGAGCCGGCAAGGCCTTAGCTCTAAGATGAGTTGGGTTGCCATGATGAAAGATTGTGAAAGGGAGCTAATGGGTTAGGTATTGATGTGTTGTTGATTGCCTTGGGGTCGTGATGGTGAGAGTTGAGTGAGTGGCAGTGGTGGTGGAGAGTGGCTGTAAAAGGAGGTCGAGATTGCTTGGTTTCAGGTTAAGTAGTGATGGAGTGGTGTTTTGTTGAGCTCAGTTCAATGGAGGGATTTTGATATGGCGAATAATAGTAGGTGGTAGTTCAACTTTAGCTGCTTGGCAATGAAGTTTGTGCCACTGTGATGGGAGAGCTTGGGGGAACTAAGAATGGTCTTAGGCCTTTGTGACTAGGGATGGCAACTACAGGATGGGGTTTTTAGCCCACCTTGGTTCTGAACCAATTATCATTTATAAATGCCCGAATCCTTCTCACCTCAAACCTTATTTAATAAATTATATGTTAGTGCCCAACTCTCACTTCAACCTTAAAATGATTTTTATCCATCCCACTTTGAAATTTTACAAAATGTTTTATATTATACTTATTTTTAGAAAACTAAATCAAACATATTTATAAAATCTTATGAAATAAAAAGTTGTAATAAAAATATATAAAACTAAATATATGTTTGTAAAATATTATGAAATTTAAAAAAATTATAATTTAAAATAAATATTAAAAATAGTAATTATAAAATCAAAGTGTATTTTAGTAAATGTACTAGGATGGGTGGGGCAAATTTTAAGTAAAGTCGATCTTGAAAATTTCAATGAAAAATTAACATGTCTATCCCTAAAGTCCCATTTAAAAAGAAAAATACCCCTACAAGGTTGAGGTAGGTAGTGTATGAATTTTGGGGTTTTTTTGTCCTAATAATATAAAATAATAATTTATTACTGAAATAGGACAACCAATAATTAAATACCCCTACAATTTTTTATGCTACCACTATGTCAAGCGACTCCGATATGTATTTCTAACAAAATACCCATATTTCTTTGGGTATAACGGAGAAAAGAATTTAATGATGCTGCTGGCGTGTTAGGCGGCATCAATGGGTTTTAAATTTTTTTAAGTTGATCAAAAAGTGTCTAAAAAAGGGAAAAAAAATGTGGAAAGTAAAAAAAAAAAAAAAGCTAGGGAGCCCGTGTCCTCCACCACTGTTCTCTTACGCCAGTGTTGTTAATATGTCTAATAAATCTTTGCATGGTATTGTTGCCGCCGACAACGGTGGTTTTGTCAATGATTTTCAATTCCAATACGATGTTTTGGATTTTTTGGTCAGCATTGGTAGGGGATACGTCGATTCAACTTTGCATCACCAAATTTTCTCGGTTCTCAAACTGTGTTTTAGCCTCAATAAATATAATATTTTATTCTTGTCTTCACCAGTAAAATACAGTCTGAGAATCGAAAAACTCCAGCAATGCAAAGTTGAATCGATGTACCCCTACCACCGCTAGCCAAATCATCCGAAACATGATTTTGAAACTAAAAATCATCGACAAATCCACTAGTGCCAGTGGCAACGACACCATGCAAAGATTTAGTAGACCCATTAACGACACTAGCGTAAGAGAACGACGACAAAGGATACGGGCTTCTTAGTTTTTCTTTTTACTTTTTTGATTAGTTTTTTTTTTCAAACAAATTTTGATCAACTTAAAAAAAATTTAAAACCCATCGGTGTTGCTTAACACGCCACGACAACATTAAAAAAAATTCTCCAGTATACCTAAAAAAATATGAAGATTTTATCAAAAATACATACAAATACCGTCTGGCACAGTGATGACACCCAAAAAATCTTATTTTTTTTAAAAAACTAATGCTTTTGTAATGATCGGGGAGAAATGGGGGTGGTGTCTTTGGTTAATCAAGCAGCACCTGCTGGTTACTATACAATTTATCTATTTATTTATATCTTCACTGTCATATTTCATTAATGAATTTTTTTATATTATTAGAGTAAAAAAAGCTTGATTTTGGATTTTTTACCATCCCTATTTGTTACTAAGTTGATGGTGGATCCTAGAGTTGTTGTAGGTGAGAACGGTGGACTTGATTGGTCCTAAAGCCCATGTTTGTGAGGGCTTTGATGAGATGAAAATGATGGTAACGCTCTCCCCTTTCTTCATCCGCTTTTTGTGAGTTTATGGGTTGCTTGAGTAGGAGAGGATGGAGTGAGGTGTAAGGGTGATGGCAGTGGCAGTTAAGAGCTACAACCATTTCTTTTTAACTTGTTTATCAATCAGGTTTGGATGGGATTAGATTGGGTTTTTTTAAAAAGAAAAATTCATTCATATTCCATAAATGAAATCATATCATCTGAAGTAAAGAAAGAAACAACAAATACCCACAATCCATCCATCAACAGGATAAAAGTTTTGGACTAAAAAAAACATTGGACCTCACATTTAAGATTGGGATTCATTTTGTCACTCTTAAGAGTACTATCCATTTAATTGGACATCACATATGAGTAAGCAAGCCTTTAAACCCGGCCCTGGAAATTAACATATGCTATTGGCCCAAAACATTAGTATAGGGTACTAGGTCAAAAGTTTGATTAATGTTAATTTTCAAGTCCCCTAAAGTTACATTGGTAAAAGAACAGGCATGTACTGAATGCAATTCATTATGAGATCTATACCCACTTGTACTAAAGAAACTCAATTTGTAAAATGGAAAATACCTTACTTCTTTTTAATGATTTTGAAATTATACCTTAACTAATAACTTTTTACTTAACCATCTCATTCAACATTCATCAAAAAGAAATTTTAATTTTCTTTATAAAATCTCATTTTTATGTAATTTATTTGAAGAAATAAGTTCTTTTTATTAAATATATTTCAACATTTACGATCTATCCATTAAGATTACTATTTATTGCGGATGTATCTCACTAAATTGTAGTTTAGTTAAAGTTGTCATCTAAATTATAGAGTAATTTAATTAGTAAACAACTTTTATCCCTTAAAACATTACTACATTTTGTCTAAACAAAAGTTTAAAATTAAAATATATATTTATAAAAAAAATATTCAATAGTTAAGTTTTCGATGTTTTTGTGATGCCACCTTAATTAGACACACCATATCATATATATATATATATATATATATAAGGTACATACATTGATGATCTCTCTAGTTTTACATTTAATTTTCTATTTTTTAATTATCATTAAATTTATTGTTTATTTATTTTTGTATAAAATCATATTATAAATACATCATAATTTATTCTATAAAAAACTCTTTAATTTTAAGAAATGTAATCCTCTGTTTTATGGGAAAAATTTTAGAAATATATTTTAATTTTATTTTCTTACAGAAAAGTTCCATACACCATAATTTATAATCTTAGGAAAACTAATATTTTGTGAGATTAACAACAATAATAAAACATATTCAACAATCGTCTAATTATTATATAATTACTTCACAAATAGGTTAATAATAATTATATTGATGAAACAAAAGCATCTTCTTTATTACTACGCTTTATAATTATCATGCTTATAGATTATTAAAATGTAGTATAATTGATGAAATATGTTTGGTATATTGTTAATGCATTTAAAATTTTCACAACTATATGTAAAATATAATAAAAAAAAGAAAGAAAGAAAATATAAAAAATGGGCCACGTAATAAATTTATGACTCTACTTTTAAAGTTAAAAAAATGTAATGTCAGTATACCATATGCTCACTCATAATTAATTTATTAAAATAATATATTATTTAAATTTTAAAATAACAGTAGATTAAAATATACTATAATATATTTTTAATTATTTTTAACTAATTTACAAATCTACTGTTTTTTTTTTAAGTATTTTAGTTTACCAAAATAATATAATCATTGTGAGTTATCGCATACCTTTTTTCTCTTCCATCAGCCCTTTCTTTCTTTCTTCTTCTTATTTACTACATATGTCTTCTCTCTTTTCAGTTTGCAAATTTATTATGTGGGTATCTTTGTTATCTTCACAAGTCGTAATTAACAGATGATGGTGTCTGTTATTCGTTAAAATTTCACCTGCCACCAGTAGTTTTTATTGGAAAGTAGGTGGCTTTTTGTCACCTTCTTATTTTGTTTATGTTTTGAGAGTATTTTAGAATAATAAATTATTTCACGTGTCGATTTGGACCTGTGTTATCTTCAGTTTTATATATTTTTTTATTTGTTTTTCCATTGTTTAATAAGTCTTTAATTTTAGAAATCTTTTTTCTCTTGTAACACGTTTTGTAGTCTTGCTTATGCATGTAATCTTAGTTTTATAAGTGATATTAGGGATGATTTTGTTGTCGTCCTCTCTAGTTTACTTATTGTATTAAGTGCTTGCAATCACTCCAAATATGTCAAGATTGAGTTGTGACAAAGTCAATTGTCAACATGTTATAATATTTTATTGATGTTGAAGCTAAAACTTTTATTTTATTGATGAAACTTATCATTCACCATCTACGACGAGTATTTACTATTTTTTTCTCAGAATGTTATAGTTTCATTCATTAAATAAATTAATAAATTTAACTCTAAAAAAATATAATCAGCTAAAAGCTTGTTCTATAATAATTAAAAGATTAATAAGAGGAGGAGGAGGAGGAGGAGGAGGAGTTAAGAATAAGAAAAACACGAGAAGAGAGAGAGCAATATGAAATTTATTCATCGACAGGGATATTTACAATATTTTTCTAATATTTATATTTATAGATTTGAGGAGTATAAATGAAATAAAATTATATTTGTAATAGACAATAAAATTTTAAAAATTATCAAACTTCTTATTTTGATATACATCTACTATATAATGATAAAATATTTCTAGCAAATTTAAGATTGTTTCATTTATAAGTGAAATTCCCTCTGAACCTTTTTATTAAAATAAAGAAAAACATATTTGTTACAATAATTTAATTTGATATTCTTATTATTTTTAATATATTTATTTTTGAAATATATTAAATTTCAATTATTTTTAAAAAAATTTAGCTTATTATTTATAATTTTTTAAATTTATAAAAAATAATATGAAATAATTTAACAAATTTAATTTTAAATACAATAATCTCATTCATTGCATTGGTAAAAAAAAAAACAAGTTATATATAATACAGATAAAATTTTCATTTAATTATTTAGTTATAGTAAAATAATAAAGTTTTTATGCTTAAATTTTATTTAAACTTAAGTTTAAAATTTTTATTTTTGGCTAATTTATTTAAATATTTCATATAAAAATAACAAAACACAAAACATCAAATTTTAAGTAAGTGTCCTTATTTTTTTTTCTTTTAAAAATTCACATTAAAATTAATTAAATAAAAGAAGTACAAAAGGTAAAAGTTTACATTGAATTTAAAAACATATTTTCAAAATAGTTAAAGTATGATATTAGTCTCTATACTTTTATAGAATCTCATATTTACTCTATGTACTTTTTAAGTTAAAAATGCAATCATTTTACTTTTTAAATTTAAAAATCTTAGTTCGATTGTTATCGTTGTTGGTAGTTTTGATTAAAATTTGTCAACTTAATATGTTTATTTCTTGTCAATCATATGCTACTGTCATATAAGGATAGCTTAACTAACATGTCATATTGATAAATTTTGATAGAAAATACTAAAAATTTTAATTATTGAACTTGGATTTTTAACTCAATTAAGTAGGAAGACATAATTTTTAACATTTAAGTATATGACCTAATTTTCAAAATTTGTCAAAGTACAAATACTAACAACATAATTTAACCTTTCAAAATCCATAATCAAACAATAAAGGTGAAACATTAGTTTTGGTATGTTTTTTTTGGGCATGCAATCTCCATTAAACCTAGTAGGTCTTACTCAATAAGAAGACTCAAATTCAAATCTTAAATATGACATTGTTAAGAGGGGTGGCTATGAATTTAAAAAATAAACCTCACATATTAACAGTAAATATATAAAAAAATCTCATAAGTCTTAAAAAAAAATTAGCAAAAAAATGATTACATGCACGAGAAAATGTATAAAAAGAACAAAAAGTAACACTTTGATCCACTTACCAATCAACGACTGTAAAAACTGAGAAAAGTCACAGCTTGTGACTTGATCATCTATACATACAAAACTAAAGGGAAAAAGCTTAAATTATTGGGTTTAAGATAGTATTTTCCTTCTCCTACGAAGTCATTTTAATCCTCAGGAAATCTGAAAATCCCGAATTTCTCCTTCCCAGATAGAGAGAAAACAAGCAATTTTTTTAATAAGAGGGAGAATATTTGGGTGTCTGTTTTTTTGTTTTTCTTCGAGCTACTACCAATGGTTGAAACTTGAAATAAAACAAAATTTTATTGTTCCCCTTTCCAATTTAAGGAGGAAAAAAGGGGGGAAAGCTAACTCAATATGCGATTTTTTATTTGATTCTGGGAGTGTGGTAAAATCTAGCTCGTTAAAATTTCCATATTTTTTTTATTGAATATCACACACTGAAAAACTCAAGAAGAGAAAAGCCAAAAAAAAAATGAACGGAGGAGATGAGGTGGTCACAGCTCCGGCAGGCCCGCCACAACCATTGGATTGGAAATTCTCTCAGGTATTTGGTGAACGAACGGCTGGAGAAGAAGTTCAAGAAGGTAATTTCTTCTTGCTTTTGGATCTAATTGGTATTGTGCTGGTTTATTGGAATTAGGGTTTATTTTAGTGATTGGGACATAGTTGGGATCATGGGCTATTGAGTAATTGTTGTTTATGTTAATGGGCAAGGAAAAAAAATCTTGACTTTTTTTTTGGGGGGGGGGGGTGTTGCGGCTGCTTAGATTTGGGAAAAATACTGGGTTTGAGACAATGCTTTGAATCATTACTGGGTAATAGTTTTGTGAGAAAAAAAAGTAGTGTGGAAGTGAACTTGATGAAGTTAGTGATGTTGCATGGACAGATAAGTTGTGCCTCATTTGTTTTTTGTACTATTAAATTAACCATAGTGGTTTGAAACTCAATTTTTTTTCTACGTATTATGTGGTTGTCAGATTTCAGTGATGGCAACTGATTAATAGTATTGAGCACTGAATGGGAACTGGAATCTGGGCATTATCACTCTATTAGGATGGAGCTAGATTATGTTCTAGGAGTTTATTTATGTCGTTTTAAGTCTTAATTCATGCATGGATTACTACATTGATTTGCCATGGGTTTATTATTTAAATGCTAGAAGTAAAGGCAGGTACATTTTAAGTACTCCTGAGTTCACTTGGTGTGTTTTAGTTTGGTTATGAAAGGGTTATGTCATGGCAAACTTTCTAGCAAATGGGACGGACAGAAAGGACATTATACTATCAGTTGAATGATGTAAGAGTATTCATATTTGGCCTTTTTGATAGTTTAAATTTCATATTTTGTCTCAGTAAGTCAATAGTGAAACTTGGCTTAACGAGTTGAGTTAAATCCTGTGTAAGTATATGGTGGGTAAACATCAAAGTCCTTGACTTCTTCTGAAACAGATAAGCAGAGACATTTCGTTATGAAAAGAGTTATAGAAATAGCTTGATGATACTCAGCTTAATGACACTATAAGAATTAGCTAGTAGACAAAAATGGGAAGTTTGAGGTGTAGACATTACATTCTGTTGATGATAATTTATAGTCTTAACTAAATTTTTCAAATTTCAATTTTGAATTGTAGAAAAGAAATGAATGATGAGTCTCTTTGGCAAGAATTCTTTCTTGGAAAGCATTATCTTGGGTAATGTGATCGTCTAAGTGCTTGTCATTTGCTCTCTCTCTCTCTCCCTCCCTCCTTTCCCTTCTCATGTCTCCAAATTAAGCCCATCATTGCCACAGTGATTTTGCCCCCTTAAGCTTGTCAGAATAATTGGGTGAAAGGGCTATGAGAATTTATACTACAGTGGCTGTGAATTATTCTTGGTAAGGCATGGCAGAAATAGTTAATAGTTTATCAAATTGTAACCTTTCTTGTGTTCTCAGAGAGGAGGAAATATTTAGTATAGAAAAAATGACCAAGAGACTTAAGATTTCTGATATTCAATAGTAAGGGAAAAGATTTGACCTTCTTCCCTAGCAATAGCATTGCAGTTTCTTTATAGAAAGTTGGTCAGTCTTGATAAAGTTTTACCATTACTCTTACTGCACTGGCAGTACAATTGTATTTTCTTAATAATTTCTTTTCCTGCTGCAGTTGACATTATTTCAGCAATTGAATTTGATAAAACTGGGGATCACCTTGCCACTGGTGACCGTGGGGGCCGGGCTGTTCTCTTTGAGAGGACAGATACCAAGGATGTGGGTTTTGCTACCTTCACTGATGTTAATATATTAACTTAGTGTTTTTCTTTCATTTCAACTTTATAAAAACTTTTTTTCTTTTTTCAATTTATAGCATGATGCACTGAGAAGGGATTTGGAGAGAACGGACCACTCAATTAATCGGCACCCTGAGTTCCGTTACAAGACAGAGTTCCAAAGCCATGAGCCTGAGGTGCGCTCTCATCACATTTTGATGCTATGATGCACACACAGCGTCACTTTTTTTACTCTGTGCTCTATTTTTATGCATTGGTTTTTTTATTTTTGTTTTTTACAGTTTGACTATCTCAAGAGCTTGGAAATAGATGAAAAAATCAACAAAATCAGATGGTGCCAAACAGCCAATCGTGCCCTATTTCTCCTTTCTACAAATGATAAAACCATCAAGTTTTGGAAGGTAGGAAGGAAACTTTTGCTGCAACTGTTTCTTAACTGTATGGCTTTCAGTTTGATTGTAGATTATCTACGTGATCACTTTGTTTGTAATAAGTAGTGGTTGGTATTTTAGTATTGATGGGGTTTTGCATCAAGTTAGTTCATGCATTTTACTGGTATATGTTATTTAAACTATGGCAATGGTACTGGTGCATGGATAGAACAGTATATGGAATTCTCTTATGAAATGGCTACTTAGGCAAGATTAAAACATGCTTGGTAATGTTTCTCCTTTTTTTCTATCTATAAGCATATGCAATGATTCATATTATGATTTCTTGCTCCGCTCTTGCCATTATACCCATTTATTTCTCTGCTAACTGTCTGTGGGTTCAACAGGTACAAGAAAAGAAGGTCAAAAAAATTTCTGAAATGAATTTGGACCCTCCAAAAGCTGTAGGAAATGGCCGTGTGGCTAGTTCAAGTAATTCTAATAGTCCCACACTTTGTCTTGCAAATGGAGGTTCCTCTGGCAATGATTTTTCTTTCCCACCAGGAGGCCTGCCATCATTGCGTTTGCCTGTGGTAGTTGTACTCTACACAATTATTTTAATTATTCTGTGATTTAAGTTGTAGGCTGAACTTTGAGTACCTCTTAAGCTATATGAATTCTATGCTCAAGGTGAGGGAGGATGGTGAAAAACTTAATAGAGTTTAATAGAAGTGCCAATAAGGTGATAACCTTCTTTTATCATCAGATTTTTCCTAGGAGTACCTTTTTTTGGTGGGGAAGGCCATGAGACTTAAGTATTCGACCTTTTTTCTTGATTTCTTAGAAGCATGTCCTTCTAGATATTTCTGTTGAATATAATGTTGGGATATAGATTCTATCCTGTTATATATTATCATTAGGGATCTGCCTCTTCTTGTTGTTCACATCTTTTTGGACAACTTGCCCCTAGCAACCATAAGTGGCTCAAGTCCTTTGAAGACCACATTGTTATTCAGTCTTTTCCTTTTTGGCCAGAGAGGAGAGTTATGATTTTTTGATTGAATAATCATGAACCTTTTTTAATTGTTTTAATTCTTCTTGATCTTTTGCTGACTGCTAAGCTTTAACCTATAATCTTTACTATTTCTAGGTAACAAGTCAGGAAACCAACCTAGTAGCTAGATGTCGAAGAGTATATGCCCATGCTCATGATTATCACATCAATTCCATTTCAAATAACAGGTAGCTATTCTCTTTTGGCTTTGTGCAATTTTATTGTGCTTTGCCTTTATTTGGTTCTATTTGACAATTAATAGAAGAGGAAGTAAGGAAGCATCTTTTCCTCTTTATGATATAGATATTATAAACCAGGTGTACTAGCTTTTTATTCTCTGATTGAATAAAACCTATTGACACCTGAGACACTTGAATGCCCTTATAAAGAGTGTCAGTCTGATATATGCGTATTTTCTGTTTTTCTTTTTGTTGATTATATTTGGTCCTTTGCAGTGACATTCTTAGGGATCTCCTGAGAAAGTGATGTTTACTAATTTTAGTTTCTAGATTGGAGTAGAAAGTTAAAACTGGCATGAACTGGGCTTCTTTCTTTCTTTTCTCATTCAGACTTCGATACTTCTTGTTTTTCTGAAGGCATAGGATTTCCCAGCTATAATAATATTGTATGATTTACAAAATAATTATTATATAATGAATCTTGATTCCTTAACAACATTATGTTGCTGAACTCTTTGTGTTGTCATGTCCAAGCAAGAAGCTGTAATTGTGAATGGTCTCTGTTTATGCCTTTTATGCTTTAGAAATGAAAGGGTGATTAATCACCTTGACAAAACTGGAGAACTTCTAAACAATAGGTCATAGGATTACATGCTATGTAATGAATGGAGGTTTTTTTTCAGGATTGTTTTTCATTCTCTAGGTCTCTGAGTCATCACATTCTTATTTTGCATGAAAATTTGGCATGTTGGCCCTATCAACCGAGCATGCTTTACTCCCAAGTAACCCTTGAAGCATGAGAGTTTTTAGCTCATAGTAAATATTTAAACCTTGAAGGATTCATATTTTATCACAGAATTGTCTAGTATGACTTGAAGTTAGAGTGTTCAACAATGTTTTCTGTGCTATTATTAGTCTAATTCATGTAATTTTTTTTTTGAAATCCTTGTGGTGATATTTAAGCTTCTTGACATTCAGGCTTGTCTGCGGTTTATGTTTTATTGGATTATAACAGTTATGCGGTTATATGAGAAGAGTGAGTGTTTGTGCATGTTTGGAGCGACATCATGTTTTTCTTTCCATCATTAGCTTCATATTCCAAAATATACTGATACACTCTCTTATCTTTCCCAGTGACGGCGAAACTTTTATATCAGCTGATGATCTGCGTATAAATCTTTGGAACTTGGAAATCAGCAATCAAAGTTTCAATATTGTTGATGTAAAGCCTGCAAACATGGAGGATCTAACTGGTAAGCCTCTTAGCATATTGTTATTTCTTCTCTGCTGCTTCACTTATTGTATTTGCAACTTCAATTCTATTTAAGAAATTCATAAAAGTGTGCTCGTGATAAGTTCCTGTCAAGCACCCTTTGTGTTATTAGTTCGTTTTAGGTTCCTAGGTTTGTTCAACCGTAAGGTTTGTGGAGGTTTGAACTATTACTATTTCTATCTTTGCAGAGGTTATAACATCAGCAGAATTCCACCCTACCCACTGTAATATGTTAGCGTATAGTAGTTCAAAAGGCTCAATTCGTCTCATTGATTTGCGGCAGTCAGCTTTGTGTGATTCTCACGCCAAATTGTAAGTGTCTTACTTTTTTGGTTTTTTTTTTTGCTGAATCTACTTGCACTTAAGAGGTGACAAACTGATAGTTTGGGTTGTTTGGGTTTGCGCTGTTTTGGACTTCAGCCCTTTCATGTTCAGTTTTTTTTCAAATTCAAATCCTTTTTTATTTTAGATGAGTTTGTGTTTGGGCTAGTTATGTAAATTTTTTAGATTTTTATGAAAGATAAAAAAATCATTTTAGCTTGCTTTTTTGAGTTCAGGTTTTTTCAGATTCAGTTCTTTTCAGGTTCAGATTTTATCGGGTTTGGGTCTTTGACTTTTTTGGTCAAATCATGTTTGGGAAGGTTCAGATTTGGGGTTTGCACAGGGTTTTGGGTTTAATTTGCCACCTCAACTTACAATTCCAGTTTTTACCTAAATAGTAAAATACCATTCCTGGTATGAAGAGGATCCAGTTGTTATTTGCTTTCAGTATCCTTTCTGTGAATAATAAGTACTACTCTATGGTGACAGATTTGAAGAACCAGAGGCACCTGGTTCTAGATCATTTTTTACAGAGATAATTGCCTCGATCTCAGATATTAAATTTGCAAAGGACGGAAGATATATGCTTAGCCGCGATTACATGGCTCTTAAGGTTTGGCTTTGTTTCATTCTGTTTGTCCCCTTTTTTCCCCTTTGATATATATAATTATACTTTGCATTGCCTGAACGTCACATTATGCATGCAATTTTTCTTAAGCACACCATGAGGACTTTCTATGCTGTTGAATCCCTAATGTAATTATCCTTTGGCTCATCTTGCAAGACATTGACAGAATTTGATCATGAAGCTTTTATAACCTTTCGCTGCAATTTTCTGTCTTTAAAGATTCTTGTTTGCAAACGTTTAACACAAATTGATTAAAATTGAATACAACAATTTGTTTTGTTGGCATTTTGGCTAGGAATCAAATACTCAAATTTTGTTTATCTCGTAGAGAGCTTATCATGAAGACATGAAAAGGTGGGGTGAGGGTAAATGTTTTGGTAGCTTCTTCCATAAGTATTTGAGCATGTATAGACAAGTTCACTGTTTTTAAAGTAAATTGCTGTATCTGATTTTGTTCTCCATTCTCTATTTGAATCAATCACGTGCCATTTTGTTTCGATGTTTTGATCTTTGTATGTTGAATTCTCACCATATTTCCTACTTCCTTTCAGCTGTAAGACTTCTGATGGTGGTTTGAAACTTGATAATTGATTTTTTTCTTCATATCGTATATGTTTAATGTCTTGTTTAATGGGGATCTTAGGATTTGTCATCTAACTTTGATTATGTATCACTTGGTTGTAGCTGTGGGACATCAATATGGATTCTGGTCCAGTTTCAACTTTCCAGGTTCATGAATATTTGAGACCTAAGGTCTGATTTCTATCTTCTGAAACAGATCAGATTAGTCATATCTGGGTCGTGCCATGTCACTCAGAGCTGATTATCCCATTCTTTAATTGTTTCAGCTATGTGATTTGTACGAAAATGATTCTATCTTTGACAAATTTGAGTGTTGCCTAAGTGGTGATGGATTGCGTGTGGCAACAGGTTCCTACAGGTCTGTTCTGAACAAATCATGTAGTTTTTTATTCTTCTTCTTCTTCTTCTTCTTCTTCTTCCATGTAACATAATATATGCAATTCCTCTGTGATTTCAGCAATCTATTCCGTATATTTGGTTGTGCCCCTGGAAGCACAGAGGCAACTACTTTGGAAGCCAGCAAAAATCCAATGAGGTAAAATATACACTCTAGCTGAGCAAAAGATAAGGAGTGCTGTGAAATGTGATTTATGATTTCCATATTGATGTTGGAAAGTTATTAGTCATAAACATCCATGTCTTTTCAGGAGACAGGTTCAGACTCCCTCAAGGCCCTCTAGATCCCTAAGCAGTATAACACGTGTTGTTAGACGAGGTAGTGATTCGGTGTTTGTTTGTTGCCTTCTATGACTTGTTAACTTTGCAGTTGTTTCTTTTATTTATTTATTTATTTATTTTTTTTTGGGGGGGGGGGGCAGTGGTTGTTTTCTATTTGTACTGAAATGCTGCTATCTGGTTGAATTTGTTGTATCAGGAGCTGAAACCTCTGGAGTAGATGCAAATGGAAATTCTTTCGATTTCACAACAAAGTTGCTGCACCTAGCATGGCACCCAACCGAAAACTCAATAGCCTGTGCTGCTGCAAATAGCTTGTACATGTACTATGCATAAAAGATGGTCCAAGAAATGTATTTGCATGGTTAACTTTTTGTTTGGGTTGCTGATGGCAAAAGCTCCTTTTTTCCTTTCCCCCAAAACTGGTGAGTTAAAGGTTACACGTTGATTCTCACACTTTCAGATGCCCCTAAAACCCATAGCACATGCCATTGTATCAAAATATCAAGAAATGGTTGCCACAGATCCGTGAAGAAGCAACTTGTGTTTGTTCCTGGGTGGGGCAGCTTATTCCCTTTTTCTCTCCTCCCTCCCGAAGCGCGAAAGAGCCCTTATTCCTGTTCTCATCTTTTTTATCACCCCCTCATCCCCAATCTTCTAAAATAGAAGATGGGAGTATGTTTCTAGATTTGTGTTGGGTTGAAGTTAACAGAAAATGTGATTGTAACTAAAGAATGTTAAGTATTTGCCACTAGGTTTTAAGGTAAAATGTTAGCCTTCCTTTTTTATAATTTTTTTAACTAAAAAATCTTGGTGGGGGAGAATCTGTTGATACTTTCAGTCTATCAATTTTTTTATTGATTCTTTTCTCATGTGTTGGAACTTCATCTGTTTCTCCATTGATTTTTGTGACTAGGTTTTGCCCCAAATGACACTTGAATTTTGACTCCAAATACCCAACTTTAAAAAGACGAAGAACTGTATACAAAGAATGGGTTGTCGATGTTGGGATTTAGATTTTAGACTTGTTGAATGTTAATAAATCTCGAATTGTCCTTTAACCCCCACTTTATTTACAGTACTTTGTTGTACCATGCAATTACCATTAGCTTAAGGAAAGTTAAGTTTTGGTCCTCATTGAAATTCAATCATAAACCCACTTCAGATTTGATTAGAATCAATTGCTTAATCATGCACTAAGCTTTGAAAACAAGTATTACCTTCTCCTCCAAGCAAAGAAAACCCTGTTGTAATAACCACAAAGTAGTTTCCAGTAATGCTCAAACTCCCTAGTGGGATGTTATCGATCTTGTTGCATAATGCTTGCATGGCAGCACCAAGTATCCAATTCCTTGCCTTATTGTTTATATTTGCTTGTAGAGATTTGAATCATATAATTAGCTGTTATAAGTAAAAATGAATTAAACTTTTTACCTAACCTTTCACCTTAGAAAAGCAGGTCAACCAATTATTAACGTGTTTATGAGTTAATCGTTATAATTAAAATATTTTCAATTTCATTACCGATGTTATTAAATTTAAATATTTTGGTCGTTTCTCAATTAAATAGTCAACAGAAAGATGATGTGGTCTTTTTCTAATTGATATAATGATAAATTTAGTTCTACATGTTTTGTCAATTGAATTCTAATTTTGAGAAGTTTAGCTCTTAATATTTACATATTTTATCAATTTAATTTTTACTATTAAAATCTAAAAAAATAAAAATTTTAAAAATGATTAAAAATACAAAATATATACAAAATTAGAAAAATACATAAATATTATTTTAAAAAATTAAAGTTTCTGTTCTGGCTTTTCATTAATTAATGATAAGAACACTCTGTATTGAAGGAAGTATTTGGGCATACGTTAGGGAAGGAAAACAAGAGTTTATGTGGGTATTTCAACACTGCTCTATAACATTATAGTTGGTTAGATTTGTGGAAAACAAAAATAAACTAAAATATGAAGATCAGACACTGGTTGAGTTGTTGGGAATTTACTATTGTTCCTAATAATATCTGTATCATGCTCTTGATTGTGGGGGCTTCGACAGTTGCAACCCAAAGCTATTGTTTTGAGGGCCCAATGGTGTTGAGAACGGCTACAATATTCAGTTGAACTACTAACACATGGGGTTTTTATTTAATTGTGCTACTGACAGAGACGTATTTATGGAGCCCATGTTTCATCACTATTCAATTCCTTAACACTTCACCTAAACCCATCACCTTCATTTATTTCCTTCATCTTCCTTGTGCTATCCAATCTTTGTCTTGTGCTACTTCATACTTTGGGGTAAATTATATTACTTATCAATTTATGTTTTGGTCACATAAATTTAAAATGCATTTAAATTTTTTTGTTAAAGTTATTAGGCTGTTAAGATCGTCACTTTATGATCTTCTTTATTTATATTGCTGAACCCAATTAAAAGCTCTCATATCCTCCTCTACAGTTTAAATTTTTTTTCTTTTATGAAATAGTTTTCAATATTACGAATCTGTAAATCAAAATCTGAACAACTTTATTCTTCAATTTCCAACAGTAATCTTCAAATCAACTTGAATCTATGGTACATTGTTCTATTCATCAATAGATATTGTTCCATATTATTGTTCGTTAAATCGTCACTTGGAGCTCATCAACCATACTTTTGAATGAAAGAAAAAAGAACAACCTAATGACTTAAATGAAAATTTCCGAATAGTTCAATAACTATTCGGTAACTATTTCATAACTTTCTAAAGTTGAGTGATCAATATGTAAACATACTAATAATTTAGTGACATCTTTTAAGGGTATATATTAAACATATATATTAACATAACTATAAAAATAACTTTTTTTTTTGTTATCTTGAATTTCTTTAAACAATCTTTTTAGAAATTCCAAAAAAAAAAAGTATGATGCTCGTAAATTTTGCTTTGACATTTTAGCAAATTTTAGTAGCCAAATGGAATTTTTGGTCTTTGAAGTATACGCAAATGGAGGAAAAAGTAGTGCATTTAAAGCTTATTTTAATGGGGTTGACTCCATTAATCCAATACAATGTGTAAAGCTCTTTAAGGCATCGAATCTGCATATGACGATTGAAAACAACATCTTTTACAATATATATATATATAATATAAAATGGAGCAAATACCCACTAAGACTACTTTAAAATGAAATAAATTAAAATATTGGATTATATAAATTTTTAATGTAATATTTGTGTATAAATGCTTGTGTAAATAAAGATGTGAAGTTCAAAAACTTTTTTTTACATATTTTAACCTATTTTTATTTTATTTTTCATTTTGTGAATGTGTCAAAAAAAACTCGTTTAAATAAACAAACAAAGCCTTAATAAATGGGTTCTGTATATACCTGCTCATGGGTAGGGCTACACGGCCCGGCCCGAATGCTCGCCTGAAATATCAGAGGGTTTGGACAAAAATATAGACCCCAAAATGGGCTTGGACAAAAAAATGAGGTCCGGCCTATGGTAAGGTATTTTTGGCCCGAGTTCGGGTCCGGCCCAGCCTGAATTCACTAAATGACAAAAAAATCTGCTATTTTTTTATTTTTGCATGTTATTTTTTTATTATTTTCTCCCTATTTTGCTACCATATTACTATTAGTTGCTCTTATTTTGTCGTTATTATTTGGATATTGTATAAAACTTATTTTATTATTAATTTTGTTATTATTTTAAAGGCATTTGTTAATTTTATTATTATTTTAGAGGTATTTGCTTGTTAAGTTGCATCTATCTTAGTGTTATTTAAGTCTATATATTTTTTAAAATTTATTTTCAATTTGTTAGAAAATATTTATTTTAATTTTTTTAGTATTTTTGATGTATTATATATATTTAAAAATTATATAAAATAATATAAAAATAAATACGAGCGGGTCGGGTCGGGCCCGGGTTTTAGTATTTTTATTTGAGTCGGGCTTGGGTAAAATTTTAAGCCTATTTTTTGGGCCCGGCCCAACCCGAGCCCAATGAATGGACCTAAATTTTTTGTTGAGTCCAGCCCGAACTCGACGCAACCCGACCCATGATCACCTCTAGTTCTGTACTTTTTTTTTAAAATTAATTTCACTCTTATAGTTTGATTTTTTCTAACTTTTTACTTTTTAAAATATGTATTTTTATTTTTAAGATCAATTTTTTTTTATTAATTTTGTCAAATAACAAGACACGGTTTATTTTCTTAGCATATGATGACTTGACATTATGACCTTTTTTTGTATGGTTAAATATTTTTGCACATTTATATGTCATATCACCGTATATTAAAAAATAGTGATGTTAAATTATTTAATAAAATTAATGAAAAAAAGTTGATCTTATAATTAAAAACGCGTAGTACAGTATAGGATTGTGATCTGTTTAATTTTGTTTGGTTTTTCTCCATTTTTCCATAATAATTTTGAGTCTTGGATCTTATTTTAACCAAATAGATTGGGTTTATAATTTTTGGACATTATTTAGTAAAATTTAAAAATAAATTCAAATTTTTTTCTAAAAAGATAATTTTTCAAGTAAATAAAAAATCATTAATAAATTTTATATAATATATATAAATTATTTTTATTACTTTAAATATAAAATATTTATTTCTTAAATCATAAAAATAGAAATTAATAAAAAAAAAACATATTACAACAGTTGTATACAATTGAACTAGAGAAAGAGAGAGAGAGTAAAATCGTAAGCAGTGTGAAATGGGAGGAAAGATATGAGGCACGGCATTTGAGCCGTGTTGCATGCTGACAGGACAGGACGTATCACATTAAGGCCCAACAAGCCACGTTAGGCCTCCTGGGCCCTACTCCCCACTCTTTCCCCCTAATCATAGCCGTTCATTATTCTCTTGATGGGTCCCCTTGTAATTATTAATCTCCCCTTTTCCACGACACTATATTTTCCCATCTCTTTTTCTCCGATCATTTTATTAACAGCGATATATATATTTTTGAAGTTTACCAACATTATTTTAAATGGGTTAGATATAAGTAGGTTTAATTATTATTTTTTTAAATATAATTAATAATGATAGCAAATGAGATGTCGGCTCAGTATTTAAGTTCGAGATTTATGTATAGGTTTTGAAGTCTTTTTATGTTCGGTTGTCATTAGTAGATTTAGTCTAATTAATTTAGTTAGATTGTTGGCTTTAGTCTATGAATTTATATCAATTCTTAAATTTTTTTTTGTGATGTATTGATTTGATTCTGTATTCTGGTTGCTCAGACTATCCATTTCTAATAATTTGATAGGGAGCTTCTGGAATGATAATATTAGTGGACACGTCGACAACAAAAATAATTTATATGAGTTTAAATTATTTTTAAGTGGATGAGTATAACTTTTATTGCTTATTATATTAATAAGTTGACATTAAAAAAACAAGTTTTTCATTTTTTAAAATAATAGAGGTTTTTTTTTTCATTTGAACTATTCAACGTACTAAAAAAAGTAATTTTAATTAATTAATAATAAATAAAATTATATCAATGCTCATTTTTATTTTTTAAAATCGCTAACATCATAGTTAATTGTTTTTAGTATTAGTGTACACATCTAAATTGAATCAAATTCTAACTTCAATTCTCAATTTTTTTTTATTTTTAAAATTTATTTTTTAATATATTTACATAATTTTTCAGGAAGTGTCATTGTTTTATCTTTTTTCAAACTCATAATTAGTGTGAAGAAATTCATCTTGAATTACACTTTCATTTTAATTTAAACTATTCAATTTAATCAATAAGAAATATCATATTATTTTAAATTATGATTATGAAATAAAGTAATAAACTAGGAATTGTTTCCGTTGACTTCTACATGACATGAATTGTTATTTATAAAAATCTTAAGGAATAAACAAATTGATCCTTTTGATCTTATAGTCTAAATAATTTGATTACCAAATTAATCATATGTTTGGTTAATGCGACATTGTTAATCATTC
Source organism: Gossypium hirsutum (assembly GCF_007990345.1). NCBI lineage: Eukaryota > Viridiplantae > Streptophyta > Magnoliopsida > Malvales > Malvaceae > Gossypium > Gossypium hirsutum. The sequence continues at coordinate 7,333,367 of NC_053433.1, forward strand.
TTTTCTGTTTTCCGTCTTAGAGAGTAAGATACGGGTAAATTATACCATTGGCCATTAAATTATGAGTAAGTTTTTGTTTTTGGTCATTTAATTAAAAAAATTACTTTTTAGTTACTGAATTATTTAAAAGTTTTTATTTAAGCCATTAGGTTGTTAAAATATTATATAGCTTTCTCGATTCGTATTGCTTGTATCAATCGAAAGCTCTCTTTTCCCTTCTCTTCTATAGTTCATTTTATTTTCATAAAACAACTTTAGAGGTTATGAATCCACAAACTAAAATTCAAACGGTCTTTTTCTCCTATCTTTGATACTGATAGTCAGATTAATTTGAATCTAAGACATCTCTTCTACTAGTTAATGAGTATTGATTCATTATACTGATTGTCGAATTGTCACTTAGAGTTTACTGAGATAACTTTTAAAAAAACTTAATAGTTCAATAATCAAATTGTAATTTTTTAATTAAATGACAAAAAAAACTTACATATAATTTAATAATTAATCGTATAGTTTACCCGAAAAATATTTGTAGAAAAAAACAAAGGCAATGAACAGCAATGCGAATGAAGATGAATTCCAATAAGCTCCACGCATAAAGATCAGAAATTAGTTTTAGAAAGTATGGTAAGAAGAATTTTTAATATTTAATTTAATAATATTTTTAATTACTAAAAAAGGCAATAGCAAAATCTAGAAAACCTTCGAGAGTGCCTTCAGATGAAGTTATTTATGTAATTTTGGGGTGAGAAAGAAAAAGAAAGAAATGAGACAAGCTTGGTTGGGTGTGTCTATTTGAAGTCTAGTGGTCACTCTCAGACAGATACACATAGATGTTCAGCCTCTTCTTCTTACAGGGTTTTCAGACTGCAAATATCTTCTAAGTATTGGAATCCTTGATGTTGAAAAAAACAAAACCAGCTTTGACAAATTTTAGGTTGCTGTTTGTCTCCTCTATATCTAATTTCAAGTTTCCTTGATTCAAAACTGAAAGCTACAACTCTTTCTTTTGGTTGTTTAGAATTGATTTTTGTAAAAGGCTTCATATTTCTTATTATTATCTTCGTCTTCCAGTTCCAATATATTTGTGTGAAAACAGAAAAGAAGAAGAAGAAAATAACCTTCCTTTTTTGTCTTGTTTCAAAGTTTAACCAACCACCCTTTTCGCCACTTCACAAACTTTATCAGCTTTTCAATTCCTTGAAGAAGAAGAAAAAAGCCTCAAAATTCAACCCAAATTCTCCATAGAAACGAAACTTTATCTTCAAATTCAATCAAGCAGTGAGGGTTTGAGGTGTGGAGTATTTAAAATGCAAGACCCAACGGGCTTTCACCAAATGAAAGCGCCGGCTTTTCAAGAGCAAGAGCAGCAGCAGCTGAAATGCCCCCGCTGTGACTCAACCAACACCAAATTCTGTTACTACAACAACTATAACTTGTCTCAGCCCCGCCATTTCTGCAAGAACTGCCGCCGTTACTGGACTAAAGGCGGCGCCCTCCGTAACATACCCGTCGGTGGCGGCACCCGTAAGGGCACCAAACGCTCCTCCTCCTCCACCAACAAACCTAAGCGCCAACCCAACCCCTCTCCAGACCCCACCCCAAACCAAAAAATCCCTGATCCCTCTCCGCCGCCGCCGAAATCATCATCATCATCGATGTTTCCCCAGCAGATTGTTTTGAACTCGGGGGCTCAGAATTCGGACTCGGATATCGACTCGACCCGGATGTATCTGTTGCCGGTTGATCATCAAGATGGGAAGATGATGGATATCGGCGGGAGCTTCAGCTCGCTGTTGGCTTCGACTGGGCAGTTTGGAAACCTCCTAGAAGGGTTTAATTCAAATGGGTCGGGTTTAAAAACGCTGAATCATTTTGGAGGGAATTTCGATTCGGGTTGTGAAATGGATCAGAATTCGGGTCGGGACCCGCTATTCGGAGAGAGCAGTAAAAACGGAGAGAGTTATTTGGATGTACAGGGCGGTAGGGATACAAGTTGTTGGAGTGGCGATAGCAATGGCTGGCCAGATCTTTCTATTTACACTCCAGGTTCAAGTTTACGGAGATAGAAATTACATTCGCCTATTTTAAAATTTTATAAATAAATTAAATCTTTATTGTACTCACACATAGATTTTCATATTTAATTTGTGCACCAATAAAAAGTTTACTATTTCAGATTTTATTTGGCACGAAACAAATATGAATATTTACATAAATGAGAAATAATTGTATGAAACAGTGACGCCACGTTATCTGTATTTATTTTCAATAGTTTCAAGAATTGTTTTATTATTTTAATAAAAAAATATTTTTTAATGATTTTTAGCACTGTTTTATAATTTATTTAAATAGATGGTGTACACTTTTTGAATAAACTGAAAACATTTAAAATGGTTCTTTTTATTGTCGTATTAATCACACATGTCTTAAAATGATGTAAAATTAATAATTTCTTAATAACATAAATTTATAGGTCTTATTCATTTAAAATTATTTACCAGACCTTTAAAATCATTGCCATGGAAGGTGATAGTGACCCGTTTTTCATCTTCCGACCCATCATGAAAATGTGGAAAATCATCTGTAATGGCAACAAAACAAACACAATTCATTTCATGTTATGTCGGTAAATAATTTCTAACATAATAAATAAAAACGGGTTTAAATGTTTTTGTTAGTTAGTATGGTATTTAAGAGGGATTTGACGAATTCCGCTTTGTTGTTTTACGAAATTGGTGGAGTGGGAAAAGATTGAGCAAACCCGACCTCCATAGTTAAAGCTCTAAATGTTTGAAGATCTTTTTGTCTTTAAAGAGGCAGACAAAATTGAACTCTCCCCTTCACTGAGATATTATTTGTTATTTCAATGGCCCCAATTTTGACTAAATTTAACTTATCCTTTAAATACATCTATATCTACAAAGGAATTGCAAATATCATTTCGAGTTGTACTTCCAAACTCAAATTTAACTTGTTTATTATTTTTAACACTTATTTACACCAAAGCATAACATGCTTTCTTTTTTTGATGTTGGTCTTGTTTAAAAATATCAAATAAGTTTTAAAGAAATATGATTTATTTGAATGTCATAATGGATTCAACTTAAATGCTATTTAAAAATGTTCGATTGGTATAAATATTATTACTACTGTAAGAAAATGTGGGTTTGAGTGCGTTAAAGCACATAGGATAAATAGTTTTAAACATTGTGACAAACAGAAAATAAATATCAAATTATTGGAAAAAAATGTCACTTAAAAGATTTATAAAAAGCTTGTTCTTTATCACTAATAAAAAATGAAGCATAGATGAAATTTTCAACTAAAAAGAATTGAATATAGCTAAATGGACCACCCAATTTAATATGTGTTGTGAAATATTGGACCACTCATTTGGTTTGACAATGTCATGTCATCTCTATAAGTGCAACCAAAAAAGAGAAATCATTAGGCTTGCAAAAGAAGAGAAAACAAAAATGGGTGGAATCAAGTTTCTTAGACAAATGGAGGGTGGTAAATTGAAATGAAAATTTTGATAAGAATAGGATATATGCTTTGTGCTGGGCTGGCCCTCCCATATCGCTACCAATTTGGCAACAGCGATTTCTTCTAACATCCAATTCAAACTTTTATTCATACAATGAAGTTAAAAAGATAACATTTTATATCTTTCAGATTCTAGTCTTTATAATGTTTATCAAAATTTTAAATATTATAAAAAAGTAGTTGGTGTGCACTTATAACAATATTTGAGAAATATAAATCATATCTGAATTTTAAAAAAATTTGAAATATTTTAATAATATTAATTAGTGAGATTTAGGTTGTATTTTTAGTCAAATTTACTAAATATAATTTTAATTTAATAAAATATGGTTATTATATTTTTATATAAACTAAATAACATCTTAAATAAAATTTATCTTTTTTATTTCACTTAAGAATAAAACTACTTTTATCAAAATTTAAGACAAAAGGTTGCTATAAAAAACTCATTTAATAAATAGTGTAATTCATACTATATGATTGTTATTATTATAGATGAGAAGTTATTATAGGGTAAAAATAAAATATAAAAAGTATTTTAATTAAGAAAAAATAGTCACGAGTAGGTTTTTGGAGGTTGCCATATGTCATTTTTTAAATATAATTTTCAATTTCTATAAAAACACATGCCAATATCCTAAACTTACTTTCAAAATTCTTTTATTTTAGTGTATAAAATAATTATAAAAAATATACGCATAAAATGTGAAGAGAATATTCACTTATAACTCATTTGGTTTGCTGGAATGGAATGATCATTCTATGATAATGGAATAGAGCTGTTGTAACATTCCTGACATATTTCGAGACGTGAACAATGTCAATTTAAGTTGACACATGTTCGAAATTTTCATAGAAGACAAAAATAGAATTATTAGTGTTGGTGGGGAGGATAATTAGATAAGATAGGAAAATAAAAAGACTTTTGACTTTAGAAAAATTTAATTAAGGGGTGGACTAAGTTGAAATAGTGTAAGAAGTATTGGGTCATATTGTAAAATGTAAAAGTAAGATATGATGGAATTAGATGGATGGGAAAAAGAGAAAGGATTTAGAGTGCAAATGACCATAAAAGTACATGGAGATGTGATGGTAATGATTAGATTTTATTTTAAATTAAATAATAAAAAAAATTGGTAGATATTTTAAGAGAAAGTTGTAGAAAAATGGAGGAAAAAAAAGGCAAGAAAAGAAGAAGAATAAGCTATCATCTTTTCCTCACATTTCTCCCTCCCATTTTCACCGAGTTTCACTTTCTTTCATCTTTCCCCTTTTCCACCATTTTAAACTTTTCCAAGCTTCAAATTTTAAAATTCTTCATAGATTTTTAATGAAATTAAGAGAACAATTACATGGTAAACTCATTCCCTTGGGAAAGAAAGAAAAGTGAAAAAAAGTTGAGACTTTTGAGTAAATGACGTAAGAATGATGAGTCTTCTTAGGGGATTTTTTATTTATCAATGTAAAAGCATGGATATGATGTATGATTAATGTATTGATGAGTAAATATTGTGTATGTGTATGTGTATTATGTAATGAAGAGGAAAAGAAGATAAGAGAAGAATAAAAGGAGGATGTGTATGTGTATGTGTATGTGTATGTGTATGTGTATGTGTATGTGTATGTGTATGTGTATGGCAAAGGAGTGGAGAAAGAAGAGAAAGGTTCCTACAAGCATTTTGAGTAAGTATATCAAGATTTTTATTTTATTCCAATTAAATATCTAATTTTAAACTTGATTAATTGTTTTGGTAATATTATTAGGAAATTACTATTGTATAAAAAGAGTGATACTTGTTTTAGAATTATAATAATTATTTGAAGTGAAAGTAATTCTCATTTAGTGAATTGAAAAATATGTGAGTAGTAACTTGAAGAATAAAGGCTTAATTGCAATAAGTACGAAGTTACATATGTGTAATAGATGTCAATATTCAATATCTAAGCGAAACAAGAAATTTTAATACGGTGAATGTCAAGAGAAAATTTGAAGATCATTGATTCTATTTAAATAAGGACTAAATTGTAAAAATAATAAAGCTTGAATTGTTTCATTGTTGAGAAACAATGGAATGAAGTACGCAAGTAAGATATAAGTGGCATGCCAATAGGAAAAGTGATAGTGACATTATGGTGCAAGTGATAGAGGCACTACGATGCAAGCGATAGTGGCACTACGGTGCAAGTGAATGGCACTTCGGTGCAAAGTGATTTACGCATGTTCATGCGAAAAATAGTGGCACTTCGATGCATTTTATCATTTTATTCAGTATATCCTACCATGTTCTATTTTGTCTACATTTGGGCAATTGAATAAAAAGGCAAGTGACAATCGAGTAATAATGGTAAGTGGATCATATTTGGTTAAAGTAATGCTTTAGTATAGTTTTTTTAATTAGCCAAAAATCGTGCATAAGGATCGCGTAATAATTGTTATAGCAAATGGATATAGATGTACCATATCTATTTATGTCATTTTGCCAGAAGCAATCTCTAATATTGTTGTTGCCTTCATAGAGTTATTAAATTACCATTTGAAACTGTTCCTAGTTATGGAATTGGCTATTGTAATTTGACGCTGATTTTTGTTTCACTCGAAACAAAAAATCTTTCATGTCCAAAACATAAAACACCTTGGAAAATTTTAGGGGGTTTGGGCTTGCTCGTTTCATGTTCTATTTGAATGAAGAACAAATTCTACTTGGGTTGTGAGTTCTTTCAGTCTCATAGATGTTTGACATTTTTGGCCAACTAAGGAGTGGCATAACAGTTGATTTTCAGCTAGGACTCTTCAGTTGGTCATATTGAGAAGTTTAAAGTGTTAGAAAATGTTTATCCTTAGGAATAAAACTAATTTTATTAAAATTTAAGATTAAAGGTTTTTATAAAGAACTCACTTAGTAAATAGTGTAATTCATATTTTATGGTTATTATTATAGATGAAAAATTGTTATAGGATAAAAATAAAACATAAAAATTTGGTTTTATAATAAATTTGACTATTATAATGAAACGTTGTTATAGAGAAATTTAAATATATACAACTCGTTTCTCTTATCTTGAATAAGAATCTTTACACACACATATATAATAGATTTAATTCTAGGATGAGTAGATGTTACCACTTAAAATCAAATAGAATAGTAATTTTTTTTAGGATGAGTATATGTTTGTTCATTTTTTTTACATTTTATTTTAATTTTTACTTTAAGTATCTTAGTTAAGAAAAAAATTAGTCACAGGCACGTTTTGGATATTGTCATATGTCAGTTTTATATAAAATTTTTAATTTTTATAAAAACACATGCCAACATCTTAAACTTATTTTCAAATTTCTTTTATTTTAGTGTATAAAATAATTACCCAAAAATATATATGCATGAAATGTGTAAAGAATATTCACTTGTGACATGTTTGGTTCGTTATAATGGAATAGAATTTTAATTGAATGGTCATTCTATGAGAATTATATAGAGTTGTAATGGAATTGAATATGTATGACAGTGGTTTGGTTGAATGGAATGGAATAAGTGTTGTAATAGTATTCATGTGATTGGTTTAGAGGAATGGTCATGTAATAGCATAAAAAAAGATGTTCAAATGAAAAATATACCATTTAATAGATATTTTGTGAAAGTATAAAAATCCAAAAAAAAAACTTACATTACCACTGTACCTTTTAATAATTTTTTTGTAAAAATATAAAAAAGCTGAAAAATATTGAAGTGTTTAAATCATTAATATATCTTTTACATTACATTTGATTGGATGGAATCAACTACACATTTAGGTCAAATTCAATAGGCTCACACAAAACATTTTGTTTGGTCATAGTAACTAAATATTATGGGCACTACTGTTTAAGGCTCTATTTAATGTGAAGGCTTGAAAAGCATTTGGGGTAACCCTTTTAGAATCCTCAATTCAGACTTGGGAAGAATAGAGAACAAAATTATATTTTACATTATTGCCCTTTTTAAATCCTAATGTTCTCTTTGCTTCAATTTTTGGGTTTTCCCCTAAAATCCCCTCTTTTCCTTTCTTTGGTATTTCCCTTTTGGAGTTCAAAAAACAGGCAAGTTCCGTTTGATGCTTTCTTCTTTGCTCCTTCCCTTTATTGATATTTTCATTTTAGTTTTTTGAAAAATGAAATTGACTTAATTTAAATAGGAATATTCTAGGTTTTTAAAAGAAAGAAGAATGGAGAAAAAAAAAAGGAAGAAAAGAAGAAGAAGCTATCGTCTTTTTCTCACGTTTCTCCCTCCCATCTTCACTGAGTTTCACTTTCTTTCATCTTTGCCCCTTTCCACCATTTTAAAATTTTCCAAAATTTAAATTCTAAAATTCTTCACAGGTTTTTAATGAAATTAAGAGAACAATTACATAGTAAACTCATTCCCTTGTAAAGCTAGCTAATAGACTTTTTAGAGGAGAAAGAAAAGTTAAGGGTTTTGAGTAAATGAACTAAGAATCAAGAGTCTTCTTAAGGGATTTTTTATTTATCTATGTAAAAGCATGGATATGATGTATGATTAGTGTATTGATGAGTAAATATTGTGTATGTGTATTATGTAATGAAGAGGAAAATAAGAGAAGAAAAGAATAAATAGAGGATAAAGGCAAATGTATATGGCAAAGGAGTGGAGAAAGAAGAGAGAGGTTCCTACAACCATTTTGAGTAAGTATATCAAGATTTTTATTTTATTCCAATTAAATATCTAACTTTAAACTTGATTAATTATTTTGGTAATATTATTAGGAAAATACTAGTGTAAAAAAAAGCGATATTTGTTTTAGAATTATAATAATTATTTGAAAACGAAAGTAATTCTCATATAGTGAATTGAAAAATATGTGAGTAGTAACTTGAAGAATAAAGACTTAATTGCAATAAGTATAAAGTTAGATACGTGTAATAGATGCCAATATTTAATATCTAAGCGAAATGGGAAATTTTAATACGGTGAATGTCAAGAGAAAATTTGAAGATCGTTGATTCTATTTAAATAAGGACTAAATTGTAAAAATAGTAAAGCTTGAATTGTTTCATTGTTGAGAAATAATGGAATGAAGTATGTAAGTAAGATATAAGTGGTATGCCAATAGGAAAAGTGATAGTGGCACTACGGTGCAAGTGATAGAGGCACCACAATGCAAGTGATCATGGCGCTACGATGCAAGTGACAGAGGCACTAAAGTGCAAGCGGTAGTGGCACTACGGTGCAAGTGAATGGCACTTCGGTGGAAAACTTCGGTGGAAAGTGATATCTGCACATTCGTGAGAAAAATAGTAGCACTTCGATGCATTTTATCGTTTTATTCAGTATATCCTACCATGTTCTCTTTTGTCTACATTTGGGCAATTGCATAAAAAGGTAAGTGACAATCGAGTAATAATGGTATGTCGATCGTATTTGGTTAAAATAATGCTTTAGTATAGTTTTTAATTAGCCAAAAATCATGCATAAGGATGGAAACTAATGTCTGTATACTATAAACTTGTCTATGTATGTATATAAATATGTGTGTAAAATGAGAAATTTCTAAATAAATATATACAACATCACTCTTGTCTAAGCTCCTATGAGCTTAATGCGATTTCTTTTAAATACATAGGTATAGATTGTTTCGAAGTTAAGGCGTGGATCGACCCCAACTCATCTCATCACTCCTTAAGTTTTGAAGGAAGTATGAATTTTAAATTTTAGTTATTAGTCTTGGCATGTACATAGGAACTTGTTAGGTATGTTTTGCAACTAAAGAATGAAGTTGGTTGCGAATTGATCTTAAAATGTAAACTTATTATTTTGAATATGTAAGAAATTGTTTGAGTTAGATTTAGATGTGTTTAGTGTTGGTTATCGGTAGAAAATTATATGACATTGGATATGTGATCATAGAAGCTGTTTTAAGTAAGAAAGAGTGAAAAATGTATAGGTTGTGGAATTGCAGGGTTTATGTCGCGACGAGGAATTTCGTGTAGTCACGACGAGCAACAGACATCGCTACGACGGGATATTGACTAAATTGAGTTTTATTTTGTCAGGAAGTTTTCTAAAGCTCATTTTAAGCTTAGTTAAGCTAGATAATCATATTCTTGATGCATTATGAATGTTTATTTTTCGAAAATTTTTAATAATTTTTTTTTGTAAAAATATAAAAAAATTAGAAAAATATTGAAGTGTTTAAATGATTAATATATCTTTTACATTATGTTTGATTGGATAGAACCAGTTATATATTTAAGTCTGATTTAATAGGCTCACAAAAAAACATTTATTTGGTTCATTGTAATTGAATATTATGGGCACTATTTCTGTTTTAGAACCAAATAAACTCTCTTTCTAACTTTAGAAAAGCAAAAATAACCAGGGATATATTTGAAATTGGATTTAATTTAGAAGAGAAATTGCTATTTATGATTCATTATTATCCTTTAATTCGAAGCAAACAAAACATGGTAGCAAATGGATATAGACGTACCATATCTATTTATGCCATTTAAGTAGGGGTGAGTGTTTGATCGAATCGAATCAAATCGAATGAAAAAATTTCGAGTTAATCGAGTTGACGAATCATTTTTTATCATCCTAATTTGATTTGAAATTTTCTCGAATCGAGTCGAGTGAGATGGAATTCGAATCAAATATATTTGCTCGAGTTAAATTTTAATAAATAATTTTGGGTCCTTGTAACTAATGTCACCCATTGTAATAAAATTTGTCCACCTTAATTAAAATTTTTATGAACTTTCATCACTTCATAATTTATTTATTAATCTTTTATATATGGGATAGCTTCTTTGTTTGCTTAGTTGTTTCAATTATCTTCAGATTCTTGTCACTATGTATTTTCAAATTAAAAAATATATTAAATGTAAAAATATGATTTTTTAATAAAAATTATTTTAAAGATAAAATGTGAATTGATATCAATATAAAATTTTAACATGAATATTTAATGACATAATTAATAATTTAATTTTAATATAAATATTCAATATGACTAAACAATTCAATAATATAAATAATATAAAATGTGAAATTTAATTTAATAATATAAATAGTAGATATAAATAAAATTATTACTATTTATGTTTAGTGATTTTTTTTAGATAATTTTGATTTTTTATTTGAGAGTAAAGGATGAGAAGTAAAAATTTAGAGGGAAAATAAAAAGTTTTTGGGGATAAAAGTTTTAAGGGAAAGTAAATAGGGGGAGTAAAATTTTGGAGGGAAAATATTAAAAAAAATTGGGGGGTGGATTTGGGATAGATGGGAGGTGGGATTGAAAGGAAGTAAAAATTTTAAGAGGAAAGTGGGAGAGACTAAAAATTATGGGGGAAAATAAAAAGTTTTGAGGGTTTTTGGGAATAAAATTTTGAGAAAAAGTAAATGGGAGAGTAAAACTTTAGTGGGAAATGGATTTTGGGTAGATTGGGGGGTTGGGATGGAAGGGGAGTAAAAGTTTTGGGGGGAAAGTGGGAAGGAGTAAAAGTTTTAAGGGAAAAATAAAAAGGTTTGAGAGTTTGGGGTAAAAATGTAAAATATTATAGTTTGATATTCGAATTATTCGAGTTATTCGAATTCAAAACTCAACTCGATTCAAAACTCGAAATTCGAAAAAAATTCGAGTTGACTCGAATAACTCAATTTGTTTAACTCGAAATTCAAATTTTTTTCAATTTTTTCGAGTCGAATCGAGTTTTGCTCACCCCTACATTTAAGCATGTGCCAGAAGTAATCTATAATATTGTTGTCCAAAACAAAAAATCTTTCATGTCCAAAACATAAGACACCTTGGAAGAATTGCAAGCAAACTTGCACTCCAATTTTAAGGGGTTTTGGCTTGCTCGTTCCATGTTCTACTTGAATGAAGAGAATATGTTCTACTTCTTCGTTCCATCTAACTTGGGTCGTCGGTTGTTTCAATCTCATGGATGTTTGGCGTTTTGGCTTATGAAGGAGTAACATGTTTGACAAAACAACAGTTGATTTTCGACTAGGATTCTTCAACTGATCATATTGAGAAGTTTAAAGTGTTGAAAATGTTTATCTTAGAAATAAAACTAATTTTATTAAAATTTAAGACAAAAGATTGTTATAAAGAGCTTGCATAGTAAATAATGTAATTCGTACTTTATGATTGTTACTATTATAGATGAAAAGTTGTTATAGAGTAAAAAAAAAAATTGGTTCTATAATAAATTTGACTATTATAATGAAATGTTGTTACAGAGAAAGTTAAATATATATAACTCGTTTCTCTTATCTCGAATAGGAATCTTTACACACACACATATATATAATAGATTTAATTTTGGATGTTTGTTCATTCTTTTTTCTTTCTTTCTTTTTACATTTTATTTTAATTTTTACTTAAGTATCTTAGATCAGAAAAAAAAAGGTCACAAGTAAGTTTTGGATACTGTCATATGTCAGTTTTGTATATATTTTTTTTATTTTTATAAAAACACATGCCAACACCCTAAACTTACTTTCAAAATTCTTTTATTTTAATGTATAAAATAGTTACCCATATATATATATATATGCATGAAATGTGAAGAGAATATTCACTTGTGACATGTTTGGTTCGTTAGAATGAAATATAATTGAAATGGAATGGGCGTTCTGTGAGAATTATATAGAGCTGTAATGAAATTGAATAGGTATGGAAGTGGTTTAGTTAGATGGAATGAAATAAGTGTTGTAATAGTATTCATGTGACTGGTTTAGAGGAATGGTCATGTAATAAAAGAAAAAAGATGTTCAAATGACAAATATACCCTTTAATAGATTTTTGTGAAAGTATAAAAATCCCCCAAAAAATATTTAAATGACCACTATACCCTTTAGCATTTTTATTTTTGCAAAAATATAAAAAAACTGAAAATATTGAAGTGTTTAAATCATTAATATATCTTTTACATTACGTTTGATTGGATGGAATCAACTACACGTTTCGGTCAAATTCAATGGGCAAACACAAAACATTAGTTTAGTTCATTGTAATTAAATATTGTGGGCGCCGCTGTTTAAGACTCTATTTAGTGTGAAGGCTTGAATAGCATTCAGGGTCATCCTCTCTAATCCTCAATTTAGACTTGAAGAGAATATAGAATAAAATTACATTTTACATTGTTGCCTCTTTAAATTCCAATATCATCTTTGCTTCTTAAATTTTTGGGTTTCCCCCCAAAATCCCCTCTTTTCCCTTCTTTGGTATTTCCGTTTTGGAGTTCAGGGAACAGGTAAGTTCCCTTTGCTGCTTTCTTCTTTGCTTATTCCCTTTATTGATATTTTCATTTTAGTTTTTTGAAAAAGAAAATTGGCTGAATCCAAATAGGAATATTCTGGATTTTGATTTTTTTAAAAAATTATTATTTATGTTTTTCTTTCATTTTTGTGTACTAATGGGTACTATGGAATTGGTTTGTTTTTGTTTAACTTAATTTTTTTTATTTAATATGGATTTTGTATATTCAATTATGTTTAGTTGTTTTACAAATTTGAATTTTTTTACTAGAGTTTTGACTTTTACTTCTTGAGGACTATTTTTTTTCTTGAAAAGGAATGTGCGCAAACGTGTTGGTGGTGATGAGCTCTCTTCAACATGCAGAGAAACAGAAGGACCTTAAGTGGTTAACGGTTTGGAAAGCAAGATTGCTTGCAATTCTTCCAAGGTGTCTTACGCTTTAGACAGAGAAGATTTTTTGTTTCAAGTGAAACAAAAATCAGTCTCGGATTTAGAACAACTAATTCCATAATAGGGAAATGTTTTGAAATTGTAATTCAATTATACTACGAAGGCAATAGCCATATCAAAGATTGCTTTTGGCATATACTTCGATGACATAGGTATTTATGGTACGTCTGTAGCCATTTGTCGTTATGGTACGCTTGTATCCATATCTACTTATGCTATTGAAGTATATGCTAAAAGCTATCTCTGATATCACTATTGCTTTCGTTGTATAATTGAATTACCATTTGAAACCGTTGCCTAGTTATGGCATTGGTTGTTCTGATTCGAGGCTAATTTACGTTCTACTCAAAACAAAAATCTTTCGTGTCTAAAACATTGACACCTTGGAAGAATTGCAAGCAATCTTGCACTTCAAACTATTAAAGTTTTTGGCTTGCTCGTTGCATGTTCTGTTCGAATAAAGAACATATTCTGCTTGGGTTGTAGGCTATTTCGACCTCATGGATGTTTAACGTTTTTGACATAATAAGGAGTGACATGTTTGACAAAATAACAATTGGTTTTCGGCTAAGACTCTTAAGATGATCATATTAAGAAGTTTAAAGTGTTGAAAATGTTTATCCTTATCCTTATCCTTACCTCTTGAGAGAGTTTGGGAGTTATTGAAAAATTGGTATATGGAGGTTGTTATATGATAAATACCAAGGACAATCAATGGGATGATTTCAACTTTTAAATAGGAATTTAAAGCTTATCAAAACTTTATTGGATGGACTCTTGTATCAACCTTGTTGTGTTCTTGTAGTTATCTTTTGATACTCTTTTACGTATTATTTGGAGAGATTTATTGATTGTATTGTGAGCTATTTGGGTGAGTGATTTGTGACAATTAGGGTTGGTGTTGATGCTGCAATTACTTCTTTGTGTAAAGGTATATTATGTTTAAGCCAATAGGTGATCCAGATGATTGTTGAATAAAATCATTCACTAAGTGAGGCTCCACAGAGTAGGATTGGTAAATATGAATTGCATTAACAAATATCATGTGTTAATTTTCTCCTTATTTTACTCCTTGCATTACTTTGCATTTAACCTTTCTGTTATTTTTATTCTAACAGCAATTGGAACAAAATAGTTTTTCAAGTGTAAACTGAAGGTTTTTTCACAAACCATTAATCACTTTAAATCTTTTTGTTGATCGGCATGTTGAAGAGAGCTCATCACCATCCGCACATTTTTTACATTCCATTTCAGAATATAATAATCCTCAAAACGTAAAAGCCAAAACCCTAATAAAAATTTTCAGATCTACAAAATAACTAAACATAATTGAATATACAAAATTCATATTGAATAAAAAACAATGTTAAACAAAAAAAACCAATTCCATAAGAGCCATTAGTAAACAAAAAAGAAAAAAAAAACATAAATAATGATATTCAAGAAAAAAAGTAATACCCAAAATATTTCTATTTGGATTAAGTCAATTTTTTTTAACACAAGAAACTAAAATTGAAATATCAATAAAGGGAAGAAGCAAAGAAAAATGCAACACAGGGAACTTACCTGCTTTTTTAACTCCGAAAGGAAAATACCAAAAAAGAGAAGAGAGGGGATTTTGAAAGTTAAGAAAGGAACAAAAATCATAAATTGAAACATATATGACATTGGGATTTAAAGTTGGCAACAACATAAAGTCTAATCTTATTTTCTATTCCTTCCAAGTCTGAATTGAGGATTCAAAGGGGGTTGCCTTGAATGCTATCCAGGCCTTCACACGGAATTACGCCTTAAACAAACCAAACAAATATTATGTGTAGACCCATTGAATTAGACTTGAACGTGTAGCTAGTTTCATCCAACCAAATATAATGTTAGTGACAATGAGGTTTTTAGATGTTGCCATATATAACAGCCCGATTTTGGAACTAGTCGGAATAGTGGTTTTGGAAACCACTATTTTGAAGCCGAAGAAACTATTTTATTATTTTAGATGTTATGGCATGATTATATGAGGGCATGAAAATTTTGGTGAGATAATTTTAGCGATTTTATGCTTAATTGCGAAAAATGACTAAATCGCTTAAAGGGAAAAGGTTTTGTTTACCACCCAAATCTGTTAAATAGCTAGAGAACCAAAATTTAAAGCCTTTAAAGGGCAATTAAACTCTTTTAAATAGAGGTGGCCGGCCATAGGGGACAAGATTGGTCAAAATGTCAAAGTTAGGTGACATTTGGTGACTTAATTGATTAAAATAAAACAAAAGAAAAAGGGCTATCATCTTCTTCACCTCTCTACCGAAATTTTCAGCCATTCTAGGGGTTTTAGAAGCTCAAAATTTCAGCAACTTCTCATCCTTGCAAGTAAGTGATTTAGATGGTTTTTGTTGATGATTTTTGCATTTTTAGGACTCTTGTAGCATGAGCTAGCTAATGAGAGGACTATATTGCAAGATGGTTAAAAGTCTAAGGTTTTGCCATGAGAGTATTCATGTTGTTTCCTAAAATTTTATGGAAGAGAATGAATCATGGTTGTGAAATAAACAACTTTTGTGAAGTAGTTTTCATGGAAACCCTAACTAAGGACCATTTTGCATAAGCTATGAAATAGGTGATAAATGTGTGAAATAATGAGAATTTTGAGATGCTATAGTTATAAAATGAATTCGGTTAGGCTTGGATAATAAGTAAATTCAATAAAAATCGACTTTCGGGCCTAAGAGTAAAATCATAATTTTTGCGAAGTTTAAGGGTAAAACGATCATTTTACCAAAGTATGAGGTGCAAGTTGAATTGAATGATTTGTGTATTAAATAAGCTAAATTTTGACGTTTTAGATCAAGAGAAATGTGATTCGGGTCTTGATCGAGGGAAGAACAAAGTTTACGAGGATTAGGCTCATTCACATCATTTTTTGTGCCGAGTAAGTACATATGTAAATAATGTGTCATGATAGATTATTTTCAAATGTTTTATCGTCATCATGTATTATAATCTTACTTGTTACCATAGAAGCATAAAAATTGTGATATAAGAGTAATCTTCATGATAAATAAGTACGACGATATCAGGTTAAATATGAAATCCCGTTGAACCTCAGAAATAGTATAGGATACAAAAGGTATGTCATGAGGAACTATATGGTCTGAACTCATGAGTTATGTCTGAGTTCATAAGATAAATGTTATATGTAATATTGGTCCGGGTACTGACCTTGAGTGCAGACCCTTGAATATCTCAATGAGTAGGCATTACATGATAGAGTTATGGGGTCTGGGTACTGACATGGCAAAAAAGCCCGTGAGTAACTCAAAATGCGAGCATTACAAAGTACAAGGTAGCTCTGACTACTCATATGGCACTTAAGTGTGAACTTTCCGTGTATCCATTAGTATTTCGAGTGTTAACGGGTAGTTTGAAGAACGAGTTAGGGAAAATTTCAATCAGGTATGTTATTAGAGAGAATGAAATTGAGATATTTTACGGATGATTACAGGTATGTATACTAAACCCATGAACAAGACCTTAGTGTGTGATGAGATGTAGTAAGTATGCATAAAGGAAGTGAAGAGTAAGATAGTGAGCTTAAAATGATAAATCATTTAAGTATGACAAGCCACTGTTTGATGAATGTGTTTTTTTTATAGTGCTGCCAAAGTAGCTTGTAGATCATCGTCTACATCGGGGAAGCCAACCACACTATCCTTGAAGCACTTGGTATAGCTAGTTTTATCATTTTGATTATGACATGTATAGGAATTTTTTATTTTATTTTGGTGTCACATTGTTTTGGGGCCAAATGTGTTGGCTTGTGTTAGTATTTGACTCATTTTGTATAAGGCCATGAAAATGGCTAATTTTGAAAGTCATTATATGAATGCAAGATAGTCTTTCATGAATGTGAAATTGTTGGCATGGTTGAATATATGAAATGTATATCGACCTTAGCTATGGTTGTTGGTTGAGAAATCATATTAAATTAGACTTTGATATGTTGGTTGGTATAAAATTTTGTTTCAGGGTGGCATAGGGCTTGGTAAATAATATTGTCTATACGGGTAGACACACGGGCGTGTGTCTAAGTTGTGTGTGACACACGGTCAGCCCCATGGGCGTGTTACATTGTCGTGTGTCCCCTGCACGTAAATTTTACAAGTCAATATGCATGGTAGTAAACACACGGGCAGAGACACAGTCGTGTGTCTTAGCCGTGTAAAGGGCACGGCGTGCCTACCACACGGGCGTGTGCCTTGGCCGTATGACCTTTAAGGGTTGCTGACATCAGAAATAGAATGTCAAGGTTTTCAGATAGGGGCTAGGACACGGGCGTGTCATGGCTGTGTGAGGGACACAGACAATAGACACGGGTGTGTGCCAGACCGTGTGAAAACCCCTGTAGGTTCGAATTTATAACTTAATTCACACAGGTATGGGACACGGGCGTGTCCCTAGATGCTTAGGCCGTGTGTGTCACACGGACCATCAGCACGGCCATGTTATAATGACCATACGGGCCTGTTGCCCTTCCATATGGGCGTATGCCCTGTTTCATGAGTTATTTTTCTAAAGTTAGTTAAAGGACCCAGGTTGGTCCCGAATGGTTTCCAATGGATGTTTGAGGCCTCGTAGGCCATATTAAAGAGTTTAGACAAAGTTCAAAAAAGTTTTAAATTTGATCAAGTCTTGATGATTTGAAAACGTTGGAAATGTTTGTGTTTAAGTTTAGTAATACCTCGCATTCCGTCCCGGCGTAGGGCACGGGTGTGGGGTGTTACACCATATGTCATTTTTGTATATGTTTTTTAATTTCTATAAAAACACATGCTAACATCCTAAACTTACTTTCAAAATTCTTTTATTTTAGTGTATAAAATAATTGCACAAAAATATATGCATTAAATGTGAAGAGAATATTCATTTACGACACGTTTGGTTTGCTGAAATGGAATAAGAGTTGTAATAAAATGATCATTCTATGATAATGGAATAGAACTGTAATGGAATTAAATAGGTATAATAATGGTTTGTTGTTTGGTTGAATGGAATGAAATACGTATTGTAATAGTATTCATCTAATTGGTTTAAAAGAATAGGTCATGTAATAGCATAAGAAAAAAAATATTCAAATGACAAATATACCCTTTAATAGATTTTTTGTAAAAGTATAAAAAAATACTCAAATGACCACTATACTCTTTAATAATTTTTTTGTAAAAATATAAAAAAAAACTAGAAAAGTATTGAAGTGTTTAAATGATTAATATATCTTTTACATTATGTTTGATTGGATAGAACTAGTTATACATTTAAGTCTGATTCAATGGGCTCACAAAAAACATTTATTTGGTTCATTGTAATTGAATATTATGGGCACTATTGCTTAAGGCTCTATTTTGTGCGAAGGCTTGAATAGCATTCAGGGTGACCCCTTTGAATCCTCAATTCAAATTTCGAAGGAATAGAGAATAAATTTAGATTTTACATTGTTGCCCACTTTAAATCTCAATGTCGTATTTGCTTCTTCAATTTCTTGTAACACTCCCTAATCCTTATCGGTCGCTGGAACATGATTACGGAGCATTATCGGACTTTTCATATCAAATACTAACAATTACATAATCATTTAACATACACATCAAATTTAATCATATTGTCCCTCTATTAAGCCTTGGAGGCCTAAAATATATGATAGAAATAAAACGGGACTAAATCGGTTACTTCAGAAATTTTTTGTGAAATTTCAAAATTTTTCCTAGGTGTAGGGCACACAAGCCCATGTGGTCAAGGGACACGCCCGTGTGACCAGAGGACACACCTGTGCAGCAGGCCGTGTCTGACCCCGTGTAACTCTCTGACTTAGGCCACACAGCCAGCCACACGCCAATGTGCAAGGCTCTGTGCCTCACACGGCTGAGACACACGCCCGTGTCTCTGCCAGTGTGAAAATACTTGAGCATTCTGTTTTAAAAATTTTAAAGTTGTAGGGGACACACGGCCAAACCACACACCCATGTGTTAGCCCGTGTGCCTAGCCATTTGGACTCAAAATGAACCTTAAGCATCAAGTATACCATACCCTGCAATCTTTAACAACAAGCAACTCAAAAACCAATCGTTCAATTAATCCAAAACACATTCAAATACATCTAAAACATGTCAAAACAATCAATTTAATGATCTAATCAATGTTCCCTCATAGATACTTCATATCTATTATCAAATCCATTTAAACTTCATTCAAGCTAATTCTATATCATGCTCACTTATGCATTTACTCATACATCCCATATTAAACCTCAATATAACACATATATATGTAAGGAACCAATATCATCCTATAACATCATTTACATTCATTTCTCAAAATGACAAACATAAGACATCTTAGATACATGCCATTGCCAAAAAGAAGTATACATCACCACATTTTGAGATCGGGATCTGTTGTGGATGCCGAGTCGACGATTAAATTTAACACCTAGCCTCGCACGGAAAGTAAACCGTACGCTGAGTATAAACTTAGTGGTATTTCTATAATCCGAATGTTTAAAGGTAAATTAATATAACCTATACATTAAATCATACAATAACCATAGTTATACAATTACACAATTCATAGAGATGCATTTATAACTCATTCAATTCTTATCATTTGCTATCCTAAATAGCTTTACATAATAAGGTCTTCTAATCCATGTATCTCATTTGCATTTAACTTTCATTCCTTTCCATTTCCAATCTTGATATCATTTCATTCAATTATCCTTATTAACACGACTCGGACTCAGACGGATACACGGATCCAACCAAAACACACCATTTTGACACCCAATGCCTCATCGGATAATTCGAAGTAACAAGTTGACACCTAGTGTCTCATTGGCCTTGCCGAAGTAAATTGGTATCTAGTACCTCATCGAATTTATCCAAAAAATAATGTGACACCCAGTGTCTCATCGACTTGAAGTCGGAGTAATCCCTAAACTCTTCTAATCCTATGACATGTCATCTATATCCAACTCAGCCCGATACAATTAATAGGGTTTCAAATCACTTTTCAATTTCAATCAATATTCACATCAATACAAATAATCACATATACTCATGAGATCAATTCAATTCAAATCATTATCAAAATATAATATACTCACCTCAACTACTTACCATGAACATTAAATCAAAATATAACAATTTAATAATTAGATTCGGATTATAGAAATACAAATTAGAATTTTTCGACTACTCCTCGTCGACTTTTTCCTTTCCCTTCTTAGCCGAGGTTTCTGGCACAACGTTAGCTACGGAAATTAAACAATTAAAAATCATCAATATAACACAATTTCACGTTGAATATTTCAATTTATATTCAACTTTTGCCTAAATTCCAATTTAGCCCTTAAATCGATACTAACTTTATTTCTTCAAAATTAGTTCCATATTTTCATTCAATTTTCACTTTAGACTAAATTCAACTCTCTAATTTCGCTTAAATCCCTAAATTTTAAAATTTTCTCAATTTAATCCCTATTACTCAAAACTTATAATTTATTTTACAATTCAATCACTTTTTCATTTCTAACTTAAAATTCTATCAATTTAACCCCAATTACTTAAATTATCCAACATGAACATCATCTAAAAATTCAATATTTTCTAAAATTTCAACATAAATTAAGTAGTATTTAACTCTAGGATTTTAAAAACATAAAAATTACAAAAAAAAAAACTAAATTGACTTACCAATTAAACTTTAAACTTGAAACCCTAATTTTTCTTTTTCTTCTGCTTTCTCCTTTCCCCTTCTCTTTTTCATTTTAATTTGGCCTTCTTTTTCTTTTTGTTTCTTTTATTTAGTTTATTTTAATTATAATAATAGTATAATATAATAATATAATAATATTTACTTAAATAATAAGTTAATATAATTTAATTTATGAATTTTATTTTGACACATGTTTTCAACTACACCACCCACTTGTCAATTAATGTTTAATTGCTTAATTAGTCCTTTTATTTTTTCTTTAATCTATAATTAAACTTTAGTCATTTATTCAATTTAATCCTTATACCTAATTACCCTTAATTTAAGCTAGTTCACCTAACCAAAACCTAATTAACCACACAACTAATTTTGTAAATATTTTTAATAAATATTTACGAATCTGAAATATTTTTAATAAATATTTACGAATCCGTTTTACGAAAACGGAGACCCAAAAACACACTTTTCAATACCTGTGATTATCGGGTCATTACATTTCTGGTTTTTCATTCCTCTCTCAACCCTCAAAATTCCCTCTATTCCCTTATTTGGTATTTCCCTTTTGGAGTTCAGAAAGCATGTAAGTTCCCTTTGTTGGTTTCTACTCTACTTCTTCCCTTTATTGATATTTCAATTTTAGTTGTTTTTTTTAAAGGAAATTAACTTAATCCAAATAGGAATATTCTAGATTTTGCTTCTCTTTTTTTTTTTAAAAAAAAAGAAGTCATTATATATATTTCATTTTTATTTGCTAATAGGACTTATGGAATTGGTTTGTTTTTGTTTAACATTGTTTTTTTATTATTTAATATGAATTTTATATATTCAATTATTTTTAGTTGTTTTGCATATTTAAATTTTTTTATTAGGGTTTTGGCTCTTAGGTTTTGAGGATTTTTTTTATTTTTTTCTTGAAAAGGAATGTACGCAAATGTGTTAGTGGTGATGAGCTCTTTTCAACATCTCGAGCAACAGAAAGACCTAAAGTAATCAATGGTTTGGAGTGCAAGATTGCTTGCAATTCTTCCAAGGTGTCTTATGTTTTGGACACGAAAGATTTTTCGTTTCAAGTGAAACAGAAATCAATCTCAGATCAAAATAACCAATGTCATAATTAGGCAACAATTTCAAATGGTAATTCAATTCTACTACGAAGGTAACAACGATATTAGAGATTGCTTCTGGTATATGAAATTGAATTTAACTCACAGGAGAAATTGCTATTTATGCTTCATTATTGTCCTTTAATTCAGAGCAAATTGAACATAATGTTAAATGGGT
The DNA here is from genome assembly GCF_007990345.1 of Gossypium hirsutum. Classification (NCBI taxonomy): domain Eukaryota; kingdom Viridiplantae; phylum Streptophyta; class Magnoliopsida; order Malvales; family Malvaceae; genus Gossypium; species Gossypium hirsutum. Next base: position 7,355,667 of record NC_053433.1, read on the forward strand.
ACAAACCTATCATATCTACTTATGCCATTTAAATATATGTCAGAAGCAATATCTAATATTGATGTTGCCTTTGTAGTATGATTAAATTGCCATTTGAAACCGTTGCCTAGTTATGGCATTGGTTATTATGATTCGAGGCTGATTTTTGTTTCACTTGAAACAAAAATTGTTTCATGTCCATAAGACACTTTGGAAGAATTGCAAGTAATCTTGCACTCCAAATTGTTGGGGTTTTTGGCTTACTCATTCCATGTTCTGTTTGAACACAAAATAAATTCTATTTGGGTCGTGGGTTATCTCAACCTCATGGATGTTTGCCATTTTGGCCTACAAAGGAATGACATATTTAACAAAACAACAGTTGGTTTTTGACTAGGACTCTTCAGTTAATCATATTGATAAGTTTAAAGTGTTGAAAATGTTTATCCTTAGAAAGAAAACTAATTTTATTAAAATTTAAGACAAAAGTTTGTTATAAAAAACTCACATAGTAAATAATGGAATTCGTACTTTATGATTGTTACTATTATAGATGAAAAGTTGTTATAGGGTTAAAAAAAATTAGTTCTATAATAAATTGACTATTATAATGAAATGTTGTTATAGAGAAAGTTAAATAAATATATATATAACTTGTTTCTCTTATCTCAAATGGCAATTTTTACTCACACATATATAATAGATTTAATTCTAGGATAAGTAGTTGTTACCTTTGTTCAATCTTTTTTTATACATTTTATTTTAATTTTTACTTAAGTATCTTAGTTAAGAAAAAATATAGTCACAAGTAGGTTTTGGATTATGTCATATGTCAGTTTTGTATATAGTTTTATTTTTTATAAAAGCACATGCATGAAATGTAAAAAGAATATTCACTTCCAACACCTTGGGTTCATTAGAATAGAATAGTGTTGTAATGGAATTGTCATTTGTGATAATTATATAGAGCAGTAATGGAATTGAATAAGTATAACCATAGTTTAGTTGGATGGAATGGAATAAGTGTTATAATAGTAATCATGTGATTGATTTAGAGGAATGGTCATATAATAGCATAAAAATAGATGTTGGAATGACAAATATACCATTAATAGATTTTTTTTGAAAGTTTAAAAAAAAGTACTCAAATGACCATTATACCCTTTAATAATTTTTTTTGTAAAAATCTAAAAAAAATGAAAAATATTAAAGTGTTTAAATCATTAGTATATCTTTTACATTATGTTTGATGGGATGGAATCAGTTACACATTTAGGTCAGATTCAATGGGCTCACACAAAACATTTGTTTAGTTCATTGTAATTAAATATTATGGGCGCCGCTGTTTAAGGCTCTATTTAGTGTGAAGGCCTGAATAACATTCAAGGTAACCCTATCTGAATCCTCAATTCAGACTTGGAGATAATAGAGAATAAAATTAGATTTTACATTGTTGCCTCTTTAAATCTCAATGACATATTTGCTTCTTCAATTCTTGGGTTTTCTCCCAAAATTTTCTTTTTTCCCTTCTTTCGCATTTCCCTTTTGGATTTCAAAGAATAGGCAAGTTCCCTTTGCTGCTTTCTTCTTTGCTTCTTCTCTTTATTGATATTTTCATTGTAGTTTTTCGAAAAATGAAATTGACTTAATCCAAATAGGAATATTTTGGATTTTGCTTTTTTCTAAAAAAAATTATATTTATGGTTTTTTTTTCATTTTTGTTTCCTATTGTGTATTATGGAATTGATTTATTTTTGTTTAACATTTTTATTTAATATGGATTTTATATATTCAATTATGTTTAGTTGTTTTGCAGATTTGAGATTTTTTACTAAGGTTTTGACTCTTATATTTTGAGGATTACTTTTGTTTTCTTTTTCTTGAAAAGGAATGTACGCAAAATGTGGTAGTGGTGATGAGCTCTCTTCAACATGTCGAGCAACAAAAGGACCTAAAGTGGTTACTGGTTTGGGTGCAAGACTGCTTGCAATTTTTCTAAGGTGCCTTATGTTTTGGACGCAAAAGAATTTTTTTGTTTTAGGTGAAACAAAAATTAATCTCTGATTAGAACAAAGAATGACATAATCGGGCAACAATTTCAAAAGGTAATTCAATTATACTACAAAAGGCAACAACGATATTGAATATTACTTTTGGCACATACTTCGATGACATAAGTAAATATGGTATGTCTATATCCATTTGTCGTTATGGTAGGTTTGTATCTATATCTACTTATGTCATCGAAGTATATGCCAAAAGCAATCTCAGATATTGCTATTGCCTTCGTAGTATAATTAAATTATCATTTGAAATTGTTGTCCGGTTATGGCATTGGTTGTTCTGATTCGAGGCTAATTTTCGTTTCACTCAAAACAAAAAAATCTTCCGTTTCCAAAACATTGACACCTAGGAAGAATTGCAAGCAGTCTTGCACTCCAAACTGTTGAAGTTTTTGGCTTACTTGTTCCATGTTCTATTAGAATAAAGAACAAATTCTGCATAGGTCCTAGGCTATTTCGGCCTCATATGTTTGATAAAATAACAGTTGGTTTTTGTCTAAGACCCTTCATATGATCATATTAAGAAGTTTTAAAGTGTTGAAAATGTTTATCCTTATCATTATCCTTACCTCTTAAGAGAGTTTGGGAGTTATTGAATAAATACTCCAGGATAATCAATTGGATAATTTCAAGTTTTAAATAGGAATTTAAAGCTTCTCAAAACTTTATTGGATGGACTCTTGCCCCAACCTATAAATAGGTTGCTTGTGACGTCGCTTGGAGAGTAATTTTTGAGTATCTTTGTCGATAGCAAAGAAGATGCAACAAAGGGAACTTTCATACTTTTTGAACTCTGAAAGGAAAATACCAAAAAAAGAAAAAAGAGAGGGGATTTTGAAAGTTAAGAAAGGAGATTGCTCTAAATACTATTCAAACATTCACACAAAATAGAGCATTAAACAACAGCGCCATAGTATTTAGTTACAATGGACCAAACAAATGTTATAAGTAGACCCATTGAATCAGACCTGAACGTGTAGTTGATTTCATTCAACCAAACATAATGTTAATGATTTGCTAAATTTAATTCTATATATATTTTTTTTAAAATTAAAAAATAAATTGTTAGATATGCAAATGGAACCATTCAAATGTTAACAATTAAAATGAAAAGTTGGAGATTGTATTTTTCCATTTTGCCGAAACGGCACAAAATGGCTAATGGAATGGGAGGGCTTTTTCAGCATCCAGTTATGTCCCAAAATTATAAATGACCCATGAACTTTATCAAATTTATTGATATGGTCTGTTCATTTTAAAATTATATTTTAATAGGTTGTTTTCTTGAAATATTAAGTTACATTATTTTATTATTTAAGTTATTAAAATTTAAAAAAAAAGTAATCATAAAAAAAATTAAAAAGTGAATAGTGTATTATCTTAAAATTTTTGGGGATGCACTAGTTTTTGTATTATCTAATGAATTAGATCAAATCAAATGCAACATTATTTAGCAAAATAAGTCAAATCCACATGGCATTTTGTTATAAAAATAAAATAATTTTAAGATAATTGCAGTTATAAAAATAAAATAATTTTTTATTTAAAAATATCGTTATTTTTTAACTATAATTTCAAAATGGCATTCAAGTCATTTCTTACTCTCAACTTCCATATACATGCTCAAATTTATGAAATGAAATATTCTCATAATAGTCCCTCAAGTTTATCATACTTCTATACTAATCCTGGACTCGATAATTTCCCCATCTTCTTCCCACCAGCTCGAAAATTGTTTGTTAGCCCAGAAAGGAGGGTGAATTTTGTTACTAGTTATACTTATACTGTTTTAACTTTGTATTTATAATCATTTAAATCTGAGTCAAGTCGCTAATTGGATCACAATGGTCAATTGAATTATTCAAAGAGTTGAAACATTATAACAATTTCTCACAAAAATCAGAGGCCCCGCACCAATCGTCACCGTACGTTATATTTCAGCCTACAACTTTGAAAACAAGTCGTGAAGATGATGATGATGATGTATAAAAGGTACATCATATCATTCTGTAAAAACTATTTTGGTCACTTCAGAACTCTGAGATATATAAAACAAGGTTACCTGTTTAATTTAATGTAAAAAACGAGATTAGAAATAAACCACGTTACTGGAACAAGTTTATATTGAAACAGTACAAGCCTTATACACCTAAAACCGAAAACAGAAGGAAAAAAGATCCCAGTTAAAAGAACAACACGAGTGAGTCGATGAATTGAATTGTCAATTCAAAATAAAAGAACAGCAGTACTTGTTGGCTAATAAGCACGGCAGGTTAGGATTTTATTAAAGTCAGGTCGAGATTACCTCCTCCAGACAGTTTAACGATGTCTTCCTCCTGCTGTGGAATATGGTTATCGTCATCAAATTCAATCCACTTCCCTGTGATTAGGGACAATTATTACATATAGTACAACCATAAATACATAAACCAAATGGCATAGAAATAAAGTCCCAATAAAACTATTTCCAGAAAACTGACCATTTTCTTGCTTGACCCAAGCGACATAATGCCCAGAATCGGCACTTCGGCCTTTGTGGGTCAGCACAGCAACCAAATCATAAATCCCAGTTAAACTTGTTTCCTTGTCAGAGGGAACCGCTAAAAAAACAAAGTGAGAAGCCAATCTGTCAACTATTTTCTAAAGTATCTCATTTATTATTGGAGGAATATAATTGTATCTTTACAGAGAATAGCTATGGTGTACAATTTCAAAGTAGTTATTCAAGAGCTTCCCTATTAAGGAAATTGCCCTGTAAAATGGGCTTTAGAAACTCAAATAATCTCAAATTTAATCATCAGATACCAAGTAAAAGAGGAAATCTATTTTCATCGCAACCATTTCGTAGTATATCTATATATAGCATATATAAGCATCTGGACCGGGGAGTAAACTGCAAACACAGACAGGTCAGGCAGACAAAAGATCAGGTCATAAAGAGTCTTTTACCTTCCTGAGATGTAGTAGCAGATGATTCTCCACCTGCATTTGATGACCCCTGCATGCATAAGATAAAAAGAACCATTCAAGCGCAACTATGCAGGATTGACATTTGTGTTTGCGCTTATAGCTAAATCATGTGATCTCACACCTCTGCATCAGTCATCTTGACATCACCATCTTTTGAGCCAGAGCTCTTCTCATTAGCTTTCGAACCAAGCTTTTTACCTTCATCATCCCTCAGAAGCTAAAAGTTGCATACCAAGAGAAAGTTGGTCAATGATTGCAAAATTGAAATTCAGTATTTCATCCAGACAAGGCAAAAATGACTACCTGGCGAGGACCTTCCAATCATTAGCGAAGTTCATCTGAACACAAATCATAAACATCCAACTCCAGTGGATAATCCACTTTCTGAAAAAGGGAAAGAATTCATGTAATATATAGTCCATAAATATCTTGATTCCTAGGTACATACATAAGGAATCTAATAAGTGTCCGATGATAAGATTAAAGGTGTGAGGTGTCTAAAGGTATTTTCATCTATTTCAAAGTTATTAAAAGAACATATTATAAGCATCACAAAACTACCAATAATTGCATATAACATATAATAAGAGATTAAAACTTAGTAACACTAAGAAATTTATTTATACTCTCTGAGTTAAATTGAGGTGTTTAATAATTTTCTATTAACTGCTTGAATTTTTGAAGATACACATTTGTAAACACTTAACAGAAAAGAAACTATATCATAACAGCATGAAGAGTACTTTCTAATATTACATCAAAAAATAATTTTTATATATATTTTATAATAGTAGACCTGCCATGTAGTGCAGGTGCTTTTTCTAGAACAAAGCTATAATAAGGGTCTCAATTTTTTTAGCCTTTACTAAGTCATCCCCAGCTGGTTAAACAACAATAATTAATTATTTGTGAAAACATGCATGCCAAGTTGGAGAATAAGATTTGCATACCGGCAATATCTTATCCTTTTGACTCGACTCCCTCTTCCAGAAAAACGCACAAACTGAATAGTCAAGTACCTTCAGAATTCATACAAAAACAAAGGAGTTATCAAACAATTTTCTCTTCAAAAAGATGGATGGAAACATGGAAGTTATGAAATATCAAAACATAAAATGGCATCCACATCAGTGAAAGAAATGCCACATGATATTTTAGCTGACTATGGTACAAAAGTACAAAATATGAATATGTGTATATTTATATATAGAGAGAGAGAGAGGACAATAAAGAAGCCATTACCTTGGCAAATCATTAATCTGGGACTCTTTGAAGTAAATTGCACTGTGCCCCAGGGCAGGAGAAGCTTTTTCCAATTCTGATTTCAAACCCTAATTATAAAGGCCTTATTAATCATGTCCACTATCAATGGATTAAGAACAATATTCTTCATCTCATTAATGATGAAGCTATTAAACGGTGAACAATAAAAGAAGCTAAAATTGATTTGTAGTTTGACATGCATGGCAAAGCGGCCAGGATAAACCCCTCACTGGAGAATGGTTAAATAATTCCAATATTGTAAATTTGTTATTTGTTTTCTTTATTATTATTATTTTTAAAAAGCTAAACCAGTGCAGATTAGAAATCCAATCAGCAGCAAGAGCATTGAACATAATATCCGTCCCAAACTTGATTCCTTTTTCCCATTTGGGCACAAAGTTGACAAGTGAGACTATCGAAAAAAAACATTGCATGCAGGAATCAATATACTTAATCATAATAGAATAGGGAAGAAGATAGTTGAGATAACTTACATGTTTTAGACCTTCGAGCAAATGGTTCACTTCCTGTGAAATATGGCATTTTAGAGAATAAATTGATTCTGTCTCAAAACTTTCTTCACCGCTCTCTTGGCAATGAATCCTAGTGGTTGCACACAGGTTCATAATACAAAAGGGTAAATTGTCAAGTACAAATAAGATAGAAATGTGCAGAAGAAAATTTGTGAATTGTACAATGCATTGCTAGGTTATACAAAAACTAGGGACATATAGACAAACTGGCCAAATATTAGGTAGATAATTGTCCCAAGAGTAACATAAACAAAATAAAGAACAGAACAATCCTAAAGTTAACAGGACTTAGAAACTGCATAAACTGTTTTGATGTAGGCATGAAAAAGACGAGGAATATTCAGGTTATACTAGTGTAGTCTAGGTTGAAATTTGATCGACTTTATATTTTCTCCTCTTAGCGTACAGGTGGTTTCTTTTTATCTGTATTTCTTGAATGACTGGCACCAACAATCATTCAACAGTTGCAGAACATGACGCTGGCTTATATAAACCATGTTACTTGATACTGTCATCATTAAACAAAAATAAAGACAAAATAATCAAATCTGTAGATATCTACCTGCTTGCAATTTTGGTACCAAAAAGGTCCTTTACAGTATCAACATTTGCACTGTAAAACATTTCCTTTACAGTATCATCATTTGCACTGTAAAACATTTGCACTGTAAAGAGAAAAAAAGATATTAGTAATATTTTTCTACATTGATGTTGGTTAATAAAATAAGAAGATACATGCCAGTAAAGTGTTGTAGTACCAAAAGAACTATGCAAGATAACACTGTCATTATAATAATAATAGTGATGTAAGCAACAAAGAAGAAAACTACCTGGAACCAGGTGATCGAAGAGACTGAGAAAGGGTGTATAAAAGTTGTGTCCAACATTCTTCAGTGTCCTGTAGAATATTCCAAAAGATACATTAGCATATAAAAAAATGCAAAACCAGAAGAGTATTAGGTAATGTATATAATTTTTTTTTTAAAAAAAAAAAACCTGCTGCATGAAGACACCATTATGTGACCGGCTGAATCGAGGGTGCTTCATAAGCAATACCTGCAGCCAAGATACATAAAAGTAAGAAGTTCTCCAACTAAGTTCCATATAGCAACAAAATAGAGAAATAAGAGAAGCTATTAACGAATTTTGAAGAACAGAGAAACAACTCTGTTCACAATAGAACAGAAAATATTTCCATAAAGCTCCAGGACTAGTTGACAAGGCACTAGTTAAAAGAAGACAAGGCACAGTATTATACTACTTCCATGAACTTCACCTTATGTAAATATCAAAATGCAGCAGATTCATCTACCCACAAAATTTGCACACTGTATTCTAGAATTTTACCTAAACTCTTGCAGATATGTTTCTTCCCTATAGAGAAATCCTGTTAGCTTCACAAATCAGAGAGAACATAAAGATTCAAATTATGTGTGACGGGGAAAAAGGGAACAAACCATCCAAAATTGCATTGGCGCAACTGGCTTGACACTTTTATCAAGCTCATTAAATAAGTCACGAGTTGCAACTGTCAACATATGAGAAGTCTGATCCAAATCACTGCTTCTTCCAGAATGTGAATGCCTGATCACAACTAAAACAATGTATATTCGATCTGCATCATACAGAAATCATAGAAATATATTTCCAGCTTATCATATAATGTGTTGTCAGGTACAGACAAAAAACTTACTTAAACAAAGCAGACTTCAACTCAGGAACAGAGTGCAGACATTGTACAGTGGAATTCATGTAGCAAGTATTTCCTAGATTAAATAGCCCAGCACTGTGACCCTGAAAGAACAGAAATTAACTAGGTAAGAGTCCTACGTTGCAAGGCTAATGAAGAGGGAACAAATTACAAAGATTACGAGTGAACCCACTAAGTAGATTAGGACTTCAGTTAATTAAAATTGTACAAACAAAAGATAATGGAAAACATATCCCTTCCCCCTGATCCCTAACACAACAAAAAGGAATGACAAATACTTCCAATATACTTCAGGACTCAGGTCAAACAACGGACACTTGGGCCAGCATAATTTGAGAATAAGAATAGTTACCAAATGTGCAACCATATGTTAATACAAGTATAGTCAAATCCACTAATATTTGTTTATTATGAAGAAAGAGTTCCTTTGTTGCAGTGTTTTGAGGGAAAGCAAGGAAAAGCTATAAACAACTTAGAGAATGATTTCATCCAAATCTCTTGGTACATCTTAAATAGGCCCCATAATAAACTTTACATCTTTAAAAGGATACATGTCGACTAACAATCTCAATGATTTTTATATATTCCTCATGTTCTCTGAGATCGATGGAAATACATCAAACACTAGACTCAATGATTTTTATATATTCCTCATGTTCTCTGAGATCGATGGAAATACATCAAACACTAGACTAGTGCATATTTCACATGTAAGCCAACTACTTGATACAAGGTGGACATGCAATGAAATCAAATTGCACCCATAAAACTAAGGCATACTAGAGTAATACCCTTTCTTTTTGTTTATTAGTCACGGTGCAAGAACATATTTTTCAGTTAAAAAGAAAAAGAGCACGAAAAGTGGTAGTAAAAGCAGGGAATGAAATAGGCACTAACCAAAGATATCACTTGTTCTTCTTCTTCAAGATCTTCCATGAAAACAGGGCCCTTTTCTGGGGCCTTAACAATCTCATCAGCTGTGCCTATCATCATCAATTTTTGACCCTGCAAAAACATTTTGGATCAAGGCACCACATGTTCATTAGGCAACTGTGCACGGCAAGAGAAGAAGGCAGATACTAGTAAATGCTATCAAGAGTCTTCACCTGTTTTACTCCAACTGTTGACCAATCTGCATCACCCTACATTGCCATAGAACAAGTTAAATTTGTCAATCCTACTCAAAATAGGTTAGTAGAAAACCATGTGCTGACAAATGAAGGAAAATATTGGTAGTCTTTGCACATAAGAGTTAAAGCACCTAATCAAGCAATTTTTCTAGCTATTTTAGATAAAGCCTTCGACTACCTTCAATAAGCCACCTTTAACCATAATCTTCTGCCTTTCAGGAGGAACTCCAGTGAGATCATATAACTGGCACTTGAAAACATATGGAGGCTGCCTGGTGTCAATTTCCACAGACTTGAAGATCTGCTTTTGCCGTTTCACACTAACTACAACATTCAAACAATATTCTTAAGAGTCCAAAATCATTACAATATCAAATAAAAAAAAAAGGGCATCATGGAACAGACAAATTGTCATGGTGACAACTTATTCCTTCTCTAACTAACCACCGCTCAAAACCATTGCTACATTTTACAACATAAAGCTTTGAATTTGAATTTAGTTCAAAGTTTCACCTTTAGTCAATATTAGTACATAAATTTCCCATAAATTTGATAATTCTTAACTACTTTTACGATTTGAAACTCAGTCTGAGTAAAACCTGGTCCATAGAGTTAAAAAATCGAATCTTCTTAAATGTTAAATGGCTACCTAAAGTTTAAAAAAAAATTATTGCAATATAGGCACCAAAATCAATTGCTTTTAATGTCACATCTCAATATTTTACTTCCACTATGTACACAACTGTAAAAAGACAAATGAATATAAAACCCCTCAAATCTAAATGCTGAGACGAGGGAACCCGGAACCCACATTGGTTTCGTTCTTTGGTATAACCCCAAACATGGAACAACAGAATCGGATGCAGGAGCAAACAGGGACCAACAAAATCGAATCACCCAAAAACGGAAAGCAGAAAAAAAATGGGAAGACCAAGAACACCCGTATTACAAAATCCAAAATGGAATCCAACAAAAGACTCTAACATTTCAATTAATCAACAAAAATAATATTAAACCAGAAATGAAAACCCCTTCTAAGTAACATTTAAATGAAACGTTAACTATGAACGGAAGTGGAAAAAATCAGCAAAGAAATTTATTAGACTGGAGAATCTGTTAACATGATTGGAATACAGTGGGGGATCAACCAAAAAAGTATTTTAGTTATTCGGTAATCGATATTTTGTTTTCTTTTCCTACAGAGAAAACGTCTCCGGAGCCGGTTCTTCTCGGTTCGGGTTATTATCCGGTAGCGATGGATGGATACGAGTACGAGGATGACCTTACCGTTAAATGTTAAGGATAAACTTCATTTAGAGTTACTAAATTTGGTAATGTAACTTTAAAAAATTATAAAATGATCACTGAATTTTTTAAAACTTTTTATTTAAGCCATTAATTATTTGAAACTTTTTATTTAAGTCACTGAACTATAAATTTTTTTTTTAAAGTTTGACTAGCTAACTCTAGACAACAATTTAACAATTGGTATGATAGATCAATACCAATCAACAAGTAGAAAAATATACCTTTGATCCAAGTAAATCTAATGATCAGTGTCAAAGACTAGAGAAGAAAATTATTTAGATTTTAGTTCGTAGATTCGTGACTTAATTGAAAAAAAATTGAACTATCGAAAAGGAGAAGTGATTTTGATCGGTACAGGTGATATAAAAAAAGAACAGTGGCGTATTTAGGGGACTAGCAGGGCTTCGGTCCCCCTTCAAAATGAAAAATTATCCATTTAGGCCCTTTAAAATTTTTAAAATTTTAAATTAGTAAAAATAAAATTACACTTTGGCCCCCTAAAATGATAAAAATTTGATTTAATCCTTTAAAATTTATAAAAATATAGGCTATTAAAAATTAAAATTTAATTTCGGTCATCTAAAAAAAATTTCTGGCTTTGCCTCTAACAAAGAAGGTCATATAACAATAATTTCAAAAACCTAGTGACTTGAATGAAGATTTTCAAATAATTTAATAATTATTTTGTAACTTTTTGAAGATGAGCAACCAAAATCAACTTAAGTATAATTTAGCCAAATATTTAACTAATAAAACCTAAATTACTTTTAAAAAAATCTAAACCATTTCATTTTTTTAAACAAAAGTTGTTAATTCTACGCTATAAAAAGTAGGGGGGGCAATAAAAATTAAATTGCGTGAATTTAAATATTTATAATATTTGATTTTCTTATTTCAAATATTATAAATTTAGATAATACTTTAATTATTATACACCACACATTTAAAGTAGATGCAAATGTTAAGTCTCAAATATTTATTATTAAAATTAATTGTAGTTTTGAATATGAATTCGATATCTATATCTATTATTCACTTTACATTTTAATTTTTAATTTATAAAATATTTTTATAGTTGCTAAATACCATTATTTAAGGGATTCAGATATTTATCTTATGTTTTAATTAATTTGGATTTGAATAGTTTTACTCAATTTTAAAATGAATAATAAATTAATTCTAATTTTACAAAAATTGTAAATATCCACTATTATTCTTACCCAATTATGCTATTAATTATTATTTTAAATGAGAAATTTAAATTATAGAATTATATATCAAATAATAAAATCAATGTATCAAAAATATATATTAAATAATAAAATTATTTTATTTATAAACTAATATTTAATAATTTATTTGAATAAATACAATCATTATGACATAGTTTGTAGGTAATAATAGTTAAGTAAAAGTTGTAGATAAAAAAAAATCACAATGAAAATGATATCCAAATATATGTAGTTATCATTTTAGTGTCATGCGTAGCGGATCAAAGTTTGTGACCATTGCATACATAATATCTATAGACGTCAACTGATTAAATGTGACTCATTTGAATCTCTCAAATTAGACCAATTTGTGAGATACATGGAGAAATTCATTTACTTGAAGTATTAGTCACCCAAACACTCTAATAAAATTAGAATTATCAAGGTAATTATTACAGACCATAAGAGATAAAAGATGTATAGAGTTTAAATTCTTAAGACTCTCGCCTTATAGATAGACGTTAATATGTACCGTTAAATTAGGGGAGTTTAACTATAAATATAAACATTTCCCCTTATTTGCAATAATCTCATTTATTCGATTCTTGATTTAAAAAATAGATTTGAGAGCATTTACTTAATTCTTTTGTTGCTCTTTCGTTATTCTTCCATTGTTCAATTTGTTTTTACTTTATTTTCAATGACTTTGCAATAATTAAGTTAACTAGAATTCTAAACCTATAAGACTAGTGATTGTTATGTTGAGGATTCATGAAAAACCCAGTGGAGGAGATCTCAAAACACCATTCAACATTGGTGGTGAATAAAATCAGTCCCTAAATGACACAATCTCCTCAGTAAATTTCTGAAAATGAAACTAAAAAAAGAAGAAGGAAACACTAGAACTAAAATTACTAAAACTGCAACCAATAAAACATCCACACTTGAAAACAAACTGAACCATTATTAGTGCCACTGCTATCAAAGAAAGTAGAACAAATTTTATTTATAAACATGCTTTCGTACGTAACGAAATTCGTTGATTGTATCAATCATACATATTTATTTATATTTTATATTTTTATTTAAAAATAATTTATACTTTTCTAAGAGGGAAAAATATAAAAAATTTGTATTTTCGATAAAAAAAGTTAATAATATATTTATTTATAATTTATATTACTATTTAGAATGTGTTGATTATTAAATGAATCTCAATTCAATTAAAAATATAAATTGTAATAATATTTTTATAAATCAACAATTATAAATTTAAAAAAATACATTTTTTCGTAAAATTATAATCAATAATCACTATAGACAACAATGACTAATTGATTGAGTAATTTATCATCAACAGCAACAATTAAAGCACGTTAAGCAACACTTTATAGGATATAAAAGACACATAATTTTCAACATATTAGTATTAACATTTCAATAAAAAATTCATTTATTTTCTCATAAATTTTATATAAATGTATTGATTTATATAAAAAATTATATTTATTTACATTTTCTTTGAATTTTTTAATTGAGTTAGGTAGACAGTAACAAAACAAAGTAAAAAAAAAAAAAGTAGGAAAATTGTTCTCTCATCCTCTTTGTCTGCGTAGGTTATTTTTATTTTTAATTTTTCTCCCATCGTCTGCTTTTACAAGGAATCAATCATCAATAAGAGCACGATCTCACTTTCAGTTAGCCGGATTGTTAGAGAATACAGCAAAGAGGGCTCAGGGCACAAGAAAAGTGCCCACTTTTTGAAGGACTGCAGGATTTGTCTAATTTTTCAAACTTTTTACCTTTATCCCAAATTTTCAAGTTAATTCCTTCTTTCCCCCCTGATTTTAGCTGCTGGGTGTTTGTTGAACTTCCAAATTAAGTTCTGGGTATGTTGAAAAATTTGACTTTATCACTCCTTTAGTTCTGGGGTTCTTGATTTTTATTTTTGTATGTGAACTCGTGGACTTTTAATTATATAGTAATTACTGACTTTTTGCTTTGAGATTGATTTAAATCTTCAAATTTCAATTTTGAAGTGTTTATAATTGAACCAACTGCAAGACTTGCTTAGCCTTTTATGGGAAACCAGGAGGGTTATGTACTGGTTAGGTTCTGAAACATGTTGGAAAATAAGTATAGATAGAAGAAGGTAGGGTTTTTATGTGCAATAGTGCGTTCACTGAATTGATTTTATTTGTGTCAAGTTGACAATGTTTTTCTACCCTGAACTGTTGTAAGGTTGAAGAGTAATGCTGTTTTGAGTTCATGATAGCTTCACTATGCTTATGCTCTTATTTTTGTTATTTAAATTTATCCTAATTTATACTATATGATTTTTGTTGCAGTCATCTCTTATGCAACCATCCTAATAAAAATGCAGGCAATAGAAAAGGTTTAATTTTTTATTTTGTGTACTATGGTGTCTGGAATTCAATGAATTGTAAGACTTTGAAGCAATCGGTGCAGTTACATTGTGTATATGGAAGGAGGGTGAGTAGTAAAGAGTAGAGTGGAAAAGAGTGAAAGGACCACTCTATCATGTTTTGGAGTTTTTTTTTCTCTTTAAATGGAGAGAAATCCCCTCAAAACCTCACATTTTATATTTCCTGAAATCAGGATGATTTGTATCTGGAGTATCCCACTTTATTTTTCAACTTGAGAATCCAATTTAATGCCTTCATTTTATTTTAATAATTATCTTAACTCTTAAAGCAGAGTACATTGGTACGTAAACTTAGTACTTTGCTGGTCTCAATTCTGTGCACAAGAGTAGCTTCCTCTACTCTGTCCTCTTTTTTTCCTCCAGTTTACTTTTTTCTATTTCAAATGTCTAGATTCACTGTAAGCTTTCTTTTGCTGAGTGATGACTGTAATCCTAATTTTTGTTTATTTATAATCAGTTTGATGCTGATCAATATGTGTAACACTTTTTCTCAAATATGCGGTATCCTATGTTGACAGGAAATCTAGTTCCTTAAGATGCGGGTGAGATTGTCATGCTAATGCTGTTACCAGGTGGTGGGTTAGGGATGAATCCTACTATGGATGATATGAACTTGATTCAAGCACAAAGGCATCTGGTCAGGGATATTGGTGAGGAGATTGATTTGGAGATTGGACCTGGAGATGATGACCCTTCATTTGCCAACACTCCTCTCCTTGGTGGCCCATCACAAGAACCTTCTGCAGAAGAGCAGGGTGAAAGTAAGCAGATGTCAATGGTCTCTGAAATCCCAAATGCTGATCAAGATATTTTGAAGGCACAACCCGCAAAAAGGAAGAAGAAGGTTGTGAAAAGATGGAGAGAGGAATGGGCTGATACATACAAGTGGGCATATGTTGATGTGAAGGAAGGAACAGCAAGGATATTCTGCTCTGTTTGTAAAGAATATGGTAGAAAGCATAGAAGGAACCCTTACGGCAATGAAGGAAGTAGAAACATGCAAATGAGTGCATTGGAAGAGCATAATAACAGTTTGCTTCACAAGGAAGCTTTGCGTCTCCAAATGGCGTCGAAAGATAAGATTGTTGTTGATAAACCTATTTATGTAAAAGGTTAGTCACCTCAATCTGTCATACTTAAGTCTTTGGATTAGTTTGATGTGAATAATGCTCACTGTAAGCTATTAGTTTTTGCTCTTTTTACCTTCCACTTATGTTTTAATATTGTGGTACCTAAGCATTAACTTTTATTATTATTTTAATTGCAGGGTGGTATTACTATATCTAGTATAGGGAACTTGAATCATTCATTTAACTAAGATTAATGCAATACACCATTGAATGAGCCTGCTGTAGTATGTAATCTGGAAGACAGCTTTCAAAATACAAATGCTAGAGGTGTTTTAATCTTTAAAAATAAGAATTATTAATGGGAGTCCAATCATAAATCTGAATTTTCTCTCAATCTTTAAAAATTAGAATTCAAATACTAGTAAAACTCTTAATGAGTTACAGAAGAATTCCTGTCATTACAGATTTAACACTTTGTTCTGACACTGAACAAAGTTCTTGTTAGCATTACAATACATTATATCTTTTGGCTGTTAAAGGACTGCACAATTCTTTTTTCTCTACTCCTTCTGAATGTTTAATTAAAATAGTAACTGCAGCATGAAGCATAATAAAAATAATGCATCTGTAACAGTGGAATTTGTCAGAATGAACCTTGGAGGTTTGAACTCATCCTCCTGGTTTCCTGAACTAAATACCTCTGGTATAAAATTTTGTTTTGAATGATTGTTTTAATCATGTGATGCTGGCACACAAATGTTTTAACACATTGATCACTGCTAATGATGGTTTAGTTTCTTTTTCCCTCTTAGAGAAGGATTAATTGTCTGACCTTTAAATTCATTTTGTCTATTCCTTGGAAAAAATTTCCTCAATTGAAGCCCTTATGTCCAAAACGGCTGGATCAATTATTGAAGCTGCACTGAAAAGGGACCCCCATGAGGCTGAGTTCATACAATCTGTCCAAGAAGCTGTTCATGCTTTAGAGAGAGTGATTGCGAAAAATCCCCAGTGAGTTTGCCAAAAGAGTTTAAATTATATATGATTTACCCTTCATTATATGAACTGAAGAATCAGTCAAATGTGCTATGGGTCTCATCGTGCTCCATTTTTCTTCAGTTATGTCAACATCATGGAGCGCTTGTTAGAACCAGAACGTATGATTATTTTTCGAGTTCCATGGGTGGATGATAGAGGTGAAACACATGTCAATCGAGGCTTCAGGGTGCACTTTAACCAGGCATTGGGTCCATGTAGGGGTGGTATTCGGTTTCATCCAAAAATGAACTTAAGTGTTGCCAAATTTCTCGGTTTTCAGCAGGTACTTTCTGAGCTTTCCATTTCATGTTAATTTACACATTCTTAACTCAGTTCCATATAGTGTAGTTTTCTAGTGCATCCTAGGTAACTGTTGCTTATAGAAACTCAAATATGTTGGTTAGGCCATCTCCTGAACATATGTCAGCAGAAGATAAATAGAAACACAAATCTGTTTTATTGCTAGCAAAAGGAACTACTTATTCATAGAATCAGAATGGTAACAGAAATAAAATGGGTAATGATAAATTCATCTGGCTTTTAAAAATCTCCCATTCAATGAGGAATTTTCACCTGCTTGCAGACATTAAAGAATGCTTTATCACCCTACAAACTAGGAGGGGCAGCAGGTGGAAGTGATTTTGATCCTAAGGGAAAAAGTGATAATGAGGTCAGGTCCTTTATCACAATTTATTAGTCTCCTTAATAAGAACCTTCTTAGAGACTCTAGCAATTCCTCTTACAGTTGTTTATGAAACCCACGCTGGCAGATCATGCGGTTTTGTCAAAGTTTCATGAATGAGATATATCGTTATTTTGGTACTGACAAGGTAAGTGAGTGAAGCCCTGCTCTTATCTGCTTGAATATGCTCATTAATGTGTAGGAAATAGGAGGTCTTTAGGTCTGGTTATCCATTGTATATTTTCAGGACCTTCCGTCAGAGGAAATGGGAGTTGGTATTCGAGAAATGGGATTCCTTTTTGGACAATACAGACGGCTAGCTGGTAATTTTCAGGTATTTTGAATAATTAACTTCTATTTCAGTTTTCTTCAGTTCGTATGATGGGTAATAGACTTCTATGTAATTCTGGAAATTTTCAAAACTTGCTGGTATGTTATAGAGATTGCAGCCTAATGTCATTGAATTATCTTAACTATTATAACAATTCCTATATTTTCCTCTATACATTAATTTGATGAGTTGTTAGAGCAATGGAAGTTTTAAGTAATTTAGTGAGAATTGAATGTTGAATGAAATCATGAGGTGGCCTTTATGTGTTCATTTTATTCCTTACTTATGCAGGGAAGTTTTACAGGGCCAAGGATATTTTGGTCAGGTTCTAGTCTTCGAACTGAAGCAACTGCTTATGGGCTGGTAACTAATATCCATCTCTGCTCAATAGTCAATGCTATTTAAGTATAGATAGGTCGTGGGTGAATGCCTGGATACCTGACTTTGCACCTTCCTGTACATGAAAGATTCTTATTGTACTTCATTTTTGCAATACCCATCTTGAAGAATGGCGTTGTTATTTCCCTGTACATATCTCTTTCTGATAGCTTGGAACTTGATAAATTTTGCATGTTTCTGCAGGTTTTCTTTGCCCGGCTCATTCTTGCGGAGTTGAATAAAGATGTCAAAGGATTGAGGTTGCTTTTGATGCTTTTTATTAACTATACTCAAGAAAGCGTTGTTGTCTGTCATGGTTCTTTGTATTTCCATAACTTGTGCAAACGAAAAAAAAAAATGTGGACTTTTCTCTGGCGAATAACTCATAATGCATTTATTTTTCTTTTCAAGACCTGGAAGTTGCTTGATATACAAAAATATATATTCATTGCAAATGCTGAAGTCCGCTGTTGATAGTTGTTTCACTAAATTGTTAACATGAATATATTTTCCCCTTGAATCTTTCCCCAGATGTGTCGTAAGTGGGTATGGAAAGATTGCAATGCACGTTCTGGAAAAGCTTG
This sequence comes from Gossypium hirsutum, assembly GCF_007990345.1. Taxonomy (NCBI): domain Eukaryota; kingdom Viridiplantae; phylum Streptophyta; class Magnoliopsida; order Malvales; family Malvaceae; genus Gossypium; species Gossypium hirsutum. The sequence goes on from NC_053433.1 coordinate 7,374,364, forward strand.
TTGCTAATGGTGCTCTTCCCATTACAGTATCAGGTAATTCTCCACCCACATTCTGTACATTGGGAAAGCCATTACATATAATCTTTCCGTGCACTGGTTGCATAATTCCTTTGGTTTCATTATCATTCTAGCTTGAAAGATGGTCACGGTGCTGATTTCACTTATTTTAATGAAAAATGCTCATAATGAGACAGTTGCACCATTAATGCATTGATCCTTAAGCTAAGGATATTAATTGGTTTTAACCTGGTGTTCCTCACTGCTATTTTTTCAAAGTATACATCGACCTTATCCATTCTGTTTTGCTTCAGAAAAGTGACTCAGCAATTGTATTCGAGTTCATTTTTCTTGTTTCCAAGTTGATATCTAGGTCATCACTAGTTTTGTGTATACCTTTTTAAATTGATTTAGGAAAATAGTCCTGATGGTAAACATCCTTATTTTTGCTTTTTTACTATGTGGAGCGAAACTTGAAAATGCATATCACATGATGTATAATTGCCTCAGTGCAAGCAAATAAAGTTGGTTGCATGTTCAGCTTAGTAAAGATCAGCAAATAAAGGTTGGTTCAAACCTGTCCATCTATTAACACTTGCCCTTGCCTGATATGTGGTACAGATTCAAAGGGGTATCTGGTTGACGAGGATGGGTTTGATTATATGAAAATATCATTTTTGAGGGATCTCAAATCTCAACAAAGAAGTTTGAGGTGTGTTCTCTTCACTGCATTTCCGTAGTTACAATGTAAATTTCATTTCTTTTGGTTATTCTTGAGAGCTGCTATTTTACATTTTGAGTATGCAGAGATTATTCAAAGACTTATGCTCGGTCTAAGTACTATGATGAAGCAAAACCTTGGAATGAAAGGTGTGATTTCGCAATTCCCTGTGGTTCTCAAAATGAAATTGACCAGGCTGATGCCATTAATTTGGTTAATTCAGGTTGTCGCATACTTGTAGAAGGTAGTACTCTGTAATATGAATTGCAAAACATTTTTATATCTTTTCATCTGGAAGAATTACAATACTAATTATATTAGCTAATAGCTATGTGATATTGTGATCTTCCTAGGCTCAAATATGCCTTGCACTCCTGAAGCAGTTGATGTATTGAAGAAGGCTAATGTCATCATTGCTCCTGCCATGGCTGCTGGTGCTGGGGGGGTGCGACCTTTACTTTCTTTGTCATCTTGATGAAATTAAATTTTCATTATCATAGTTTAATTATGATGCATTTGCACAAATTTAGAACAGGCTTGATTTTGCTTCTGAACAAAAAGAATGTTCATGAAATCAATTCTTAATCCTATATTGATAAGAAGAATTTGCAAATCTAGATTTGAATGGTTCAACCCTCAATTCTTGTGAAGTAAATACATTCACTTTGGAAGCATAATGTGCTTGTGTCTGATTGTTCGTACTCATATGTCTTGGAAAATGATGCTTTGAAAGGAGAGGAGAGCCACCAGTTTCTCACTTTGATAGCCAATGGATTTTATCACAAAGATGCAAAGGGGAATTAAACATAAATTGCGGG